>NC_137456.1:270222492-270620627 GCF_964235325.1 Thermobia domestica | reverse complement strand
ATGTTAGAAGATGGTACGAGTTACTTTTAGATGACAAATTAGAAATATCTGAATGTTTGTTTATCAGCGACGAGATGGTTCAAGTTTCATATAAATACAAAGACGTATATGTTAACAATTCTTATTCCACTAATATTCACATTGCAACTTTTACAACAGCACATGCGAGGTTAAAACTTTATGACATGTTGGATAAGTTAGGTGAAGATGTAGCGTATTACGATACTGATTCTATTGTTTATATTGTTAATGGTATAGGAGTAAAGACTGGTAGTAACCTTGGTGAGTGGACAGATGAGTTAGGAAAAGATGTTTATATTATTGAGTGGTATTCAACTGGTCCAAAGAGTTATTACTACAAAACAGATAAAAACAAAACTGTGATGAAAATTAAAGGATTTAATCTTAATTATGAGAACTCTTTGAATCTTAATGGTGAAAACATAAAGAAGGTTGTTAACAAAGAACTAACGAACATAACTCTTAATTATAATCAAATAACAAGAGACAAAAGAACAAAAAATTTAGTTAACAAACCTGTGACTAAAGAGTTTCAAATGGATTACGACAAAAGAGTTGTTTTAAAGGAAAAAGATAATATCATCAATACTTTACCTTATGGTTATTAGGTTTAAGTTTTAGATTTAGGTTTAGTTTTAATTAGATTTAAGTCCTTTATGGTTATATATCATAAAGGTCATTATGTTCTGTCTTCTTATGTTCTGTGTGGTTTATGTTCTCCAAAGACAGTGGTCCGTACAGACGCGTAAAATTTGAACTTGATCATTGAAAAAGTGGTCCAAAAAAAGTGGTCCGTACAGACGCGTAAAATTTGAACTTGATCATTGAAAAAGTGGTACAAAAAAGTGGTCCGTACAGACGCCTATACTACTAAGGTGGTAAAATAGTTGCGTCTAGTAGAGTAGTAAAATACAAAAATATTGTAAAACCTCTTTGTGAGACTAAGATTAAACCAAGCTTACCTCCAACTCCTAAATCTAAAAAGTCGCGAAAGTCTAGAGAAGGGATAAAACTATATTCTGAACAACCTAAAGAGTATATTTGGAAGGATGATGTCAGAATGTTAACAAATAAGTTAATTGTTATAGATGGGGAAGAAGAACCTGGTAATGAACTTCTTTTAATAATGAGAAAGTATCAATAGAAATTCTGATTAATAACAAACTTTCACAATTTTTTCCCTAGGATCCAAAAAGGTGTAGTTTATTTGATAAAGACATTAAACGCATTGTGCCAAGATTTTGTAACGATATAAAACTTGCTATAGGGTTAATGAATGAAATGTTACATGTGAAAGAAATTCCAGACTATATTTACCAGGCTACAAGTTTTGCGGGCCATTTACAAAGCAGCAAGAAAGATTAGAAAGAGGAGTTAAATTTATTATCAATTAAATGAAGCTGTAAAGAACATGACATATTCTATAGAGATATAAACAAAGACAATCAAGACATATTGCAGATAAAGAACTAGAAATAAAGCTTGTAAAAATGTATTTAGTAATAACGCATTGATTAGAGACAGAGACGCAGATTTTTGAGTTGTTACTGCTATGAATGCTAAAATGAGGTTGTAGATTGTAGTGGTTTAGTATAAGTTTTATTGTAAGTCCTTTTATGGTTCTCATCAACACTGTTTTTATAATAAATAATGTGGAAAGTATTGAAAGTTATGAGTTACAGGATTTTGCTGCAAATAGAACATATAATAATTTAAATGAACGTAAGAAAGATATTGAATTTGATTTTAATGTGGGAGATGGATTAATTTATCCTCACAGAGAAGACTCATAAGAAATTTAAAGTTATTTGAAATTTAAAGATTTCTAAACCGAAATCTGATTCCTTAAAACAATCAGATTTCTAAACAATGATAAACTAGAATTGAGTAAGGATTTTATAGTTTTATATCGGCTAAAGTAATGAATAATTCACTTGGATCGGGCGTGGGAAAATTTTCAAAAAATTTTCCCACTGGAACGTTCCCTGGGCGCAGTTGCTAGGCTGGTATACATATACTCATACTCTTGGACTTCTACCAGATGTAGAATCAAGATGAAATATGCCTTTTCGTCTTCTTCTTCGTCTTCTCGTCGTGTATTAGCTACCCCGTGAGAATATTTTGGTCTTAGGAACCCGTTGTTGCTATGCTCATACTCTTGGACGGCTACCGGATCTTCATCACACTCCGTTCAGTTATTACGATCGAAGCTTCCTAATTGATTGGCCTTCGTCTTTTCGACTTGTATTGAATAGCTATTTTGGACCCCTTAACCTTCTGGCAAAGAGTATACTTTTATATATATATATATATATATATATATATATATATATATATATATATATATATATTGATTGGCGTTGGGACCCCCTGTAGTATAGCATATGATTGGGTAGCTTTTTTAGACCCCCACCCCAATCCTCCCCTTGTAGTGTAGCATATGATTGGGTAGCTATTTTAGAACCCCATCACAAATCCTTTGATATTCATTGATCGAAGCATCTCCTTTATTGGTCTTCGTCTTTCGTCTTGTATTGAATAACTATTTTGGATTCCCTTAGCCCTCTGGCAAGAAGTATACTTTTATATATCTATATCTATCTATCTATCTATCTATCTATCTATCTATCTATATATATATATATATATATATATATATATATATATATATATATATATATATATATATATATATTCATCCTCACGGCATTATCAAGGCTCTATATTTGTATTTTACATTTATTATTGCAACCGGGTGTTTCTGACTTCCGTATACGGTAGCCCGATCATCACCCTTGTTCTTCGCGCGCACAGTCATTCGAAGAACTGAAAATGTACTCTGTACACAAACAGTTTATGGTTGTGAACTCGGAAAGCCTGGTATTTCTACTTGTCAAGGTCAAAAAGTGGGAGAAAAAAGGATGTGTAGAATGTAAAGAGGGTGCAACAGTGACTGATGCTTGTAAGGGAACATATTCATTTGTAGTTCGCGCACATTCCGCCTGTAGCGCTACTGTGGCACAACGTATATTGTAACTGTATAACTCTTGTACACCGCTTGTAGGACTATTGGAGTATGTGACGACCGAAACTATGTTGTCAGCTCTGACTGCAATAAGGCACTGCCGTGCTGCTTTTGCTTTTCTTGTTTCCCCTTTTCCATTTGCGAGACGCCAAACATGTTGTTTTTGCTTGTTGCACGCGCTGAACGGGTTCCTGCGAGCGAAGTATTTAAGAAGTTGACTACATATTCTTGTTTGCGATAGTTTTAAATTGTTTAACTGTTGAAAAATATACGAAAATAAAGCTGTACTTGTTAAGGTGTATTAGTCGAGGACGTAGCTACTGACAGTGTTGATTACAGATTTTCACGAGGAAGAATTTAATTACAGTACGGGTGAAAAGGAGACGTCCATTTAGACAGCCCCCCCCCCCCCGCCCTTATCAGACTCAATCGGAAATGGTCTCAATCGTTTATACACAAATGTGCAGGCGAAATTTTCGTTTGTACACAATTAGGGTCGCCGTCAGAACGAAAACAAAGTGGGGGCTGTCTAAATGGTAGCCCCCCACCAACATGTCCTATTCAAGCACAAATTGTCGCAATCATTTGTAAATCGTTTATAGAGAAATGTGCAGGCGAAATTTTCGATTGTACACAATTAGGGGCGCCACCAGAACGAAAATAAAGGGGGGCTGTCTAAATGGTAGCCCCCCACCAACATGTCCAATTCAACCACAAATTGTCCCAATCATTTCTATATCGTTTTGTACAGAAATGTGCAAGCCAAATTTTCGTTTGTACACAATTAGAGGCGCCGCCAGAACGAAAACAAAGTGGCGTCTGTCTAAATGCTAGCCCCCCACCATGTCCAATCCAATCACAAATTCTCCCAATCGTTTGTACATCGCTTGTACAAAAATGTGCTAGCAAAATTTTCGTTTGTACACAATTAGGGGCGTCGCCAGAACGAAAAAAATTGGGGAATTGTCTAAATGTTAGCCCCTCCACCATGTCCAATTCAATCACAAATTATCGCAATCGTTCCTTCATCGTTTTGTACAGAACTGTGCAGGAGACATTTTCGTTTGTACACAATTAATGGCGCCGCCAGAACGAAAAAAAGTGGGGGCTGTCTAAATGGTAGCCCCTCCACCATGTCCAATTCAATCACCAATTGTCGCAATCGTTTCTACATCGTTTGTACAGAAATGTGGAGGCAAAATTTTTGTTTGTACACAATTAATGGCGCCGCCAGAACGAAAACAATGTGGGGGGTGTCTAAGTAATACTCCCCACCATGTCCAATTCAATCACAAATTGTGGCAATCGTTCCTACATCCTTTCTAGAGAAATGTGAAGGCTAAATTTTCTTTTGTACACAATTAGGGGCGCCGCCAAAACGAAAACAAAGTGGGGGCTGTCTAAGTGATAGGCCCCCACCATGTCTAATTCAAGCACAAATCGTCGCAATCGTTTGTACATCATTTGTACAGAAGTGTGCAGGCGAAATTTTCGTTTGTACACAATTAAGGGCGCCGCCAGAATGAAAACAAAGTGGGGTCTGTCTAAATGGTAGCACCCCACCATGTCCAATTCAAGCAAAAATTGTCGCAATCGTTTCTACATCGTTTGTACAAAAATGTGCAGGTGAAATTTTTGTTTGTACATACAGTGAAACCTCTTTAAAGCGGACAGCCGTGGAGAATAAAAAATTGTCCGCTAATGAGAGGTGTCCGCGTTAGGGAGGTTTCAATATTTTCTTACGTAAATGAGTACCAAGGTAATATGCAATTCGAAACAAATATTTTATGCATGAATCGTATATTTACGAATGTTGCCAAAATGTTACTGTACCCGCATTATCCTCCGCCATCCAATACCCTATGTTCGAGACACAACATGGAAATAAGTTGTTATAGCTCTCTGCACTTTACACTTTTCACTTTACTACGTTTTTAGTATGTTGCTTTAATGTGTGGTTAATTACAATCCAGGAGTGTCTTTTTTTTTTTACAATATGCGTGCCAGCGGGCAAAAAATACAAAATTTGTCTTTTGCTTGGTTAGAGATTCCAGCGGGACAGTAGAAGAACATGTCATTCTAAACGGCGGACAATTATCAATCACTTTTGTGTCTAAAACAGCTTGGGTGGGAGTGGGATGCAAGCAAAAACATGAGAGTGTTGTTAAACAGAAGCGCTTCGTCTGGATTGCAAGCAGACAGTTGAGAAGGCGAAATGCTGCCATAATGCTTTCTTGGTGACACATGTATGAATTACTAAAAATGTATTTTTCTGTACTTTTTAACTTGTTTCTAAAGAAAGTGTCCGTAATACGGAGGTAAATAATACCTAGAAAATACAGAAAAGACTGTCCGTGTCCGTACTAGAGAGTGTCCGTTTTAGAGAGGTTTGCAAATGTGTTTTTTCCTATTACAGTGTTTGGGGATTACAAAATATGTCCGTTACGGGAGGTGTCCGCTTTACAGAGGTGTCCATTAGTAGAGGTTTCACTGTAATTAGGAGCGCCGTCAAAACTGAAACAAATTGGAGGCTGAATAAGTGATAGCCTCCCTCCCCCAAATATCCAATTCAATCACAAATTGTCGCAATCGTTTCCACATCTTTTCTACAGAAATATGAAGGCTAAATTTTCGTTTGTACATAATTAAGGGCGCCGCCAGAACGTAAACAAAGTGGGGCTGTCTAAGAGATAGCCCCCCCACCATGTCCAACTCAAGCACAAATCGTCGCAATCGTTTGTACATCATTTCTACAGAAATGTGCAGGCGAAATTTTCGTTTGTACACAATTAGGGGCGCCGCCAGAACGAAAACAATGTGAGGGCTGTCTAAATGGTACCCCCCATTTCCAATTCAATAACAAATTGTCGCAATCGTTTCCACATCTTTTCTACAGAAATGTGAGGGCTAAATTTTCGTTTGTACATAATTAAGGGCGCCGCCAGAACGAAAACAAAGTGGGGGCTGTCTAAGATATAGCCCCCCCACCATATCCAATTCAAGCACAAATCGTCGCAATCGTTTGTACATCATTTGTACAGAAATGTACAGGCGAAATTTTCGTTTGTACACAATTAGAGGCGCCGCCAGAACGAAAACAAAGTGGGGGCTGTTTAAGTGATAGCCCCCCCACCATGTCCAATTCAAGCACAAATCGTCGCAATCGTTTGTACATCGTTTGTACAGAAATGTGCATGCGAAATTTTCGTTTGGACATAATTAGGGGCGACGCCAGGGCGAAAACAAAGTGGGGGGCTTTCAAAGTGATAGCCCAATCACCATGTTCAATTCAATCACAAATTGTCGCAATCGTTTGTACATCGTTTGTACAGAAATATGCAGGAAAAATTTTCGTTTGTAAACAATTAGGGGCTACGCCAGAATGTAAACAAAGTGGGGGGCTGTCTAAGTGGTAGCCCCCACCATGTGCAATTGAATCATAAATTGTCGCAATCGTTTTAATATAGTTATACAGAAATGTTCAGGCGAGATTTTCGTTTGTACACAATTAGGGGCGCCGCCAGAACGAAAACATAGTTGGGGCTGTCTAAATGGTAGGCCTCCCACCATGTTCAATTCAACCACAAACTGTCGCACTTGTTTGTTACTGTTTTGCACAGAAAGTTGCAGGCGAAATTTTCGTTTGTACACAATTGCGGGCGCGCATAAACGATAACAAAGTATAGGCTGCCTAATTGGTAGCACCTCCCTACGTCCGATTCAAAAGAAAATTATCTCAATTGTTTGTACATCGTTTGAGCAGTAATGCGCAGGCAAAAGTTTTTTTCTAAGCTATCAGGTGCGTGGACAGAACGAAAAAAGGGGAGTTGTGTAAGTGCTAGCCCCACCATGTTCGATTGAACCACAAATTGTCGTTGATCGTTTATACATCGTTTGTGCAGAAATATGCAGGTAAAATTTTCGTTTGTATTAAATAATATACGGATGTGAGTATTTTTAATATCTGCGATCAACGTTAATCGGTTTGTATAACGGTTGCTGAGTTTGAAAATGGTACCTATTACACTAGTCGAAAAAGAATTCTTTTTCTCTGGCACACGGAAGAAAATATCTGATTCTAATAGAACTTTTCACGTAGAATTCGAATCTGCAATCAGTGTTTCTCCATCACCCTCAGTTTTCCCGTGACAGAGGTGTTTTCGGAAAATTCCCCCTCAAATTTCTTTTCTTTTTCTTTTTTTCTTTTTTTTTTAAAACTATTTTCATACTTGTAGCTTGGGTACCTTAGGTATATAAACCCACAAATTATATTGTATGTTAGCTTGATTTATACTTAGTAAGCCCTCTAAGTTTCATAAGAATAGCATTATTCTATCTAGAGAAATAAACATATTTATATTAAAAAAATGTGCTATGTGTACTGTTAATTTTACAATATTGATTAGTGCAGATAAAATCACATATGACTTCCACGAAAATTACAATATAAGCACGGTTTATATCTTATTGGATTTGAAATAAAACATATTTTCAATGATGTATACACCGTGTCACCATTTTATATCTACTTAATAAATAATACAAAAGAAGTGATTGGTATCTTCTTAATAAATGGACATTTACTTATCTCAACTAATATGTTTTAGTTGTCGCTTTTCTTCTGTGTTTGGTTTCTGGAACTTCTCTTTTAAGTGTCCAGCAGTAATCAGCTAGCATTTTTTGAACTTCACTGTCACTGGTATCTCTTCTCCATGGAGGAAATGTCCTGAGGATTAATGTTCCCCATACTCATCACTAACAGCACCAAGGTTTTCAGGGAAGAAATGCCGGTGGGAGTGTAGAAAGTGAACATTAAGGGACATGTTGCAACCCATTTCATTGAATGATTGCCGGAAATCACTCACAATTTCACGGTAACTTGGGGCTTTCTTGTTTCCTAAAACATTCTCTGTTAAACATTTAAATGGACACCAAGCTTCTTTCTCAACCAGAGTTAAGAGATTCACAAATTTTTGGTCACGAATTAAACATCTTATTTTGGGGTCTACACAAATCCCTAGAGTCACTAACCCGAGGAATTTATTCCTTGAGGTAACAAGATCCTGCATTACTTTTGTCCATTGCCCTAACAAAGTTTTTGAAGAGCCCCAACTTTATGGGAAGAGGAGGTAGGATTATCTAATCAGGGCTCACCAGTGAGGAATAAACAGCATTCTTCTGTCCAGGAGTTAATACATGCGTTGGCCATTCATTCTTGATGTAATGTTCCGCTTTGTTCCTGCTGTCCCATTCGCAGAGGAAACAACAATATTTCGTATAACCAAGCTGCAAACCCATTAACAAAGAAATGACTTGTAAATCACAGCAAACGGTCCACTTGTATTTCTAATACTGAATTTTTTCTAACACTATTTCGATGTTTTCATAGGTTTCCTTCATATTAGTTGCATAAGCCAAAGGCACTGAAGGAAATTTGTTGCCATTGTGCAAAAGGACAGCCTTAAAACTAGTTTTCGAAGAGTCAATAAGCAATCTCCACTCTGTACTTATATGTGCATGTCCAAGTGTATCCATCACAGCACAGACATTATTACAATACACTAAATCATTCTCTTGAGATTAATAATAGTTTTGAAATTGTATGAATGTTTCGAACAATACATACTTTAGCGTCACGATGGAGCAGATTCCAGCCTTAACTTTAGAATCAAGAAGTTCTGTCTGTGTCTTGGAGAGTTTTAAATCCCCTACGAGGTCATTTAGTTCACCCGGAATTATCAGATGGGGATCCAATGTAGATGTGCTTCCTACATAAGTAGGATCATCATCTTCATTTGGAACTTCAATAGTTGCCTCAAGTACGTAATCCTCATGTACCATAAACCATTGTTTCGCTACCATAAACCATTGTTTCGGCTTTTTTTATTTGTAGTATAATTATCCTCCTCCTCCTCCTCAGTGTTCTGCCATTAATGACAGGCCAGTTTCCGTGAACTAGGTAAGAAGCTTCCATTTTTGCGATTTCCCGCTAATATCTGCCTCGCAACCCAACATAAAGTACCACCCTCCTTATTACAATCTATCAATTGCAACCTCCTTACACACTCTCGCTCTCCTGATATCACCCCCTTTACTACATCTCTCAGAATGCAATCCCTTAGCAAGATCGAAACTTTTGATACGTCCATTTTTTCATTTCCTTATATCGTCTAATATTGCTCTCGTCAGTTGCATTTTTCAGCATTTCCTAATTCGTTTTCCTCTCTACCCTGCTAACCTTCTTTATTTTACTCCACATCCAAATTTCGAAGGTTAAAATTTAGGCAATCAACTTCGAAAGTCAAAGTAAAATTTGACTGAGTTCTGAAGACAAGTTCTGAAGACTAAAAGAATAAAAGTTCTGAAGACAACATTATTTTCTAGTAAAGAATGTATATAGAACTTCTTTTAATATTTTTTGCTGTGTAACAAACAAAAATTTCATCACGTTAACATTCCGATTTTTCTATTTAAAAACAGCGTTGCTGTCTGATAGAATCATAAGGAACTAATTGCACTGAAATATCATTCTGTAGGGAATTACCTTTTATTTTTTCTTGATTAATTTATCTAGAAGATATTTGCAACGTTATATAAAATTAGCAAGTATTTTATTGCGGAGAAAGTCAAATCACTACCGCAGCAATAATAATAATAATAATAATAATAATAATAATAATAATAATAATAATAATAATAATAATAATAATCTGAAGGTGACCAAGAAAGTTCTGTCTCTTTGTGGAGGTCTGTGTTCAATTGGCCCTCACACCGTGAGTTGAACGCGAATGGATATAAGGTGAAGGTCAGTTGTTGGACGAGACGAGACGAGACAGAATTTTCATGAAATTTACGAGATGAGACAGAGCTCTTTCAATAGAAACATATGCACTTTTCGAGACGAGACTACCTTCACGACACATTTTCGAGACGAGAATGCCCCAAACCTGGTCTCGTGAGCAACACTAGTAAGTATATCCAACATACTACTTGGTTCTGGCTGTTCAGATACACCGTGAACGTGCGTAAGGACTGAATGAATATGGGACCTTCACAGAGCGTCATAAGGGCTTGTTTGCTGTACAAGTTCAAATTGCTCCTCCGCGGGGCGGAAAATATGACAGGCCTTTGGTGAGGGTGTCGTGACTACGCGGAGAGTGCAGTGGTATGACGGTTTAAGGACGGTGACGAATTACTCGAAGACGCACAACGTGCCGGAAGACAAACAAATATTCAAAATAAAGATCTTCAGGCAGCAATTGAGGCGAAGACAGACATGTGAGGAACTGGTACTACATTTCAGTGTGAGTGGAGAAACCATTCGGCACCACTACCATCAACTTGGGAAACACTGCAAGTTGGGTTGATGGGTCCTACATGATTTGACTTGGAGCCAGAAAGCAACGCGAGCAGACACCTGTGTTTCTTTGGTGTCTCGTCTGAGGAAGGAGCAATTTCTGGACAGGGTGTTGACATGTGATGGGAAGTGGGTCCTGTACGAAGCTCCGCGGCGCCGTCATTGTTGGTTAGCATCCCATGAACCGGTTCAAAAACAGCCCAAGCCAGCACTACACCAGAATAAGGTTCTCCTGTGCATTTTGTGGACTGCTCGAGGCATTGTCCATCGGGAACTGCTACCAGCTGGTCAGATCATCAATGCAACTGTGTACTATCTGGATCCAGCAGTTCTGAATCGCAAAGGGGTCCTCCTGTTACAAGGCAACGCTAACCCCACGTGGATAAAATGACCCAGTACATCATTCTACGCCTTGGATGGAAAACAATATTGGATCCGCCATACTCCATGGACATTGTACCGTCCGATTATCACCTGTTCCATTCCTTGGACTATCACCTTAGAGAACTCCAATTCAAATCGCTAGTAGAGGTTCAATATGCACTTGATACCTTCTTTACTTCACGTCCCACCAAGTTCGACTGCGATGGAATCCATAGCCTTCCAGAACGTTGGCAGAAGGTCGTCGAGGCTGATGGAGACGATTTTTGATATTCCAGGTACGTCTTAGGTTACATACCAATGTTCGAAGGTGTTGGTGAAAAGGCGGCGGAACTTTCTTGGTCACTCTTAAAGTAATAATAATAATAATAATAATAATAATAATAATAATAATAATAATAATAATAATAATAATAATAATAATAATAATAATAATGTGTCCTACCCAAAGGCAGATATTTGACCCGAAGGTCCATGGGTATTGATTCCAGCTCGTACCAAGTAAGGTTTCTGGTGGCCAAACACCGTGTGCATGGGTTTTCTCGGTGTTCTCCCATTTCCTCCCACTTTCTTCATTCAACCACTTCAATTATTTCTCATCATCACTGTCTCTCTTAGCATTGGTGCATAACGTGGGACGTTAACTAGATATTTCCTTTCAATTTCACTTAATGTGACATTTAACTTGACATAAAAACGCAGAAAGGAAAAAAGTCAGTAGTAATATTAATTACAATTACAATGCCAATTAGTTAATATAGGGTTAAATTAAAATTTTATTACTATTTCACCTTCAATTAGTCACAATTATCATTCATTCACCAACTTCGAATTGAATTCTACAACAAAGCTCCTTATAGTATTCCGTATAGAAAATAAGTGAAGAATGTGACGACCCGACCCGAGTGACCCGACATGAGCTAACCCGACTGACCCGACCCGACCCGACCCGTAACCAGACCCGTTTGAGAGCACTATCAGAGGGGTACAATTTACAGTACAATTTATTTTGTATGGTTTAGCATACTTTAAGGCTACCATACTTTTTGAAAACAGATAAAACGGAACATTTCACAAATTAGTAGTAAATATTGCATTTTGTATTAATTTTATCTTTCGAATTTTACAACAGTATCGCACTAGTTATACAACTTAAAATAATGTATTATTATAGTCCATACTTAATCAACAGTGCTAAAAATTATTATAGAAGCTAGAAGCTGTTATACAATATAAACGCAATCAGTGAACATACAATATTTAGGCAAAAATTATATTTTCAATATTATTACACATACCACCTTTACATGCTCTACATGTCTATAAAGAAAAATATCCAGATTTATGAAGTTGTTTCCAAATTTCAATAGACTGATTTATTTTTGTTAACCTAAAATGCGAACTAAAAGAAAGCAATTTGCATAATTGTTTTTCTGAAGCAGAAAAAAAAAACGTGTTTTCGGGGCTGGTCTGGAACGTCACAAGAATTTGTTGCCACCTCGGGGTATACATTCTTACTTTTATTGATAAGAGTGCTACTTAGCTGGATTTAAACATTGCATGTTATATTCGGGGAAGCAGCGATTGGAATAATAATAAAGATTAGAATGAAATTGTTCCTATAGTATTGTCGGAATTGAAAGCAAAAGGAATAAGTCGATTTTATTATCTTTTCAGAAATTTTGATATGTAATTAATAATAATAATAAAGAAAAAAATAGGACAAGAAGGAAATTTTGTGCACACCGGGACAAATTTTAAGAAACCGGGGCGTATGGTTGCCTTACATACTTATTTACATGCGGAGTGTCAGTACGGAGCCACTACGTAGCAGAGTTGAAACAAAACCTCGTAAATAGGTAGCCAACTCAGGAAAACAAAATTACCGGCACACCCTCAAAATTCTCTGTACAAATGAGAAACTGAATACTGTATTGATCGTTATTGTATTTACCAGCAATTGCCACTTGTTTAAAATTATAGAAACAGATGAACAATACTGGATATTTATCTTTATGTAACAATAGTTGATTCATAAAATGAAATTTACTCTATAAACTTACACTGCAAACAAAGGAAATTGCTTTAAAAAGTCATTTTCTACTCTCAGTAAATGTAAAATTCTTTTACAATAAAATATAAGTGTTATCAAATTTCTTATGTTAAATAAATAAATAAAACTGCCATACATTAAGAAAAATATCGATAATGTATAATGCAACGGAAATTTGTGTTTGTAAAGGCCCTGTTGAAAAATTGCGATGTTCAATATTATATTCTGGATTGCAGATTGCAAAATACCGGTTAGAAGGGGGCTAATAAGAAGTTTGTACCGGTCACCGGCCTTAAAAAAAATCTCAGCAAATACCGGCCAGTTAGCAACTCTACTCGTAAATCAGAATGCTGAATGCACCAAAATACTTCACCATGCATTCTATAGTTTCTGCAAGATGAGCTTAATGAAGATGATCAAATAAAACAAAATACTGTGTTATAATTTTCCCTTTAACAGTCTACTTTCTGAATTTGTTATATCTTCCACTTATCAATTTCCTGTACGAGATGAGAATAACGGTTTCTGCGCAAGATAGAAAGAAAAAAAAATAAATTTTTCTCATAAGGATTCAGCTCACGTAAAAAATAATGAATAAGTTTAATAATAAGAGCCGAGTTTAATATACTAACTCAGCAATAATGATTGTAAGTATAAATATAAATATAAAAAAACAAAAGAAGAAAAACATTTAATTCCATCATCGTTAGAATAAGATCAATATAGTGAATCACACCATAGTGTGAACATACCAAACCACACAATAATGTGAACAAAGTCCTGTTAGAAAAATACTCCATAAATGTGACACTTTTTTTTTAATGTTTCTACCATTTATACAGTTCCCCACATTGTTTTCGTTCTGGCGGCGCCCCTAATAGTGTACAAACGAAAATTTTGCCTGCACATTTCTCTGCAAATGATGTACAAGCGATTGATATAATTTGTGATTGAATTGGATATGGTGGGGGCTACCATTTAGACAGCCCCACTTTGTTTTCGTTCTGGCGGCGCCATTAATTATGTACAAAAGAAAATTTCGCCTGCACATTTCTGTAAAAACAATGTACAAACGATTGCGACAATTTGTGATTGAATTGGACATGGTCCGAGGCTACCACTTAAACAGCCCCCAATTTTTTCTGTTCTGGCGGCGCTTCTAATTTTGTACAAACAAAAATTTCGCCTGCACATTTCTGTACAAACGAAGTACAAACGATTGCAATAATTTGTGATTGAATAGGACATATTGGTGGGGAGTTACCAGTTAGACAGCCACCAATTTGTTTTCGTTCTGGCGGCGCCCCTAATAGTGTACAAACGAAAATTTTGCCTGCACATTTCTGTACAAACAATGTACTAACGATTGCGGCAATTTGTGATTCAATTGGACATGGTAGGGGCTACCATTTAGGGGAAATCCCTCGAGAGGAATCAGTCTACTTATTTATTGCAAAAAGCAGAATTTAAAAGTTCGCATTCGTCCAAAGTTATCGTGTGAAGTAACAGCCAGTATTATCTGTCAGGAAAGTAAATGTACACCTATTTTTCGAGTCTGGCATTCCTGCGCTCCATCCGTGGAGAGTATGAGAATTAAATCAATCATATGTTTACTGCGGGGCAAAAAGAAAAGTTTAATCTGAATAAGACATTGCAGAGGAGCACAAACTGTGAATACGAATAGTGCATAGTGTAAATAAAGGACGACACCGAAAGAGAAAGCCAAAAACAGCTGTTAAACTTAGAAAAAAGAGTAAAAATTGTCGAAGTGGGAACATAAAATACAAATACAACAAATACGCCGACAACTAAACGTTCACCACGCCATGCTCTTGGTGTAGTGGTTAAGGTGCTGGCTTACAAATCAAAAGGACGCGAGTTCGAATCCACGTCAAAAACGTTTTTAAAAATTTTGTTAATAATACATACAGCTCATGAGAGATGGTAAAAGAAATCGTATTTAGTCTTTCGTAGCAATTACTATTGGTAATGTTTAGTACTGATAATACTTTTTGTCTTTGCGTATTGCTTTTATTCTCTTCTTAATTTTGAAAGAGAAGAATATCAGAACAAATGTCACCAAGATTCCTCATATTTTGAATGTAAACGCCATTTGCAATTAGTAAAGAATAAAAATAGAACGTTCCGATGTAGCTGCAAAAAGTAAAAAAAAAAACAAAAAAACATGGAAGTGGAGTGTTCGAATCCATACTCATACAATTTCTACATGCTTTACACCCCCCGACCACGTTTCTACGTTAGCAATTAAGAGGTTTGTGTTTAGGTTAGGCTGGTCAATACGTTTCGCAAAAGGGGCCCGGTTTAGCTCTGACGCACCACAGGTGCGAGCAGGGAGCAAAACACCTTTTCTTTCTGCCTCTGTGTCTATTTATCTATCTATCTGTATATATATATAACGCTCTTTGTGAATGCCATAACCACCCTAATTTTCAGCGGATTGTGACGAAACTTGGCACAAACATTAATTGTTGAAATATCTTGATGAGTTCGTTAACCAGAATAATCAGATGAAAATGTTCAAAATGGCGGCCCTTCAAACTCTTAAAAACTTCCAAGGGAACCAAATTTCGCCCATAAATAGGTATTCAAAAAGTTTGAATAACTTTTCCTCTTTGACTGAGATATTTGTGTGCAGGTACTTATTGAAATATTGGACCCGATTAATCGCATAAAGAAGGTTCACGCCCTTTCGCTACGGTCAGTTTTTTTTTTTGCAGGAGGGATTTATTTTCGTATCGGAACAAGATGATTGTTTGTGATGATATGAAATTACACATTGAAAGTGAAGTGACTTGTGAAACGTGTTATTTGAAAGAATAATATAATAAATGTGCTTTCCCCTAACACAGAGAACTGTAAATCATGTATTTCGAGTTCGGGAGCGTGTATGGCGAGGAGTGTTATTTGATTTGCTTTTTAGTAACACATTGCATTGCAATTAAAGGTAGGCAACATTAGTGGTAAGTAAAATAATAATAATAATAATATTATTATTATTATTATTATTATTATTATTACTATAATAAAAATAGGTGTTGTTTGTGGGAAGGCAATATCTTCCTCAATTCTTCTTCAAACGTAATAATTGTAACGCCATATCTCCCTTCAAAATATTAGCAATTTATATCGAGAGAACGGGAAATTGTAGAGTGATGGGAGCAACGTTGGACAGTATGCACTCATAGTAATCAGAAAAATAAGCGATTTCAATGCAAAATGAACGAAAAGTCATTGTCATGGTTAGTCATGGAGCCACGGCTGAGCCCTCTTTAGGCAAAATGTCAATAACTTATATCGAGAGAACAGGAGGTGATAGTGAGATGGGACCAACGTTGGACACTGTGGACCAATAAGGCGCATCAAAAAAATGAGTGGGGGGGCAGCCCGCCTTACATATTTCCGCATAATATAAAATTATATTGTCGAAATACACACACGAGTTATCTAGTAATATTTGATATTATTATTATTATTATTATTATTATTATTATTATTATTATTATTATTATTATTATTATTATTATTATCGACAGCGACTTCTCATTACGTGTGCATGTTTGACATGAAGCCAAAGAGAAGATCCATCATTCGTAGAAAGAATAAGAATAGTCAGTTACTTTAACTGTGAACGACAGCGAAAAATACGAAAAGAGTGATTAGCTGTAGCGAAAAGAAACAATACTTTCTCTCAAATGGATAAAAAACCAAGCCGAGATAGATCCGAACTCGCATGGACGGCGTGAAAAGTCAGTGCTTTTTCCACTTTTCTTTTAACTGACTCACCGAAAGTGTTTCAGTAACTTACTTATTGCTAATTTTACTTGCTTCACTCGTTTAACTTGCTTTTTCTAATAACATATAACGACAGAGACACGAACACAGAAACATAAGGAACAGTTAAAAATCATAGATGTTCTCCCGCCGGGAATCAAACCCGGGACACCAGACACCAAAGTCGCACGTGCTAGCCACTAGACCAGAGGGGAGGGCACTGCTCACTCTCTGTGTCGTTAGGGATTTCGACCACTGTATTTCCAGCTATCACTTCTGTGGGTTGTATACTATGATCACTTGTTTCTTGTTTGCTGGAAGAGTTAAACCTACATTCTATGTAATACATGAGGTATTTAGACCTACATGCTCTTCATATAATGTAATAAAAGAGTCATGCTGGAAATAAGAAAATGAACATTCCTTGGACAAAACGGAAACTATTGGCATCAGAAATATTTATCTACGAGGCATGCGCAGTAGTATATTTCATTATAGTTACTGTTTAGTTCAGTAAACGAAGAAAGGGGTATAAAAAAGCAAATATGTCGCGTCAACGAGATCGACCAGAGTTGACAGAGGCCGAAGCAGATGTGTAGTAATATAACAACTTGGTTAAATTGATAATTGGTTCTTTATTCTGTAGTAGATCGTATCACAATTTTACGGGAGAGCAGAGAAAGACTTCCTAACGCTGTCATATAGTAAGCTTTGGTAACACGATAATATAGACACAAATGGATGTAATTCTGAGTACTACAACTTGGATTTAACGAAAGCCGTTTAGATATTCAGTGGTTTGCTGGGTTGTATACGACACAAAAAGATAAGACACAATACAATTCTTCATACCTCAGCTTCCAGTAACTAGATGCATGCAATTTCTGGTTAGATACAGAAACTGCTTTCGGATTTTAATACATGACGTATTGCAGGATACAAAATGCTTTAGAATATTTGTTTGTTTGTAGACAGCTACTAGCTTAGTGTTCTTAAATGTTGTGTATAAACTAGGGATAGCCTATTCCGGAATTATTACTTTCCGGACTCCCGAAGGTAAAACCGGACAAATTCCGGAATTCGGAAAATTCCCATTTTTTAATAATTCCGGAATTCGAAAAAATCCAGAATTTAGAAATTTCTGATTTCGTTAACATTCCGGAATTTGGAACAATCCGGATTTTTTCGAAATCCGGAGTTTCTCTCAATTCCAGAATTTTCTAAATTCCGGATTCTTCCCGAGTTCCGGGATTTTTCTGAATTAGAGAGTTTAACTGAATTCCATAATTTTCCGAAATCCGGAAAGTGAAAGTTCCGCTTCCAAAAAATGAATTTATTTTGGTTAATATGAATCGTGGCGGAAATAAGTCTTTGACCAGGTAATGGCGACTGTTTTGAAAGAAATGGGGTGTATGAGAATTCAATCTGTCGTATTTGTAGTTTCGTATGGAGAAAAAGCAAACTTGTGAACCAACGGTTTAAGAAAAACTCAAATTATTGTAAACTTTGCCGATATCATAAAAGAAATACGAAAGACATTTTTATAATCGAAGAAATATAACATACAAGTTTGCAAGCGGAGACAAAGAAACCTAACGTAACCAGACTAAAGACGAGTCGTTTACCGCGTAGCGATCAACGTCAAGCTGTTTTCGAGGGCAAGTTTCGAGTTGAGTCGAGTTTGATAATGGCTCGCTCGCTCGTTCAGTTCGTTTTAACTCGTTTTGAAATAATGGCCTGATTAGACTGGAAAGCGAAAGCCATGAGAAATGTAAGCAGTAATGTGGAAAAGTTTTAGTGTTAATTACGACAGGGGTGCGTCTCGTCTCGTAATTTTAGTGCATCTCGTGGGGCAATTTTAGTGTATCTCGTCTCGTCTAGATAACGAGAAGACAAGATTTTTTTACGAGACACTCTCAAATGTCGTAATCACCAATATAAGTATATACTGTAGTTCTTAAAATCAAGGCTGAAACCTGCACTGTCGAATTCTTGAGCCAAGCAGAAGACCAACTCGGGTAGTGATATCAACCGGCAAGGCTCGTATCAACTGAGCGAACAGCTCGAGTCGGCTCGGTTAGGATGAGCCGATGACCCGAGCCGGCTCAGTTAGAACGAGCCATCGACTCAGCTGAATTGAACCGTTTTCTCGAGCTTTCTCGGTTGGGATGGGTCCCCTACTCGGCTCATGTGAACCGGTTCAAGCCAGCTAAGTTGAAACTAGTCCATCGGCACGTTTCGATTCAGCTGAACTAAGCCGATGGCTAAAATAGGCATGCTTGGGTGAGCTGTTGGCTCGGCTCACTTCTCGGTTCGGTTCGATAGTGAATGAGCTGTAAGCTGAGCCGCTCGAGCCGTTGAGAAGCCTAAACCCGGTCCTAGCTGTTTTGAACATGTTTGGCTGAACATTATAACTTTTAGCAATTTATGGCTCGAGCCCGAATACTTGCTACTTCGGAACTCAAACCCAGAACGTGCTTTGCCCGCTGAAATTTGGCAAAACTTACTTAAAAGTAGAGATTTCGGGGAAAGGGTTCCATACCTTCAAGACACTCCTCTGCAACTATCAACATTTTAAATTACAAAGTTTCGTTGAAGTTTCATGTAGAAAGTATCCTACTGTATGTTTTGAGGAAAATTACTGTAATAAATATAACTGAATATCATGCAACAGTAAGGCATATAATAAACAAATTTTTAGGATATGCAGAGGTAAATATAAAACCTTTGCTACAAAATACCTACACAGAGCATAATTGAATGAGCTCTGAAATATAATGTAACGAAATACCCTATGAGATTCACTCTACAGAGCAATTGTTACTTAAAGAATGGACATACACTATTTCGAGAATCGAGACAAGACGGGAAATGTTTACCATACTTTTCGTCTCGTATCGTTTCTCATCTCCAAAGAGAGACGAAAATTTTGAATTAGCTTTGACCCGTATCGAATGTAAAATGTTAATTCTCATGTTATTTTATTTGTTTTAGAAACGAGATGAGAAACTCCTCTTCTCGTGAGCAACATTAAACCAAACCGAAATATTCTTTCCAAATGTCACGTTACTGCTTGTAATGGTATGACCTTAACGATAATTAGCTCCTAGCTTTTAATCTTCTACGAGATAATAATAATTATTATTAGTTTATTATTATTACTATTATTATTCCTGAAGATTTTATAGTTCAAGTATTGAAACATCCGCGTATTCAAATATCTGAATATAATAAAACGTTTCTTTTCGCTACAGCTAATCACTCTTTTCGTATTTTTCGCTGTCGTTCACAGTTAAAGTAACTGACTATTCTTATTCTTTATACGAATGATGGGTCTTCTCTTTGGTTTCATGTCAAACATGCACACGTAATGAAAAGACGCTGTCGATAATAATAATAATAATAATAATAATATCAAATATTACTAGCTAACTCGTGTGTGTATTTCGACAATATAATTTTATATTATTATGTGGAAATAAGTAAGGCTGGCTGGCGCCCCCCACTATTTTTTCGATGCGCCTTATGGGTCCGCAGTGTCCAACGTTGGTCCCATCTCACTTCCACCTCCTGTTCTCTCGATATAAGTTATCGACATTTTGCCTAAAGATTGCTCTGCCGTGGCTCCATGACTACCCATGACAATGACTCTTCGTTCATTTTGCATTGAAATCGCTTATTTTTCTGATTACTATGAGTGCATACTGTCCAACATTGCTCCCATCACTCTACAATTTCCCGTTCTCTCGATATAAATTGCTAATATTTTGAAGGGAGATATGGCGTTACAATTAATACGTTTAAAGAAGAATTGAGGAAGATATTGCCTTGCCAGAAACAACACCTATTATTATTATTATTATTATTATTATTATTATTATTATTATTATTATTATTATTATTATTATTATTATTATTATTATTATTATTATTATTAATATTTTACTTACCACTAATTTTGCCTACCTTTATTTGCAATGAAATGTGTTACTAAAAAGCAAATCAAATAACACTCCTCGCCATACACGTTCCCGAACTCGAAATACATGATTTACAGTTCTCTGTGTTAGGGGAAAGCACATTTATTATATTATTCTTTCAAATAACACGTTTCACAAGTTACTTCACTTTCAATGTGTAATTTCATATCATCACTAACAATCATCTTGTTCCGATACGAAAATAACTCCCTCCTGCAAAAAAAAAAAAGCCTGACCGTAACGAAAGGGCGTGAACCTTCTTTATGCGACTAATCGTGTCCAATATTTCAATAAGTCCCTGCACACAAATATCTCAGTCAAAGAGGAAAAGTTATTCAAACTTTTTGAATACCTATTTAAGGGCGAAATATGGTTCCCTTGGAAGTTTTTAAGCGTTTGAAGGGCCGCCATTTTGAACATTTTCATCTGATTATTCTGGTTAACGAACTCATCAAGATATTTCAACAATTAATGTTTGTGCCAAGTTTCGTCTCAATCCGCTGAAAATTAGAGTGGTTATGGCATTCACAAAGAGCGTTATATATAGAGAGAGATAGATAGATAAATAGACACACAGAGGGAGAGAGAAAAGGTGATTTGCTCCCTACTCGCACCTGTGGTGCGTCAGAGCTAAACCGGGCCCCTTTGCAAAACTTATTGACCAGCCTAACCTAAACACAAACCTCTTAATTGCTAACGTAGAAACGTGGTCGGGAGGTGTAAAGCATGTAGAAATTTTATGAGTATGGATTCGAACACTTCACTTCTATGTTTTTTTGTTTTTTTTTTACTTTTTGCAGCTACATCGGAACGTTCATTTTTTATTCTTTACTAATTGCAAATGGCGTTTATATTCCAAATATGAGGAATGTTGGTGGCATTTGTTCGGATATTCTTCTCTTTCAAAATTAAGAAGAGAATAAAAGCAATACGCAAAGACAAAAAGTATTATCAGTACTAAACATTACCAATAATAATTGCTACGAAAGACTAAATACGATTTCTTTTACCATCTCTCATGAGCTGTATGTATTATTAACAAAATTTTTTAAAAACGTCTTGACGTGGATTCGAACTCGCGTCGTTTTCATTTGTAAGCCAGTACCTTAACCACTACACCATGATCATGGCGTGGTGAACGTTTAGTTGTCGGCGTATTTGTTGTATTTGTGTTTTATGTTCTTACTTCGACAATTTTTACTCTTTTTTCTAAGTTTAACAGCTGTTTCTGGCTTTCTCTTTCGGTATCGTCCTTTATTTACACTATGCACTATTCGTATTCACAGCTTGTGCTCCTCTGCAATATCTTATTCAGATTAAATTTTTCTTTTTGCCCCTCAGTAAACATATGATTGATTTAATTCTCATACTCTCCACGCATGGAGAGCAGGAATGCCAGACTCGAAAAATAGATGTACATTTACTTTCCTGACGGATAATAGACACAAAAGTATACCTGGTAGTATTCACACGCTTACGCCGGAAACTGGAAACAAACCAACACACACACACACACACACACACACACACACAGAGAGAGAGAGAGAGAGAGAGAGAGAATGTCTTGTTGTACCTTTATATTGAATCCACCATTACTCACAAAATCAGTTAAAAAAAGGAAAAAAGTTGTAAATGAAACTTTCAAAGATTGGTAGCACTGCTGCGTGTCACACATGAGATTGTTCCATAATGATTGATTCGTAATATGATGTATATGGTTTTCTTAATGGTAGTATAACAAAATGCCTTCAAATTGACCACTAAATAAAAAGTGAAATTTATTTCTCAAATTTTGTAAAATCGAAGTCGGTGGGCATTATGGGAACAGTCTACAATAACAATATATGCAAATAAATATTAATATACTTCACGTTTTCCAGTGGATGCAAGAAAGCTTGAAATAGTGTTTGTTGTCATAAGCATTAGCTGATGCAAATATATATATATATATATATATATATATATATATATATATATATATATATATATATATATATATATATATATTGATAGATTGGCGTTAGGACCCCCGGTAGCGTAGCATATAATATATATCGTTCGAAGCTTTTCATTTTGAAGCACTATAATGCTTTCAAGTATTCAATGCTCTCTCTCTTTTATAGGGAATCGAATCCGGACCAAAGTGTTATTAAAACGTAAATAACAAACATAAAAATAAATTAAAAGAACAGCATCTTATTATTATTATTATTATTATTATTATTTTATTATTATTATTTTTATTATTGTGAGTGAGTAGCTTCGTTAACTTACGATATAAAAATTCTGTACATAAAAATCTAGTTTGGTTGAGGAACTGGGATCGAATTTGGTACTTCACGATTTAGAGTTGAATTAATCCTTCCATGAAAAAAAAAAGAATTTTACGTATATAGCACTTCGCATTGATTTTCGTTTCACGACAGAAAAGATCGAATTAACTTTAATGTCTTAAAATATTCAATGCCTTCTCACCGAGAATCGAACCCGAACCCTAAGTATGCTTTTATTTTGAAAGCTTTCTCACCGGAATCAAACGCAAGACCGGTACTTCACGATTTAGAGTTGAATTAATCTTTGAATGAAAAGAAAAAAAATCACGTATATAGCACTCCACATTGATTTTCTCTTCACGACAGAAAAGAAACGACTTAACTAATGTCTTAAAATATTTAATGCCTTCTCTCCGAGAATCAAGCCCGGACCCCAAGGATCGCGGTTCTTCGTAAGTGCACGGTACATGTATAAACAAGATAAAACATGATTTCCTCTTCGTTGTGCCCTTCCTTCATCGTGCATGCGTCCACAGATATCTGTATGCATAGTGCCATTAGTCTCTGTTGATCAGCTACTGAAATAACAGGGCTCTGTAAATCATAATTTACTTTATAATATTGACAAATTCTTATTAACTGGAAAAATTTCTTTTCGTAGATTTCGAATATAATTGAACATAGAAACGTAAGCAAGATTTCATTTAAGCAGACTTTAACAAAAAAACATGAATTGTGGGATATTAAGAATGGAACTTCGACCAAACTCTGTAACTGAAAGGATACCATTCCAACAAATGCCAGAATTACCATATATTAGTGCATATAAAGATTTTGCTCCTCAATATAATAAGTATTTTAGAAAGGAATTACGTTTATAAACATTCGAACATTGGCCTGTTTCATCAAAACAATGTCCGCAACTGTTAAGTGATGCGGGATTTTTTTACACGAAGAAAACAGATGAAACTATATGCTTCATTTGTGTTGGTGGATTACAAGATTGGACTGATAACGATGTTCCATGGATAGAACATGCGAAATGGTTTCCTAATTGTCCATTTCTTCACCTTAAGAAGGGATATGCGTTTATTAAATAAATGCAGAAAAAGTACTCTATTATGCAAGTATTTCGTAGTGCTTCGAATGATGATATACATAAAAATGTTAGTAAAAGTAGTAATAAGGAACTTACCTTTCGATATAATAGAATTTAAATTGAAATTTGAATAAAATTCCATTACATCTTTTTCTTTGTATATAACTGTAAAAACGTTATCAAAACAATATGTATTTATACAAATAATTTACGTATGTGTTATTATGTAGAACCTCCAGTGATTTTTTTTGATAATGATGCATTAGCATCGTATTTGAAAAATGGAAATATATGTTTAACATATGAAGGAATGAAGATGACTTTATCTGGACGTAACATGCATGATCTTGAATTTACTGAATTGATATATTCGTAAGTGTATAGGGCATATATAAACAAAACGAAACATGGTTGTTTCTCCTCCTTGTCATATTAAATGTTGAATATGGTCTTAATTCAATGAAAACCAAATTAATTCGTATTGTACTGAATAGTGACACATTTGAACAAGCGATTGGTGTTGTTAAAGGCCTTGTATTTGGAGTGAAGTGAAATTTAACAGAATAGGAAAAACGTCTACATTTGATTCCACTTGTTTCAGACTACAAACAAAAACTCATAGATTCAATTATGGCTCATCTATTTGATAGTGTACTACTATGAGCAAAATAAATGACGCGTCTCTTTAGGGTGAAGGTTTTTTGAAAATATCTCTGTTTTCTTTATATGTTCGAAATTTCGGAAGGTTTCCCCAGCAGGACAGATTAATCACAAACCTGTTTTTAATATTTGTGTTAGATATTAGCTTAAATAAATTAGAAGCAAAAAAAAACATTAAATCGACAGAAATCTCGAGAATTACCAACTCTGCTAAAGTGGGAAAATTTCAAGAACGCGAGGGAATTCTGCAGTTCAACACGAAGCAGCGACATCTATGTCATTGAGAGAAATGTGGATTAAATCTACAAACGAAACTTTTAAAGAAATATTTCTAATATATCTTATTACGTGCATTATCTGCAAACTCCAAATATATAAATATATGCCAAGTATTAACGTAAAGATAGAGCAAAATGTGAAAATTATCTACGGAAAAGGACGAATTGATAGCGCTACCGTAATGAAAAATCGTCTTGATCGGAACAGGTTCAGTACACGCAAGGAAACAAATAGCTGAGTTAGTTAAAGCAACTAGTCTGTATGGCGAAGGTAATGGGTTCTAACCACCATGAAAGTGCCGTTGTCATTTTTATTACTATGGTTATTTTAGTTATTTTTTATGTTGGAAAGAATCAAATTGTAAAATATGTGTAAAACTCATGACGATACCAAAAAAAAGAGAGAATGAAAATAAGTCGTTGTCGCACTTGCATTAGCGTCCCTAATTTTGTTTGCAAACAGTTTCATAATTATTTCCCCCGTGGTCACTGCTCACTATACGTTATGCTCACTGACGCATAACGAAAGTTGCCCAGTAAATGTTAATTCTAATTTAGAGAATTTTATAAAGTTTCACAATATTTCTTATTAGATAGTCTTCTATCTACTTTTTAGGATATTTCGATAACAGATTTCCCTATTAAATGTTTAATTTGCCCTAGATGTTTAATTACGGAAGAATTTTACGAAAGAGGAGGAAAACTCAAGTAATTGATATTCTACGTAAAAGCAACCTTTTGTAGAAAGATGATACTTTTTACCTTCAACACATAATCTTTACGTTAGAGAGTCAGACAGAAAAAAATCATGTTTTTTCCTCCCTGTGACCACCCATCTTAAACCTCTACATACCATTGTTCGTCTCACAAAATTTCGGTGCTCCAAAAACATTCATATAATAATAATAATAATAATAATAATAATAATAATATTCCTGAATATGCCATCCTTACATAATGTAAGAATATCTTAGTTTCTTAGTATAAATCTTACATATCTTAGTTTAAAATGCTTTCTTTAGTAAATATTAAAATGTTTATGTAGGAACAACCATGTAGGATGGGGTACGACGTTTTATTTTGCCCCTCTCATTTCAGTACCCTTCCAACAGAAAGTAATTTCTGATAAGCAGGGCAGACAAAATGAATAAGAAATATATTTACAGAGTGTTCTCTCTTTTCATGATTTTAATATCAGTAGCATTTTTATTCTACCAAAGATGGCCCTGTGCATTTAGGGGTAAGTAACTCAAGAAATACCTCATATATAGCGCCCCTTGATTGTAATATTACCGCTTCTTTATATGTACGAGGGAGCCCCTACACAATCAAGGGTGACAAAAAGAATAGGAAAAGTGTCTATTGATTCCAGTGGCGGATCCAGCACGAACTTCTGGAGGGGAGTGGAAGATTCTTTTGATGATGTGAAGCTGTCACAAATTACCACTTAAATAAACTAAACATAATAGTGGGGTGAACCGGAACCGAGTCAGTTTAAATTGATGTAAAAGTTTAATTTTTGGCTTCATATTAAAGTTTTGGTTTCAGATAAGAATTTCAGTCCAAGCGGTCAATGATCAAATCTCATGGGGCTCTTCAGTGTAGGCTAATACGTCCCCCTTATGAGAAATGGCAAAAATATTAAAATGTTTATAACTTTTGAATATTTTGTTTATTTTAAAGAAATGTTGGGCTTCGTATTAAAGTGTTACTTCCAAATGACAATTTCAGTCCAAGTGGACAATGATCAAATCCTTGGGGAAGGGGCTCTTCAGTATAGGGGTACGGCTGCCTTATGGGAAAAGGCAAAAATATGAAAATACTTTTAACTTTAGAATTTTTCGTCTATTTTAAAGAAATTATTTGCTTTATATTAAAGTCTTGGCTTCAAATAACAATTTCAGTCCGTGTGGACAATGATCACATCTCAGGGGGCTCTTCGGTGTAAAGTTTTCGGCTTCTTTATGGGACAAAATTCACGTAGTTGATATTGCAAAATTGTTTTGTATACATGAGTGGAAACTTGGACCATTTGTTTAATTTTACCTTTCATATTTTGCAGATTCAAATTCCTAGCAATAGTTACTTTGCTAAGCTAAAAGAAGGCATTAAAATGAAATGTCTTTTATGAGAAGTTGTCATGGAGCAGACGCACGAACAGGCGCCCAAACATTGGTTGAGTCGGACGGTTGAAACTCGTTAAGCTCGCTTCAATTAATAATAATAATAATAATAATAATAATAATAATAATAATAATAATAATAATAATAATAATAATAATTGAGCATTCACCTTTGGTGCATGGGGTCCGTGGCTCGATTCCACTTCGCGCCAAGTGAAATTTGAGGTTGATAAATACCGTGTGCGTGGATATGGCTTTTCTTTAGATTTTCCATTTTCATCCCACTTTCTTCGTTTCACCATTTCATTCATCATCACTCTCCCTTACCGTAGGTACATAATCGTGCAACGTTAAACTAGGTATTCCTTTTACTTTTAATTTCAATAATAATAATAATAAACAAATAATTCAACTGAAAGGACTGTAATTTATGTTGACGACAAATATCATAAATATGCAATCATTATAAAAACAATGCTTTGAGTAGAAAGATAATTCTTTCCAAGTGTTAACGAATGCGCATGCGATAAGACATGTCTCGAAAAAGAGACGAGACGCGCTTTGTGACATCCAAAATAAGACATGAGAAATGTTTTGGACACGAGATTGTTTTTAAAATGTCTCGTCTTGTCTGGAATGTCTCGAAAATAAAAGTCTAAGTTTTAAAATGATATTTCAAGATCTATTCTCTCAAAAGTAGCTCTCTGCCTTAAAATTAATAACGACATTTGTGATTTAAAAAAGATAAACAAATCCTAAACTTAATAGTTAACTTTTCGAAAAGAAGCTTCATTAAGGGTGAACCTGAAAGATGTCCACAAACTTCGGGAGATGATTCGTGACATCAAAAGGAAACAAATGGTCCTCTTCCAGTGTTCGAATTCAGCTTCGTTGTCGAGATACAGGGTTGCCAACTCCAAGAATAAATTACTACTTATATATTTTTCAAGTGAATTGAGTTATACCATGTTGCAAGGTTAAATATTTATTTATGAAGTGTGTACAAAATTTGCCAGTGTCTTTTCTGAGAAAATCGTCGAGAAAAAGCCACCTCCAAGAATAAACTACCCCTTGTAAATTTTTCTAAGAGAAATATCTAATACTCCACTATAGTGTTGTTTATTAAATATTGATTAATGAGAAATAAAGAAAATTCTTAAAACCATTTTGGAGAAAATTGCTATTTTCGATTTTCGGCTGTTACTAAACCACACTTATTTTAGGCGGAAGGAAAAAAAATTGAAAATATCCCGTAGGAATACTATGTAAGCCCTAAATTTAAAATTTGGTGTAAATACGTTGAACGGTATGCCCTCTAGGCAAGTGCATAGAAAAGTGTACCGAATGGGCGGACCGGAAGGGCGGGTATCGGAAATTCACATTTTCGGTATGCAGACGCCATGAAGTATGTAAATCCGTTGAAATCTGAATTTTATATACTATTATCACAATCACCATATTTTCTTCTGTCTATTGTCCCTCGAACAAGAAATGCCTGAGTCTACCAAAAAAGCTGGGGAGTTTTATTACGGTACAGCTTCGCGCAACCCGGTAGGCACCATCTTTACACGGTTACCGTAGAGAACTCACAACTCCTTATCTCCAAATAATATAGCTTTGAACTATATTACTTGTAGGTTCAGAAAGCTCGTCCCTTCGACAAAACGTCTAATACTCCAGGAAGGCACAGTTCACCTTACCGTAACGGTCCAGATTCGCAAGGAATCACCTGAGAAGAGACCTGAGGCGTGATAATGAAATTAGGTGAGAACATCACCCACTTTTACAAATCAATTACAAGTAATTCAACAACCACGTTTTCGCCTTGTCATGTAACCTGATAAAATAGGAAACAAACCTAAATATTTTCAGTGCCATTTATTATGAATAATTGAACGTACCTGTAACATAATATTTATTTTACAATTTACCTTGCTCCAATTTCGTAGTTGGTTCGTAGAAATACTTTGCAGTTTCTCACAAGAACAAAGTCTTAGTCCGTCGAAACACACTATCGTTCGTGATCACTAATCGAAAGTCTTTTCATTATGAATCTGATGAATCTTCTTGCAGTAATTGTCTTTTATTTCACTTTTAACGATTTATGAAGCAGGTTTCCCTGGTGAACAGGATGACTACATTATTTTGTAGATTGCATCGAAGGAATTTGAATAATTAATAGACCTTTATATTAATTGGTGTTTTAGACGTCCATTCTGTTATAGTACCACCTCGCCGAGTCCTTTGTTCAACTCACTGTCTTGTCCTCAACCCCCTCTTATTATAAAGTACTTCATGGGGTAGATTTACTTTAGTAACGGCGTATAAGGCATTTGCGGAAAGCACTAATATTTTTATCATTACTTTTAGAAATTATTTATGAAAGATCGCACATAACTTTATCTTTTCAAAGATATCGCGCAATTTACACTTTGATTAACTTCTGGTGTGGAGATATGAATATGTTCAGGTAAACTTGCTGCTTCATCTTCCACACACACACACTTACATCAAATTTCAGTTTATACGTCTGGAGTTCTCTTTGTTTTCTTCTTCCTTTTCTTCTACTTTTATTTCTTTTAGTACCACCAGGCGGCAGCACAATTAACGGAAGGCACACACGATACGAATTGTACGAATTCAAAATGAACGTCACAAAATGCACTAACGCAGAATTTGCGTTGAAGCAAAAAAATGTGTCAAGCAAAAATTTGGAGCAGTTACATTGGCGGTCGAAAGGAATGTACGTGCACCATTGAATAATGGTAAACGGTCAAGAACCCTGTACTGTAGTTTCACTTAAGTAATCATCACTGTTCCAATGTTATTCTGAACGTAAGTTCACTCTGAATTTTATAAGAACTTTCGTCAGGCGATACTTCATCAGATGAAAATGTCTCATTTTAACGTAGGAAAATGACGAACTCGTGGGGCATTTATATGCATACATAAAAGTTTGGGGGGCTTTTATATTAAAGTCTTTTTTGTACATTTGGCACTGTTACTAAATTAAACATTTACACGTGGATGACTCACAATTGATATACAAATAACTCTCATGATACACCTTCGATACTAGACTTACAATATTGCTATATGCGCTCTTATTAATAAAAATAACACAAACATTACACGAAATGATGATATTATTTAAGGATAAGATGTTCACATTACATACTTTACGATATTATACAAAAACTATAAAACATGAACAAATAGACATTATGAATTACTTAGTTTATCAGACAGGTAGATAAAACAAGTATTAATAAGAATCATATATTTCAATATTTCACAAGAGGAAGTAAACAAACATATTCTACACATATTATACTTAAAATTGCATAAATGACGAAGCATTCTTGAACTTCTTACGCTATTTTGACAAAGAAGTTACGGAAAACAAAATGTTATTTACAAATATAAGGATTACACATCATTTAAATATAATAACTAAATGAAATAAATTTATTATCACTCTTTCGTACTGTTACGATAAGAGTGAGGCCGGATAGAAGTAAGTCTGCCACATTTTTAAGCTAATTAGCGCCTATCCACTTCAATTTATAAGTCTCCCTTCACCATTATACATTCATAGTTTCATCCCACCCTTTTTGAATGGCAACAAGACCTTATAGTGAGGTAGAAGTGTAAAAACAACATAGAAAATGAACCCAAATGTTAAAAATAAAATGAAGAGGTGGAGTTGCCACTCATAATTCAATACTCGCGTAATAGTATTCCACTGACACTCCAAAACTTACTATCACTCTAATAGAATTAGAGCTTATCATCGTTTACATGAACGCTAAGCGACTCACCTCATACTATGGGTGGTTCAAGATCTTACTGTTAGTTGCAATAACTTGTCGCAAAACATCAACGAGACAATATGATAATTGTATAAACGAGAGTTTTAAGTCATATTTATTTTTCATATGAATACTAATCAACAATATTTTCTTACATAGTAATATTTAGAGAACAATCATGTCCGTGACTTTTTTTTTACACGTCACGTCTATTTACCTTAGGATTCAGCAAATGATTTAAAGCTAATATAAAAGTACGATTCCGACAATCTAGCTTATCATTTAAGTACGGCAAATATGCGTCACCTTTTAATAGCTCTTTCAACAACAACTGAACATTGAACTTATTACTTTCACTCGTGTTGAAAACAGACAAACTAACTTTCGTTACATTTAAGGAATTCACATTTACTGAAGTTTCAGGTTCACAAGAATCAATTTTGTCACTACTTTCTTTTACAGAATCAAATTCTTTTTTATGAATATGTTTCTTATCTAACGCTAACCATATATTCCTAGTTTTCTGAGTGGTTCTCCACACTCTCATAGGATCAATAGAATGTACACCACAAGATTATCCGGTTAAAAGATCTACAAGTTCAAACACTTTGTCTGAAATCTTACTTTAAAAAACAGGAAACCTTTATAGACCATGAAAAATTTACGAATCTTTTTGTCTATAGCTGAACTCAAATGTGGTTGCACCAAAAATACAAAATCATTTTCTTTTATTTTATATTTTCCTTCTTGGGATGCATTATATTTCTCGTTTCTTTTTCTTTTTCATTTCTGCGATAGTCAGCCATTGTAAGTTAATTTCCCTAATTTACAGGTTCATTTTCATCATAGCTTTCGGTTGTTACAATGCCAAAATGCTTCAACACAGAATAATTTGCTTTTACGTTCAAATGAAGGCTAGCAGGGCTGACACCTAAACAACTACACACAGAATAATTCAACAAAATGACAATTTGAAGTATGTGTCTTTCCCAAGAAGTATGTTCTTCGTTACACAGTATCCTATTTGTCTCCCTATGGATTCTTTCTACAATGGAACTCTTCGGATGGTAAGGAATTACATTGTGGATTTTAATACCATATTTTTCCATTTTAGATTTAAATTTTGCCGATACAAAACATCTACCATTGTCCACCAATATGGATTTTGGAATTCCCATAGTTACAAAGTAGTAATATTCTAAACATCTTAAAACACATTTAGTGGTCGCGTTTCTGATTGGGAACATTGTGTAATATCTACTAAATACATCAAAGATTAACAATGCAAATTTATTTCCAGTATGAGAATCTAGAAAAGGACCAAACAAATCAATAGGGACCATATCTCTTATGTTCCTTACGGCTACAGTTTGTAAAGGTCTAGCTGGTGGCGAAGTTTCAACTTTCGTGCGTTTACACACAACACATTCACGCAAATAATTGCTGATATCCCTACACATAGATTTCCAATAGCAACAATCACTTATAGAACCTAAAACCTTTTCGAAACCAAAATGCCCTTGTTCATAAAAATTTTGAATTACATCGTTCACAAGTGAAGGAGGAATACACATTTTCCATTGATTAGGAAAATGGTAACTGCGAATCAACAAAATACCATTTTTAATTTAGTAAAATTCACTAATATTACGATTCTTAACCTTAACATAAGGATCTTTGGTATTCTCTAAATACTTCATGATATTTTCGTACTCTGGATGTTCTCTTTGTTGATCAAATCTTGAGCAGATAAATATTTGAAACAAGAAGGCTACACTTCGTACTTATTACCTTAATGCTTTCCAACCTCAGGAAACAAAATGATTCGTGACAAAGCATCGCTAGCTTGATTATCTCGGCCTTTAATATATACAATTTGTACGTCAAATCCCTGAATTTGTAAGCTCCAACGAGCAAGCCTAGAATTCCACTGTCTCATTTTGTGTACATATACCAACGAATTATGATCCGCATAAATTTTTACATGTCTTCAATACAACAATTGAGAGGAACGTTTAAGCGCCACTACAATTGAAAGGCATTCACGTTCAGTCACTGTGTAATTTTTGTCTGCAGGCTTTAACGTTCTACTATAAAATCCTAGAATATGTTTCGTACCATCTACTTCTTGAAAAAGAATATTTCCCAAAGCAAATGAACTGCAGTCGGAAATTAAACAAAAAATCGTGATCTGATAAAGGACGAACAAACATCACCTCTTGAGCTAAATCATTTTTCAATTGATTGAAACAGTAGTAGAAAATGATCGATCTGGGTCATATGAGAACAACATAGGACAACTCACGAGCCCCTGAGAAATTGAGCACCGTACACCGTGAGCCCACGGTCTTTTACGACCTCCATTTTAGGGGTGAATTTATTCCCTTTTATGAGCACTTTTTAGGGGGTGTATTCGTTCTCTTTTATGACCACATTTTAAGGGGTGAACCCGTTCCCTTTTATGAGCATATTTTCCAACCCCTATTCTGAACATAGCAGATAACACATAGAAGAGCAGATAACACCTAAGAGTACGTAACACACAGCAGAACAGATAACACATAAGAGTACGTAACATAACAAGGGTGTACTCGTTCTCTTCTATGAGCATATTTTCCAACCCCTATTTGAACATAGCACATCAGACAGAGACTACGAAACATAACAAGGGTGTATTCATTCCCTTTTATGAGCATAGTTTTCCACCCCTATTTTAACATAGCAGAAATTACACTGAGACTATGAACACACAGCAGAACAGATAATACATAGCACAGCTAATAAAAGAGCATACCTTATTTTCCAGCCCCTATTTTATTATAACATAGTAGAAATTACACTGAGACTATGAACACACAGCATTTTAGGGGTGTACTCGTTCTCTTTTATTAGCATATTTTCCAACCCCTACGAACACATAGCAGAGGTGTATTTGTTTTCAACCCTTTAGCATAAGACTATGTAACACATACCAGAGAAGATAATAAACACAACAACCTCAATTTTAGGGGGTGTATTCATTCCCTATTATGAGCATATTTTCAAACCCCTATTATAACATAGCACAGATTACATAGCAGATCTAATACAAGAGTATGGCTTATTTACCATAACAGAGACTACGAAACATAGCGGACATAGCACAGGGGGTGTATTCATTTTCTCCACCCCTAATTGAACATAGCAGAAATTACACTGAGACTATGAACACACAGCAGACCAGAGAATACATAAGATTCATTCCCTTTTATGAGTACATTTTAAGGGGTGTACTCGTTCTCTTTTATGATTACTTTCCCAACCCCTATTTTACCATAGCAGAAATTACATAAGATATTTTAAGACAATGTAACATAGCGATTCGATACGCTTTTTGAACCGATTTGGATGAAAATCGGCATATGGGGGTTTTCGACTATGCTGAGTACGAATATCATACTTATTTTTATCTGGGTCTTATAGTTTATGTGGGATACGCCCTTTGTATAAGAATTTAACCGATTTGGATGAAACTCGGTATATGGGGGTTTTCGGACATGCTGATTAGGAATATCATATTTATTTCCACCTGGGTCTTATAGTTTATGTGGGATACGCCCTTTGTATGACACTTAAAACCCAATCACTCGTAAACGAAGCAACAAATTAAGGTTCTGTTTCCTGATTTAGCAATTGGTCATCAACTACTGCAAGTTCCAAAAATACTGACCATCGAGGTCAAAGGTCAAAATACTTAAAACCTAATAACTCGGAAACGAAGGAACGTATTGAGGTGCTGTTTCCAAATCTAGTAATAGGTCATCAACTAGTACATGTTGAAAACAAATACTGACCATCGAGGTCAAAAATCAATCTCTTAAATGGAGCAACGTATTGAGGTGCTGTTTTCAAATCTAGTAATAGGTCATCAACTACTACAAGTTTAAAAAAATATTGGTCATCGAGGTCAAAGGTCAATCTCGTAAATGAAACCACATATTGAGATAACGTTTCCTCATTTAGTAAATTTGTGTGATCTATTCAATTTTGTACAATGCAGAAATAAAAGTGTAGAAGGAATAAATTTAAGTGGCTTATTTACTTTTGTATTAATGAGAAAGAAATCAAAGGAACACAATTTTAACTAGCGCAGAATTTCTGTACCTTTTTGGGCTATTCAAATGGATTAACAAGAAAGAAAGCAAAGATATGCCATATTAACTAGCTGAGAATTATATGTCATCTTGTATTATTTAAGCAAAACGAAGATAGCGAACATGGACCATTTTACTCAAATTGGGATGGAGTATTTATCTTTGTATGAACCAGAAAAAAAATGAAGAAGGTTCAATATTTTTGTACAATTTTGTACTACCCAAATAAACGAAATTTTATTTTTGTACCAATCACAAGAAAATCAAAGAAGGGTCATTTTATACCTTTATGTGCTATTCAAATAGAGATAATAATAGAGGGAACAAATTTCAGTGGCTTATTTTATTTTTGTACCAATCAGAAGAAAAGCAAAGATATGCCATTTTAACTATTTGAACAAACGAAAAGATAAATTTGAATGACCTATTCAATTTTGTACCAACGAGAAATGCCATTTTGTACTAATCAAATAAAAAAATACGAAGAAGGATCATTTTAACTAACTAAGACTTTTATACCATTTTGTACTACTACAATAAACGAAGGAATACCAACCAGAAAAAAGAAGTGAAGATTAGGTGGATTATTATCTTTTGTACCATCTAGAAAAGAGAAGAAGAGCCACTTCAACTATCTCATTAGGTACTGTTTAAACAAACGAAAATTGACCATTATGTAACTTTTGAACTACTAAAATGTTCTACTTTTGTATCAATCAGAAAAAAGCGAAAAAAGACCATTTTAACAAGCTGAAAATTTATATACATTTTGTACTAATCAAATATACGAAAGAATAAATTTAAGTGACCTATTCAATTTTGTACCAATGGGAAATGTCATTTTAACTGGCTCAGAATTTTACTATTCAAATAAACAATGGAGTATTTAGTTTTATACCACCGAGAAAAACAAAGAAATTGTACCATTTTGGAGTATTCAAATAAACAAAGAACTTATAATTTGTGTCAACTCTAAAAAGGGTCATTTTGTATTATTTCAACAAACAAAAGGAAAAAGCAAAAAGGACCATTTTAAACTAGTCTAGTAAACGAAGGCATAAATATGAGTGAGCTATTTAATTTTGTAGCTGAGTATTTTCACGAAAGAACAAAATTGTACTAATCAGAAAAAGCGAAGAAGACCCATTTTAACTAACTGAGAATTTCCGTACCTTTTTGTACTATTTAAACAAACGATGAGATAAATTTGAGTGGCCTGTTCTTTGTACTAACCAGAAAAATCGAAGAAGGTACCTTTATACTAGCCCAATGAACGAAAGAACAAATTTGAGTGTTTTACTTTTTATACCAAACAAAGAAGAACCATTTTGTACTACTCAAATAAACGAAAGAAAAAAGTGAAAAAGGACCAATTTAACTACCTCAGAATTTATATACGTTTTGTTTAGGTGTCCTACTTTTTGTACCAGCGTGAAATGCCTTTTTAACCAGCTCAGTAGTATTCAAATAAACAAAAAACCGAAGAAGGATCATTTTAACTAGCTCAGAATTTCTGTACTTTTGTGCCATTCAAACAAATCAAAAAACTAAATTTGGATGGAGTATTATTTTTTTGTGCCAAGCAGAAAAAGGAAATAATTTGTACTGACCAGAAAAGGCGAAGAAGGATCATTTTATACATTTATGTGCTATTTAAATAAACGAAGGAATAAATTTGAGTGATCTATTCAATTTTTTACCAATCAGAAGAAAAGCAAAGAAGGGCCATTTTAACTAGCTGAGTAGTTTTGTGCTACATAAATCAACAAATGAATAAATTTGAGTGACCTATTCAATTTGGTATCAACAAGAAATACCATTTTAAATAACTCAGCATTTTATACCTTTTTGTGCTTTTTAAATAAACGAAGAAAGCAACGGAGGTCCAATATAGCTAACTCAGAATTTTATACCATTTTGTACTAATCAAATAAACGAAGGAATAAATTTTTGTGACCTATTCAGTTTTGAAAACAAGCACGAAAAGAAAAGAATTAACATTTTGTACTAATCAAATAAACCAAGGAATACATTTAGATGGCCTATTTAGTTTTGTACCAACCACGAAAAGAAAAGCGAAGAAGTTCCATTTTAACTAACTCAAAGAAACAAAAGAATAAATTTTGAGTGGCTTAAGCAAATGCTATTAAAACTGAGTGACCTATTCAATTTTATACCAAATAGAAAAAAATTGTTTACAATTAAAAAAACGGAGGTCTATTTTATGTTCTTATTACCCAAAGCAAGGGGTGGGGCTTATTTATTAGCCTGATTCCTGATTATTATATAAGGCCCTGTTTTGCTTCTGTTTTTTCTTCTTTATTTTCAAATCTAAAATGAAATAAAAAAAACTGAATATTACATTTACACAACAAAATTATACAAAACACAAAGCACACACAAACATACAGTAACAACTCCTTACAACTTAAAATTTCTTAAGAGTCTGCAAATATAAAACTAATTTTTTTTTCGTTTAAACCTAAAATAGTTTTGGATATGGTTTTGCCCTGTATAACCACGAAATTCTTCACTTAATTTTAACCAACATTTCATGGATTTTCACCTGTGCAGTAAAGTGCTGGTTTCTCACCTAGTTTTCATTCTATTTTATGTATATTTCTGGTTTCTATTTTATGTACATTTTGTACTACTCAAATTCTACTTTCTGTACCAACCAGAGAAAAACAAAGAAATACCATATTCTGCTACTCAAACAAACGACGGAATAAGCTCAGAATTTCTATACCTTTTTGTGTCATTCAAATAAACGAAGGAATAAATTTGTGTGACCTTTTAGTTTTATACCAACCATGAAGGTCCATTATAACAAGCTCGGTATTTTTATACCATTTTGTATTACTCTATTTCATTTTTGTAACAATCAGAAGAAAACAGCTCAGAATTTTATACCTTTGTGGTGTTACACTGAAGTCTCAATTTTTCCGGTCATTAACTACATATTTGAACGTAAGATTTAACCAACCAGAGTTGCGTTATACATTGAATTTTAACTTAATTCTGTAGAGCAGACTCCATAGCAATTAGCGTACTAAAGAAAACTGATGAAGGACGACAATCGTGACAGCATGCTTGGCCAATTTGAATCACAGCAGAAGAAGAGATCATATCAAAGTAAGAAAAGCAGATATTTAAGCAACGTTACGAATGCGTTACCTAACATTTGTATTGCCTATTGCTCAACGATTCAATTATTTTTTAAAATTTTCTTTCCTCGTCTAATTCCAAAAAGACAAATATATATTTTTGCATTTATGTATTTTATTATAATGGAATATAAGTTTATGGAGTATATTTGGAAAATAATAGAACATACATCATGATGTTGTATTGCCTTGAAACATATTATTAAACACGGAGAATGCATAGAATACTTTTATTGTAGGTATATAAATAGATGTATCACACTTGATTTGTTTTTGCTGAAGAGCATGGAGAATGTTTATGTTTCACCTAGAGAAAAAGAAATTCAGCGTGAAAACGAAAAACCTATACTGTTAATCCAGCCGTCTGACCCCGATTTGCCAGATGAATTACGTGATAAAGTGAGAATCATATATCCAACACAAGAAATAGAAGAAGTGTATTATTTTAGACGCTATAATAGATATAATGATGAAATACTCCCGGAAAGTGATGATGACAGTGTTTCAAATATTACCTGTTTTGAACTGGAAGCTAATGAGTGCGACTGTACTAGTGAAACTATTAGTGATACATCTGTTATACAATTATTTAATGAGTATACATCAAATTCAGTATTATTATGTGAAGCATGTTCTAAACATAATGAAAATGAAAAAGATCACAACTGTTTGCTGCAGCATGATTATGAATTATTGCAAAAGGTGTGGACGATCATAATTAAACGTGAAATGAGAGAAAAAATCTATAAACTTTATATAAAGAAGCATTTTAAAAGTTGTAATATTAAGAACACTTATACTTTGGAGAAAAAATTTAATCTGGTATATGAATACATTACAGAGTGTGATTATTATATCAACAAAATAGTAGAAATGTTTTTAGAGAAAGATAAACAATTATTTAATTCTGTAAATGAACACTGAGCCCACTGTAGCATATGCATTTGATTGTGTAAAAATAGAAGAACTTGAACTGTTAAATGAATAAATTTGTAGTATTGTAATATTACAAACATTGGACTCTGGCAACTGAATTGTCAGTGAGAGTCAATTTAAAGACACTCTCTGGACATGTTCTCTGGAAGACACAAAAATATACAAAATGTAGCACCACAAGGATAAAAATACCGAGCTTGTTATAATGGACCTTCATGGTTGGTATAAAATTAAAAGGGGCTTGCTATAAAAGTGAATAGGTCACACAAATTTATTCCTTCGTTTATTTGAATAATACAAAAAGGTATAGAAATTCTGAGCTTATTCCGTCGTTTGTTTGAGTAGCAGAATATGGTATTTCTTTGTTTTTCTCTGGTTGGTACAGAAAGTAGAATTTGAGTAGTACAAAAAGTACATAAAATAGACCTCCTTTTTTTAATTGCAAACAAAATTTTTTCTACTTGGTATAAAATTGAATAGGTCACTCAGTTTTAATAGCATTTGCTTAAGCCACTCAAAATTTATTTTTTCGTTTCTTTGAGTTAGTTAAAATGGAACTTCTTCGCTTTTTTTCGTGGTTGGTACAAAACTAAATAGGCCATCTAAATTTATTCCTTGGTTTATTTGATTAGTACAAAATGTTAATTCTTTCTTTTTCCTGCTTGTTTTCAAAACTGAATAGGTCACAAAAAATTATTCCTTCGTTTATTTGATTAGTACAAAATGGTATAAAATTCTGAGTTAGCTAAATTGGACCTCCTTCGCTTTCTTCGTTTATTTAAATAGCACAAAAAGGTATAAAATGCTGAGTTATTAAAATGGTATTTCTTGTTGATACCAAATTGAATAGGTCACTCAAATTTATTCATTTGTTGATTCGTGTAGCACAAAACTACTCAGCTAGTTAAAATGGCCCGTCTTTGCTTTTCTTCTGATTGGTATAAAATTGAATAGATCACTCAAATTTATTCCTTCGTTTATTTAAATAGCACATAAATGTATAAAATGATCCTTCTTCGTCTTTTCTGGTCAGTACAAATTATTTCCTTTTTCTGCTTGGCACAAAAAAATAATACTCCATCCAAATTTAGTTTTTTGATTTGTTTGAATGGCACAAAAGTACAGAAATTCTGAGCTAGTTAAAATGATCCTTCTTCGGTTTTTTGTTTATTTGAATACTATTGAGCTGGTTAAAAAGGCATTTCAGGCTGGTACAAAAGGTAGGACACCTAAACAAAACGTATATAAATTCTGAGGTAGTTAAATTGGTCTTTTTTCACTTTTTTCCTTCGTTTATTTGAGTAGTACAAAATGGTTCTTCTTTGTTTGGTATAAAAAGTAAAACACTCAAATTTGTTCTTTCGTTCATTGGGCTAGTTTAAAGGTACCTTCTTCGATTTTTCTGGTTAGTACAAAGAACAGGCCACTCAAATTTATCTCATCGTTTGTTTAAATAGTAAAAAAGGTACTTAAATTCTCAGTTAGCTAAAATCGGTCTTCTTCGCTTTTTCTGATTAGTACAATTTTGTTCTTTCGTGAAAATACTCAGCTACAAAATTAAATAGCTCACTCATATTTATGCCTTCGTTTACTAGACTAGTTTAAAATGGTCCTTTTTGCTTTTTCCTTTTGTTTGTTGAAATAATACAAAATGACCCTTTTTAGAGTTGACACAAATTATAAGTTCTTTGTTTATTTGAATACTCCAAAATGGTACAATTTCTTTGTTTTTCTCGGTGGTATAAAACTAAATACTCCATTGCTTATTTGAATAGTAAAATTCTGAGCCAGTTAAAATGACATTTCCCATTGGTACAAAATTGAATAGGTCACTTAAATTTATTCTTTCATATATTTGATTAGTACAAAATTTATATAAATTTTCAGCTTGTGAAAATGGTCTTTTTTCGCTTTTTTCTGATTGATACAAAAGTAGAACATTTTAGTAGTTCAAAAGTTACGTAATGGTCAATTTTCGTTTGTTTAAACAGTACCTAATGAGATAGTTGAAGTGGCTCTTCTTCTCTTTTCTAGTTGGCACAAAAGAAAATAATCCACCTAATCTTCACTTCTTTTTTCTGGTTGGTATTCCTTCGTTTATTGTAGTAGTACAAAATGGTATAAAAGTCTGAGTTAGTTAAAATGATCCTTCTTCGTGTTTTTTTTATTTGATTAGTACAAAATGGCATTTCTCGTTGGTACAAAATTGAATAGATCATTCAAATTTATCTTTTCGTTTGTTTAAATAGTTAAAATGGCATATCTTTGCTTTTCTTCTGATTGGTACAAAAATAAAATAGACCACTCAAAAAGGTATAAAATGACCCTTCTTTGATTTTCTTGTGATTGGTACAAAAATAAAATTTCGTTTATTTGGGTAGTACAAAATTGTACAAAAATATTGAACCTTCTTCATTTTTTTCTGGTTCATACAAAGATAAATACTCCATCCCAATTTGAGTAAAATGGTCCATGTTCGCTTTCTTCGTTTTGCTTAAATAATACAAGATGACATATAATTCTCAGCTAGTTAATATGGCATATCTTTGCTTTCTTTCTTGTTAATCCATTTGAATAGCCCAAAAAGGTACAGAAATTCTGCGCTAGTTAAAATTGTGTTCCTTTGATTTCTTTCTCATTAATACAAAAGTAAATAAGCCACTTAAATTTATTCCTTCTTCACTTTTTTTTCTGCTTTGTACGAAATTGAATAGATCACACAAATTTACTAAATGAGGAAACGTTATGTCAATATGTGGTTTCATTTACGAGATTGACCTTTGACCTCGATGACCATTATTTTTTTAAACTTGTAGTAGTTGATGACCTATTACTAGATTTGAAACAGCACCTCAATACGTTGCTCCATTTAAGAGATTGATTTTTGACCTCGATGGTCAGTACTTGTTTTCAACATGTACTAGTTGATGACCTATTACTAGATTTGGAAACAGCACCTCAATACGTTGCTTCGTTTCCGAGTTACTAGGTTTTAAGTGTTTTGACCTTTGACCTCGATGGTCAGTATTTTTGGAACTTGCAGTAGTTGATGACCAATTACTAAATGTGGAAACAGCACCCCAATATGTGGAACCATTTTCGAGTTATTAGGTTTTAAGTACTTTGACCTTTGAGCTCGATGGTCATTATTTTTGAAACTTGCAGTGGTTGATGACCAATTACTAGATTTGGAAACAGCACCTCAATATGTGAATCCATTTTCGAGTTATTAGGTTTTAAGTATTTTGATCTTTGACCTCGATGATCATTATTTTGGAACTTGTAGTATTTGATGACCAATTACTAAATGTGGTAACAGCACCTCAATATGTGGATCCATTTTCGAGTTATTAGGTTTTAAGTATGTTGACCTTTGACCTCGATGGTCATTATTTTTGGAAATTGTAGTAGTTAATGACCAATTGCCAAATGAGGAAACAGAACCTTAATATGTTGCTTCGTTTACGAGTGATTGGGTTTTAAGTGTCATACAAAGGGCGTATCCCACATAAACTATAAGACCCAGGTGGAAATAAATATGATATTCCTAATCAGCATGTCCGAAAACCCCCATATACCGAGTTTCATCCAAATCGGTTAAAATTCTTATACAAAGGGCGTATCCCACATAAACTATAAGACCCAGATAAAAATAAGTATGATATTTGTAATCAGCATGTCCGAAAGCCTCTATATACCGAGTTTCACCCAAATCGGTTAAAATTGTCATAGAAAGGGCGTATGCCACATAAACTATAGTACCCAAGTAAAAATAAGTATGATATTCGTACTCAGCATAGTCGAAAACCCCCATATGCCGAGTTTCATCCAAATCGGTTCAAAGAGCGTATCGAATCGCTATGTTACATTGTCTTAAAATATCTTATGTAATTTCTGCTATGGTAAAATAGGGGTTGGGAAAATAATCATAAAAGAGAACGAGTACACCCCTTAAAATGTACTCATAAAAGGGAATGGATCTTATGTATTCTCTGGTCTGCTGTGTGTTCATGGTCTCAGTGTAATTTCTGCTATGTTCAATTAGGGGTGGAGAAAATGAATACACCCCCTGTGCTATGTCCGCTATGTTTCGTAGTCTCTGTTATGGTAAATAAGCCATACTCTTGTATTAGATCTGCTATGTAATCTGTGCTATGTTATAATAGGGGTTGGAAAATATGCTCATAATAGGGAATGAATACACCCCCTAAAATGGAGGTTGTCGTGTTTATTATCTGCTATGCTATGTGTTACATAGTCTTATGCTAAAGGGTTGAAAACAAATACACCTCTGCTATGTGTTCGTAGGGGTTGGAAAATATGCTAATAAAAGAGAACGAGTACACCCCTAAAATGCTGTGTGTTCATAGTCTCAGTGTAATTTCTACTATGTTATAATAAAATAGGGGCTGGAAAATAAGCCATGCTCTTTTATTAGCTGTGCTATGTATTATCTGTTCTGCTGTGTGTTCATAGTCTCAGTGTAATTTCTGCTATGTTAAAATAGGGGTGGAAAACTATGCTCATAAAAGGGAATGAATACGCCCTTGTTATGTTTCGTAGTCTCTGTCTGATGTGCTATGTTCAAATAGGGGTTGGAAAATATGCTCATAAAAGAGAACGAGTACACCCTTGTTATGTTACGTACTCTTATGTGTTATCTGTTCTGCTGTGTGTTACGTACTCTTATGTGTTATCTGCTCTTCTATGTGTTATCTGCTATGTTCAGAATAGGGATTGGAAAATATGCTCATAAAAGAGAACGAGTACACCCTTGTTATGTTACGTACTCTTATGTGTTATCTGTTCTGCTGTGTGTTACGTACTCTTATGTGTTATCTGCTCTTCTATGTGTTATCTGCTATGTTCAGAATAGGGGTTGGAAAATATGCTCATAATAGAGAACGAGTACACCCTTGTTATGTTACGTACTCTTATGTGTTATCTTTTCTGCTGTGTGTTACGTACTCTTATGTGTTATCTGCTCTGCTGTGTGATGTTCGTAGGGTTTGGAAATATGCTCATAAAAGGGAACGAGTTCACCCCTTAAAATGTGGTCATAAAAGAGAACGAATACACCCCCTAAAAAGTGCTCATAAAAGGGAATAAATTCACCCCTAAAATGGAGGTCGTAAAAGACCGTGGGCTCACGGTGTACGGTGCTCAATTTCTCAGGGGCTCGTGAGTTGTCCTAGGTTGTTCTCATATGGCCCAGATCGATCCATTTTCTACTACTTGAAACTATCTTCACAAGCTTGATCCCATATCCACTTTTTTTTTTAAGTAAACCAAATAAAGGTTCAGACTTTTCAGCAAAACTTTCTACAAATTTAGCACACCACTGGAACAAACCTAAAACTCTTTGTAACTCTTTCAAATTTCTAAGTCTTGGAAGGTCTTTGATACATTGTACATAAGAGGGATTCTTTGTAATACCCTGTGGACTAATGTCAAACCCTAAAAAAACTAAATTTCGTGTTACAAAATGTACATTTCTGTAGATTTGAAGTCATACCAGCCTCGTAAACTTTCTGAAATATTTGATCCAAAAACTGTAACTGTTCTTCGAAAGTCATAGAAATTACTTTTCATACAAACATGCCCCAAGGACAGTTTGCAAGCACAACATAAAAGTAGCTCCTCCATTTATATAACAAAACGGATCTCGAGTATATTGATACATTTTACCATTCCAACAAAAGGCTGTTTATTGTTTACTCTCTTCACTTAAACATACTTGTAAATAACTTCCTACAAAATCTAAACAGGATACGAATTGAATTCCTTGAAATTTAATGAAAAGATCATTAATTATGTTAACTTTCAACTGTTTTAATTTGACAAATTTATTCAACTGAGTTAAATCTACAAAAGTACAGAGTTTACTAGTATTTTTCTTTGCTACACACAAGAAAGGATGACAATGCACGTAGACACATTCTTCCATTACGCCACATTCTAGCCATTCAGCTATTTGTTGTTCAATGTTTTAAACCTAAAGGGCAGTGAGTCCTGGCGTTTTACAATTGCCTGGTCAGTTTCAACTTCAATAGAGTATTTACATTTATTACATTTACCTGGCAAATCACTAAAAACCAATCTATGTTTCAGTAACAAATCATACAATTGCTGTTTTTGAATATTGGATAAATTTTCAATTTCAAGAACTTTTGTTCTAATCTCATTAACAGAAGGAAAGTGACTGGGTACTACTTGCATTTTTACTAAAATTACAAGCATCCTAATTTACTTTTACATTATTATGAAACTTCTGAATTTCCTCATCCAATTTATGAACTTGTTCCCCGTAGAAATGATACAAAAAGTTTACTTCAGCAGCTTCGTTCAAACGTGCCTGTTTAATTTGCTCTACATTTTACTCATTATTGATAGTATACTTTTCTACATGTTCAAATGCTTTACTGTTTTCCAAAAAAATATCCATCCATTCCTGCGTCAGTTGTTTCTTATGAATTTTTAAATTCTTAACTATCGGACACTTTAGCACAGGTTCGACTACATCTTCGTTCATGCTTTCAATAGTAGAATCAGTGTTAACACGACTCGCATTTTTTACGTGAAAACTAACCTTATTAACACTCTCTCTAGTAAGTATGTTTACTTTACTTTTGTTTTCATTATTTAGAAGTGGATCACAGCCAGATGTGTGCTCATATTCTTTCACTGGTACCTTATAAGTGTTAGGGTCCTAACCTAAAGTAACAGATTTCTCGCCAGTCTAATTTCGCGTTAGCTAGCGATAAAGTGCTTATTTAAATCAAAACTACACGTTTGAAATAATTCCCTGCTATGAGCACTCTTCAGGTAGGGCGTTTCTAGTTTGGGGGAGGAAATCTATTTTGAAACCCAAAATTTCCTGCAGCGAGATTCATAAAACTCGGTCTCGGTGGCCTAAGCCCAGTAGGATTACCAAAATTTGAAGGATTCACAAAATTTCCATTACTGTAACCGGTCTGAGGTGGATTCCTCGTTTGAGAATTACCACTTGCTGGCCTATTAGTTACACCAGTAGTGAGTTCACCTTGATTTACATTAGTGTTATTGTTATCTACAGCTGAGTCATGATTACAAAAGCACACACTTTCTTCGTGGCTTTCAGAACTACCATTATCATTCCATTTCTTTTTGTTTCTACGAAAGGAATTTTTTCTTTTCCGTTTACATCTATCGTTTGAATTTTCATTCGATTGTACCTGATCTGACTCACCACAGTCGTTAATACCATTCTGATTATTTTTGTGCTTACCGTTCTTACTAACAGACACCTGATTAACTTTCAGAAACCTATGATTGTTACTGTTGTTAGGGTTATCACACCTGGGGATTGCATCTAATCTTTGTATGACAGACAACACAGAAGACAGATTCTTGGTGGACAACGTCGTTAATTGACATCGGTAGTAAGGTGGAATCAAGTTGAGAATCATACTAATAGCTAACGATTCTTTAATGTCGGGGTTGATTTCTTGAATTTTATTACATCTATATGACACGAAATTGTATACGCTTCCGTCGACTTTTGCATCATATGGTTTGTACTGCAGTACCATTAATTTATTAGCACGTACCTGTTCGTTCTCAAACTCTAATTTAAACAATTCGCCAAAACGATCGTAAGAAGTGAAAAAACTGCAGTTGTTTTTGTACCAATTTTGTGCAGAACCAGTCAACAAAAATCTAATAATATCTAAATACTGACTACTAGAAATTGATATAAGCGAAGCTTGATCTTCAAACTTACGCAAGAATGCAGTAGCAGTCAATTCATTTTCCTGATCTAGGGATTTTTCAAAAGATTCTAAATCCCGTAACTTAATAGCTACCTTTCTTTGTCGTTTAGTTGTTTTTACCCCAACAAAACTATGATCACTCTGAGAATCCGAAGAATCGTTTTCACTCAACATAGGACTAACATCATATTCAAGAAAAGAGTTGGTATTTTTGCGTACACTGGTTTCAACTTTTTCTTCTTTAATTTCCACCTCGGGTCTTACATTACCCACAAACGTTGATGGCCTAATTTGACTTTCAATCATGCTTACGCCCAAGTTTCTGACATCTTGATTTACTATTTCGAACTTACTTTCTACATCACCCTTTACATCATCTATGATTGTTTGAGTACGGTGAGCTACTTAATGGGTTGCGAAACTAACTTCATAAACCTCGCGAATATTTCGATCTAATTTCATGATTTTATTCTCGTGTACTTCCACTTTTTTCTGCGCTTGTTCAACTTTATCATTAACTAAATTGACATCGGAACTTAAAACCTTAACTTTATTTCTAATCATTACAGTATGTTCCTCGATATCCCTAACCTGATCTCCTATTTGATTTGCTTTAGCATTAATTAGACGTATTTTGTCTTCGTTGTACCTCACGGCAAGCTTAAACTCATCAACTTTCTTTTCTTGTACATTTAATTTCTCTTGAAACTGTGCTGAAAGTTTTTCAAAGTTATCTGCGCAAGTACGACTAACCCTGTTTATTTCATTTCTCATTTGTACTAACTCGGTTGATAGTGTCTGAATTTGCAGTAGTAGAAAATGGATCGATCTGGCTCACCTTCGAACAACATCGCTCAACTCACGAGCCCCTGGGAAATTGAGCACCGTACACCGTGAACCCACGGTCTTTTACGACCTCCATTTTAGGGGTGAATTTATTCCCTTTTATGAGCACTTTTTAGGGGGTGTATTCGTTCTCTTTTATGAGCACATTTTAAGGGGTGAACTCGTTCCCTTTTATGAGCATATTTTCCAACCCCTACGAACACATAGAAGATCAGATAACAGATAAGAATATGAAACACACAGCAGAACAGATAACACATAAGATTACGAAACATGGCAAGGGTGAACTCGTTTTCAACCCCTTAGCATAAGACTATATAACATAGCAGTGACGAACACACAGCAGAGCAGATAATAAACACAACAACCTCCATTTTAGGGGTGTATTCATTCCCTTTTATGAGCATATTTTTCAACCCTTATTTTAACATAGCATTAATATAGCGAAGATTAAACATAGTCCATTTTAAAGGGTGTACTCATTCCAAACCCTATTTTAATGTAACATAGCAGTTGGCCTATTTTTCCACCCCTATTTGAACTCGTTCCCTTTTGTGAGCACTTTTTCAACCCCTATTTGAACATAGCAGAGAATAGGGGTGGTGAACACACAGCAGAGGTGTATTCGTTTTTTTTATGTAACATAGAAGAACTAGTAAAAGAGTATGATAACATAGCGCATCAGACAGAGACTACGAAACATAGCAGATAGGGTGAATTCGTTTTCCAACCCTTATTTTACCATAGCAGAGATTATTTTCTTTTACGGGGGTAGCAACACCGCAACCCTCCTCCTTTCTTATCCAGGGCTTATGACCGGCAATGGCGGAGTTTAAAAAATAACATCATCATACTCTCATAAATGAATAAAGCATAATATCATTAGCATCAATAGTAGTGAGTGAGAATTTGTTTAAAAAATCGTGCAGTGAATAACCAGATGCACGACATGCTAGATATAGAAAACAGTGATGTCCACAAAATTGAGATAAATCACCTTGAATACGTCTATTATTTCATGTATAATACAGACAGTTTCGTTTTAAAAACCTTATATGATGTTGTATATAGGGAGGTATACCATAGCTATCGAAATACTCTCCAACACACATATTAGATATATAAACAGCAACCCAATGTTCACCAGGCTTATCACTAGAATCAGTATTTATAATTATGGCGGCTGGAAATGTATGAATAAACAAAGGTAACTCATCAGCAGCATATACACCAATAAAATGATCTTTAGGCAAATTTTGTTGTAATGCTTCATAAAGCTCAATTGTATTTAACATTTTTTTAATTAATATATATTTTTCTCTGGAAATCAATTTCTAATTCTGAATAGAATTCACCATGAATAATTGTTGTTACAGGAGATGGCAGTGCTTCTTTAAAATGAACCTCTAAACGTACACTTCCTTGCCGTTGTGGACTAGTATGAAATGCAGCACTTGCGCTTGAATCAGGAGTTAAATCAAACACCAGTAGAATATAACCATTAGGATATTCAGCACGTGAAATATCATTACCTTGATTAGAATAATAAATACCTGAACCTGTAAATAACGTAGAATATGCTTGTACATATAGATTATTATCAAAATCCGGTTGTAATGGTTTGAAGGGCAGTCGAGTTCCATCAACATACAGTGTGAAAAACGTCATACTAAAATGTTGAAAATTGAATGGATTTGTTTGGTAAGTACCATTGAAAGCAGTATTAGTAACAAAACCAATAATAATACGTTTAGGCACTATGCCTGAAAACAGATCTGGAAGTGTACTATCCATAATTCCTTGTGGTAGAGTTTCTGTCTTCACCTGCACTTTTGTTATAGGATATTTTATTCTAAATTTAGGATTTTGTAATACTTTATTTTGTGCTATTTTAACTGCTGGTGATACATCAACCTTTTTCACAAGTAATGTTGCATCTGTAATTACAACTTTTGCATCAGCATCTGCGTCACCCATTAGACAAAATGTAGGTTTAGCTGGAATTAGTTTAATACGCAATTGTACACCATTCAGTAAAAGTTTCTCCTGATTGAAAAATATCAGCATGAATATAACCCAATAATTCAAATGACTGACTTAAAGCAGTAAGAAGAAAACGTTGTTTAAATCCTACATTAGCATCGGCCACACTGTCCATATGCCCTGCAGTATCTTTAAACCACATTGATGTTTGAAGATGCGTTGTTTTAGCTTCAGCATTATAATTTAGTAGTTTTTCAATATACGATCGATATGGATATGTATGTGAAGAGTAGGAAATAATTTGATTATTTAAATATAACTGCACTTCACTGAACATTGCATTGAGAAAATCATTTACAGGGCCGATTTTCTAATCGGCAGAAGTTAAATTAGAACCATCTGATTTAGTAATTTTAACTTTAACATATAACATTGTGTGCGGTAAGTCAATATAGTCATCCCCATGACCGGGGACTACAAATTCTATTGGTGCATTATCAGCTATCGAAGCCACAGGCTTATATGGAACTATCTTATTACCTATAATACTGGTTTGAGTGGGTAAACCAGCAAATAAATCTAATTCTGATTTCATACACTCACACTGCATTTTCGTTTCTTACTATTAATATTCACACATGGTAAAATTTACAATACCGTACTACGTCTACGAAAATGTAATTTTACACATACACTGCCATATTGGAAAGGAAGTGGATTACCTGTACTATCTCTTAAATCAATAATAATTTGATCAAATTGTTTACGTTGCACTGGCACATATTGAGGATTATCAAAAATATGTACATTATTAATACCATACTCTGTAATATTTGTATTTATAATACGTAACAATGGAGGTATGGTGTCACCCACAATTTGTGGTTCTACAATATCACTGTAAATATACCTAAGTGTAGGTAGCGATTTTTGTAAATCAGTTGGATAACGAGCATGATGAACAACTGCAATATCTTCCTGCTGTATATGATCAAAACCTAGTATTCTGGCTAGTTCAGGAGATAGGCGTACTTCTATATGCTTCTCTTGATCCTTTATTACTCTATTAACCTCAATTCGTTTTACAGATGCTTTGACTTTTAATTGTAGATTTAATATATCACTTTTATGATTAATTTGTGATAGAATATCATCAACATGATAATAGTGGCCTGGTAAGATTTGAGTTATGTTCCCGTTTTTGTATTCATGATACGGTAATAAATATTATTTGTATATTTGGAAACATTCTGAAATGAACTTGTATAATGTAGTTCAACAACAGCTGTTTCCCACACTCCCTTCTCCAGTACAATAGGTTGATATAATATAGTAGTATAACAAGCAAGAGTATTTTGAGGAAAATATTTCGTAGAACTATTGCTAGGAAGTGTGAGTTAAAAACTATCACTTTGCTCCATAATCAATCAATCAATCAAAAATATCTTTGGATCTTTTTATTTGTTTCACACCACCACTACCACCACTAAAATGAACATTCTTTCTTCTTCTTCCAGATCCTTCCAACACCTGATTTAATTTATTTTGAGCTTTATTTTTTAAATTTGTTTTAGCTTCTTGCCATCGATCATGCAAAGACTCTTCAATAGGTCTATTATTATCTAGTACAGCTCCTGCTACATTAATTCCTGTACGTATCAATTCTTTACCAACAGTTTTTGCACCTTGTTTTAATAAAGGAAATACAGTACGAAATAAACCTCCTAGTAAACTACCAATGCCATAACCTTCTTGATATGCTGTACCTTTATACATGTTATAATCACCTCCTGCTTGATGTGTGTAATAATTAAAGTAGGGCTCATTCATCTTTCTTTCTTTCTATATACTTAAAAATATCAATAGATTACAATAGAATATTAGTATTATTGCTTATAAGTACACCATTTGCGTTTACGGGGTGGAGGACCATCCTCTTCGTCCTCTTCGTCTCCTGTTAGTTTTCTAATATAATCTATTCGTTGAGGATTACCAATGTACTCTAAGGGTATATTGGCTTTTGCTAATAATGTAGCAAAAGGTTTCCAGCCAGCAACTGAAATATTTTTCTTACATCTAACAAAATCGGATATCAAATCCACTATATTTGCACCTGGAATTAATTTATTATTAATATTCACATTTCCATTATCGTCCCAATGAATATTTGGATTTTGTTTCAATTTACGTAATAAAGGTCTTGCTTTACGTTTACAAATTTCAGGGAGAGTAGATATTATTTCATCATCATCATCCTCCTCTTCCTCCTCTTCTTCTTCTTCCTCCGTAGTAGTAGTAGTTGCTGTTATTGTAACTGCTGCCGGTTTTTGAATTATATTTAAATATTTTTGTAAGACTTCTCTATATCTTATCCATTTTTCTTCTGCATTTAAACTTTTATTATTTAAAATTTCTTTCATTTCATCATCAAGATTAGATATCGTTTGATAATGATGTAATTTTTCTGGTGAGATTAAAATAAGTTTTGTGCGTTTGGATAATTATTTAATTAAACTAGATAGTATACCTCCTAAAATAGGTGCAAGCAATGCAGTAAGAGAACCACCTTTTTGTATAATTATTCGTTTTTTCTTTTGTTTTAATGACGGACCTTTTTTCACCAAATATCTCAGTTCCTTTTTATATTTTTTAGCTTATTTATCTCTGTTTTATTTAATGGAACATTTCCCTGTAATACGTTATAGGAACATTCACAAATAGAGCGAATTAAATCAGGATCTGTATTTTGTAAAATTGCCTTACTTGCTTTCGGTTTTGACTTTGCTAAAAGTTTTAAGATATGTGCATTTTCCTTACTAATCATTTTTTACGGCTATTAAAGCACAAATAGCTGTTAGGATATAAACCATATTGCAATTATTTTTTTACAGGCACATAAACATAATTAAAAGAATCTGTTGGAAAGATATTTGTTCGAACTCGCTGCTCATCAGGAGTATTTTGTTTTAAATCAAAAAGTAAATAACCATGTGCAATTCGAGTTGCATCTTGATATGCTTCTTGAATAATTTTGTATTACCTGGATGCAATTGTCGTGCGAGATAATTAATTTGAGCTTTGTCTCTAGGATTTTTAAAACAAACAATATAATGACAATTTAACGAAACATCCCGCATTCCTTTTTGTTGATGAAAAATATTCTGTGTTATAAGTATTACACTTATATTTCTATGATGGCTACCCTTAGTAAAAATATCTACAATCCGATGGTCACACTCACGCATTAAATCATCAATAATGACAAGATGTGGACCTTTGTGTGCTTGAAATTCATTATTTTGAGGTAAACCTTTAAACGCACAGTTTGAAAGAGTATCATACAATGGTTGCCATTCACCATAACACCATACAATATTTTTAAATAACTTACTATAATGGTCAAGAAATGTTTTAACAAAATATGATTTTCCACAGCCTGTAGGACCTGCTACCATACATGTAAAAGGAATTTTCCATTCCATCTCTATTACAGATATATTGCATTTATTTTAAATAGCGTTTTTTAAATATTTTTACATAAAAAACAGCGTTTGTGGAAGAACGAAAATTTACAGTGTTGCTAGAATTTAAAATACTTATGACGACATGCTTCAACTATAAATTCTTGACTTTTCTTTTTTTTACAATAGAGTATGCTTTAAATCAATCAAGAATTTTCGCTTTTTGGAAAATCTAACCATTTCACATAGGCTTTATTATTTTTCTTCCGCAAAACTTTTTCAATCAAATACGTATGAGGATATTTGGTTTTCATTAATTCTTGTTCATAAAAACGTCCCTGTATAGGTTGTTGCTTGTTATCTTTTAAGTGGTAGGTCGATGGATTTGTCAGGAATACTTCAGCTATTTGAAAGATTTCAGTCGTCCAATTACGAGTAAATCCTCTTTGAAAATCCTTGTTCGCCTTACTTATTCTAACATAATCATTCACTCTAAATTTTGGTTTTCCTTTAAAGGAAGCAAATTTTTTACAATACACGGTTGATAATAAAACCTGTTCATGTTTTTTGGTTACATCTGCAGGTCTCATTTTGATAGTGCTATGTTTAGTATGATTATATTGTTTTAGCAATTCTGGTAATATATCGAGCCATTTATAATTACCCTGTAAAGTAAATGTTTTGTTAAATCTTTCGACAATACTAGCTTTTATTTCAGTATATGTAGAATAATGCTTAATATTATATTTTTTCATTAATTGAGTAAAGTATGTGTTGTAGAATTCTTTCCCTCTATCCGTCTGAAGATAATCAGGACTTATCTGATTTTGCTTTAAAATCGACTCAAAACCTTTGGCAACATGTTCACCAGTTTTTTGTTTCACAGGCAACGCCCATGCTTTTTTACTAAATGTATCTATGACAGTTAATAAATATTTGTAATTTTTATTAATTTTCGCTAGACCTTTTAATTTCCCACTATTCATTTCTACAAGATCTGCCTGCCAAAAATCGTGGATACCTTTGGTAATAACAGGAATTCTAGCATAGTGTTTTCTAGAAGATTTATGTAATTCATTTACAATATTTTTTCTTTCATCCTGATAAGACATTTCTATATATTTCTTCTAAAATATTATTTACATATTTTACATTGATTATCATTATGCTGTTTTGATTGAAAAACTTACTTTCTTAAAAAAATATTTTACATTACACTTATCACAATATTTCAATGCTAACTGATAATTTCCCCATGGCAATGTATGAATGTTACAATTAAGAATACATCGCTTGTCATCATAAGGATCTAAAGCAATTTTATTAACAGATACTGTAAAAATTTCATGTTCTTTAGATTGAAACTGTGCTTGTTTTTTTCTAATAGTTCGATTATTGTTTAAGCAATCCTTAAAATCTTCGATAGAGATCATACGTGTTACATTTTTCTTATACCCTTAATTTTTTTATTTCCTTATCAGATTTAGTGCGAATTGCATATACTTTAGGACGTAACCCAACATATTCTTTAATGGGGAATCCCCCTACTTCATCTTTCATTTTACCCAAAACGTGTTTATTTTTTGTGTTATGTAAAGCATGATTTTCCGCATAATTTGAAGTATCAAAATATTCGTTCATGTCTTTTATATCTTTATAAATATAATCGGTTTTAATGTAGTAAATGAAAGAGTCAGTATCCATATAAGTAATACTAATCTTATCACCATATCGAGATTTCATTATATTGTAATGGAATTCATACATTGCTAATTTTGATAATTCCAAAACTGTAGCTCCTACATAGATCGGTTTATTTAAAGTTACAGATTTTTTAACATATGGAATAATGCAAGATTATCTCCTAATTTTACTCAATTTTGAAACTGATCTTGCGCTACTATTTTTTTACACTTTTTTCATTGTTAATTAATTTTATATCAATTCGTTTTCTTACATCTCCATTGTCTTTCCGTATACAGAATTATTTAATAACTTATAGAAATCTTTTTCAAATTCAATTGTAGCATTTGCACGGCGTTGAGTATTTTCTTGTATATAAGATGCAAGCCATTTAGATTGACGAAACCATAATATTTTATGTACTTTTACCAATATTAAACCTTGTTTTAGATAAAATTGTAATACTCTATAATGCAAGATATAATTCGATTTCGATTTAAGTGTCAATAGTAATTTTGAATATTTACCATTTGGTGGAACTTCATTAGTGGGAGCATACGGAAAATCAGAATGGTATTCGTGTAAATAATTTGGATACTCTAAGTCCAATTCTAGAAAAAAAACATTCACTATCCGTGGGAAAATTGATAATTTTATTTTTGTTTTGCCAATTGTCAATTTTATCCTCCCACCGAAAACCACCATATGGTAAATAGTCAATCATTGATAGTCCGTACAGATTGTTCATGTCAATATAGAGTAAATAAGATCTTTTCCGCATCAAAATCATGTACGTAAGGATTATTAGCTTTCGCATACCTTAACACAGCTTGTGTAATACCTCCGCGAATCGATTTTTCTACAAACATATACATATTGATATCTGATAAAAGTAGAAGTTCAATTTTTGTTTTATATAACATGGCTTGTCATGCCAACCCAGGTGCAGTGAAACAATTGATCGGATCAATGCAAAAAGCATTTAAACATGTCTTTCTAAAATTCTCCAACACATCTGCTGTGAGAAGTACATCACATTTTAAATATAAATCGTGGTAGTCCCCTAAATGTTCACATTTAAACACACGCCAAATCAGTTTTGCATATTGATAACCAGTCTCGGAAATTTGTGTTTTATTCAATTTGCTATTAAATGCCTCTCTTTCAGGAAATTCAATTTCATTAAACGTATCTAAATTTGTTATGTAATCGTAATAATAAATTCCCTTACGAAGAATTAAAGGGAACTTATCATCAGAAAAATATTGCTTAGGTTTTAATTTTGACACCAAATTTTCGAGACTGTACGGCAGGAATTTAAATAAGTCTACAAAACGTAACTCGATAGGTCTACCATTAAAATTAAAGTGCTTAGGGAATGTGATGTATATCTCAGTGCTTTCAGCAATTACAGAAATATTGCCAGGGGTGCAACCTAATTCTTTCACAAATAAATGTGCATCATACCCAGACAAATTATGGAAGAAGACAGGGATAAAATTACTTTGACGTTTAATTTGTAAATTGCAATTGTTGCACACTGTGGCAATATATTGCCCAGTTAAATGGTTATGATGTTTAACTTTTCTATTGCTACTCGTATATTTACTATCGCAAACAGAGCATTCAGTGGATAGATTAAACTCCTGTAACTGAGAACTATTTAATGGTATTAATGGTTTTTGTTGATCTAATATGTTTATGATTTTTCTTAATTCATTCTCCATAGCAGACATAAACTTCATCGATACATTTTCTCCCTGATAAATAACTAAATCTGATTTCATATAGTTGTTACTCCAACATACAATATAACCAAAACTGCATGGTATATGTTGCTGAATTTGTATTGTATGAGATACACTTTGTTTATTTATAGGTTTTAATAAACTTTCAAAATCTGCAACTATTATCACATCATTCTGTAATAACAATTTCAAATTATGAAATTTTAAAACTTCTCCTTCTTTCGGCATGTTAATTTTGGTTGGAGTGTGTTCTTTACATAATTTCTCATGTTCATCTAATTTTGATTTGTTATAAAAAGATACTAAACATCGTCTACAAATAAATGTTTGATGAGTACCTAACTGATGTCTAACTAAACCATTTAAATTTGTAATTAAAAAATAATGACAGTTTAAATATAATAAATCTATATGTTTAAATACACCTGTATTTTCGCTTATACGTAACGGAAAAATTGTTTCATTATCATAATTAATGCCATATATATTAATAGAAATTTGTTCCTTAGTAAATACAGAATTATACATATGTTCAAATTTGCTTATGTGTGCTACTTCGACTGGGAATTTTATATTCGTTTATTCAAATAACGGTAATAAAGTATTAATATATTGTATGTAATTATTCACACGCAGTGGATTATCTTTTGCGGGATGCAACGCAGCTAGAATACTATAGATAAAACATCTATTATCGTTATTTTCAATATTTATAACACAATTCTTTTTAGATAAAATCCATTGAGGTAATTTTATATAAGTTTTCTCTTTATGACTCTAATAACGCATTCAGATTTTTTATAAGACAATAATGACTATTGCAATTTTCTTCACAATACAGTAAATCTGTATGTTTAAATACAGATGTGTTTTCGCTTATACGTAACGGAAAAATTGTTTCATTATCATAATCAATGCCATATATATTAATAGAAATTTGTTCCTTAGTAAATGCGGAATTATACATATGTTCAAATTTGTTTGTGTGTTCTACTTCGACGGGGAATTTTATATTAGTTTTTTCAAATAACGGTAATAAAGTATTAATATATTGTATGTAATTATTCACACGATGTGGTTGTTCTTTTACTGGATATAAAGCAGCTAGAATACTATAGATAAAACATCTATTATCGTTATTTTCAATATTTATAACACAATTCTTTTTAGATAAAATCCATTGAGGTAATTTTATATAAGTTTTCTCTTTATGACTCTAATAACGCATTCAGATTTTTTATAAGACAATAATGACTATTGCAATTTTCTTCACAATACAGTAAATCTATATGTTTAAATACAGATGTGTTTTCGCTTATACGTAACGTTAAAATTGTTTCATTATCATAATCAATGCCATATATATTAATAGAAATTTGTTCCTTAGTAAATACAGAATTATACATATGTTCAAATTTGCTTATGTGTTCTACTTCGACGGGGAATTTTATATTAGTTTTTTCAAATAACGGTAATAAAGTATTAATATATTGTATGTAATTATTCACACGCAGTGGATTATCTTTTGCGGGATATAAAGCAGCTTGAATGCAGTACATGAAACATCTATTGTCGTTATTTTGAACATTTAGAACACAATTCTTTTTAGATAAAATACATTGAGGTAATTTTATATATGATGAAGCTAACAGAGGATCATATTTACTGATTTTAATTTCTAAGTGATGGTTTGGTTCAGAACATAAAGACCACCCTGATTTCTTAATTGCTCTGTTTTCTTGTTCAACTAAAAAATTATTAAATAGTTTTTCAATTATAGAATTCACATCTGTACTCAGTAAAATAATTTCGTTACCACTATTTACAAAGAATCTACATATTTCTAAATCTACTGGTTTTACAAAAGTTGTAGCCAAAGAAAAATTTACTTTAAAAGATGTATTAGTTTGTTCTTGTTTTAATATATCTACACAGTCTTTTCTTTTATTATTTAAAAAACATCCAGTATCCTCATTTAAAACAGTATCACATTTTAAAATGATTTTTTTCAAATTATTATTAAATAGAGTATCAATTGGTGAATTCATAGTATTTGGTTTAACCTTTTTTGTTGCCATTTTTTTAAATAACTCAGTGTTACTATAATAATTCTGAAGTGAGTTTTTATAATATGATATTATTGTTATAAAATGTCTTACCTAAAAAAGAAAACAAAACCACACTAATAATATAAACACACACACAAAAAAATCTGAACTTTACAATTAAAACACCAAGAAGGAAGTGATTACAAAAAAACATTTCGGTCAGTCTTTTACACCTGTGTGATCGCATTACGTCATATTGCGCAATAGGGATGAGTCACGGTTGGGGATTCCCCTCTTTTTTTGTTTAATCCTATCGTTGAATGACAAGTTATTCCGCGAGCAATCAACATATTACGCAATAGAGATGATATAATCAAATCACGTTCAGGGATTCCTTTTTTTTCAATCCTATCGTTGAATGACCGTATTGTCTGTTAAAGAGAAAACTAGCTCAATGTTTTTTAAAATCCGGATGAATGACGTAATGAGAATTATCCACATATGGCGGAAGTTATTATGTAACTGATAACAAAACACGGAAGTTCGCATTCCTCTGCAATCTTTAAATAATCTTTGTCATGTTCAAATATAGGTTAGAACAAGTTCACTCCTTAAAAGAATCTTTGCTATAGGGTTCGAATGTATTATCTGTTATGTTCAAATAGGAGTTGAAAAATGAGCCATACTCTTTTACTAACCCTGCTATGTTAAAATAGGGGTTGAAAAATATGCTCATAAAAGGGAACGAGTACACTTCTATTCTCTGCTATGTTCAAATAGGGGTGGAATACACCCCCGTAGTCTTATGTAATTTCTGCTATGTTCAAATAGGGGTTGGAAAACGAGTTCACCCTATCTGCTATGTTTCGTAGTCTCTGTCTGATGCGCTATGTTATCATACTCTTTTACTAGTTCTGCTATGTTACATAAAAACGAATACACCTCTGCTGTGTGTTCACCACCCCTATTCTCCGCTATGTTCAAATAGGGGTTGAAAAAGTGCTCATAAAAAGGGAACGAGTTCAAATAGGGGTTGGAATGAGTACACCCTTTAAAATGGACTATGTTTAATCTTCGCTATATTTCTGCTATGTTAAAATAAGGGTTGAAAAGTATGCTCATAAAAGGGAATGAGCACCCCTAAAATGAAGGTTGTTGTGTTTATTATCTGCTCTGCTATGTGTTCGTAACTGCTATGTTATATAGTCTTATGCTAAGGGGTTGAAAACGAGTTCACCCTTGCCATGTTTCGTAATCTTATGTGTTATCTGTTCTGCTGTGTGTTTCATATTCTTATCTGTTATCTGATATTCTATGTGTTCGTAATAAAAATAGGGGTTGGAAAAGTGCTCATAATAGGGAACGAGTTCACCCCTGAAAAGTGTTCATAAAAGGGAACGAGTCTTATGTGTAATCTGTTCTGCTATGTGTTACGTAGTCTGATGTTCTGCTATGTGTTCGTAGGGGTTGGAAAATATGCTCATAAAAGGGAACGAGTTCACACCTTAAAATGTGCTCATAAATGAGAACGAATGCACCCCCTAAAAAGTGCTCATAAAAGGGAATAAATTCACCCCTAAAATGGAGGTCGTAAAAGACCGTGGGTTCACGGTGTACGGTGCACAATTTCCCAGGAACTCGTGAGTTGAGCGATGTTGTCCGAAGGTGAGCCAGATCGATCCATTTTCTACTACTATTTGCCCATCCATCTTACATTCTAACATTTCCAATTTACCTGTAAGGTCGTTAGAAAATTTTTCTATCCGTTCTTGGGTTTCAGATTTCGACTCGTTAATAACATCATTGATTTGTTTTTGGTATCATTGACAACACCATTAAGTTTATTAATAGCTCCAAGCAAAGTTTGCAAGCTTAAATTCACACTTTTTGCTATGACTACACGTTACAAATACACAAACACAATAAATACCAATAATATATTCAATTTAGCGCATATAGCATATCATGAGAAATAAAACCTGTCAAATATTACAACACCTAGACCTCTCTCAGATGCTGGATCCGTTACAAATAAGTTAATAATAACATGAATTATTATTAATTGATTTCTCTCTGAGATGGAACGCCATTCTATTTCGGTACAGCTTCGCGCAACCCGGTACGCACCATTTTAGACGGTTACCGTAGAGAACTCACAACTCCTTACCTCCTAATGATATAGCTTTGAACTATATTACTTGCAGGTTCAGAAAGCTCGTCCCTTCGACAATCGTCTAATAGTCCAGGAAGGCACGGTTCACCTTACCGTAACTGTCCAGATTCTGACGGAATCACCTGAGAGGAGACCTGAGGCGTGATAAAGAAATTAGGTGAGAACATTATCCACTTTCACAAATCAATTACAAGTAATTCAACAACCACGTTTTCGCCTTGTCATGCAACCTGATAAAAGAAGAAACAAACCTAAATATTTTCAGTGCCATTTATTATGAATAAGTGAACATACCTGTAACATAATATTTATTTTACAATTTACCTTGCCCCAATTTCATAGTTGGTTCGTAGAAATACTTTGAATTTTCTCACAAGAACAGAGTCTTATTCCGTCGAAACACACTATCGTTCGTGGTCACTAATCGAAAGTCTTTCCATTATGAATCTGTTGAATCTTCTTGCAATAACTGTCTTTTACTTCACTTTTAACGATCTATGAAGCAGGTTTCCCTGGTGAACAGGATGACTACATTATTTTGTAGATTGAATCGAAGAAATTTGAATAATTAATATAACTTTATATTAATTGGTGTTTTAGACGTCCATTCTGTTATAGTACCACCTCGCCGAGTCCTTTGTTAGACTCACTGTCTCGTGCTCAACCCCCTCTTAGTATAAAGTACTTCATGGGGTAGATTTACTTTAGTAACGGCGTATAAGGCATTTGCGGAAAGCACTAATATTTTTATCATTACTTTTAGAAATTATTTATGAAAGATCGCATATAACTTTATCTTTTCAAAGATATTGCGCAATTTACACTTTGATTAACTTCTGACGTCGAGATATTAATATGCTCAGCAAAACTTGCTGATTCATCTTCCACACACACACACACTTACATCAAATTTTAGTTTATACGTCTGGAGTTCTCTTTGTTTTCTTCTTGTTTTTCTTCTACTTTTATTTCTTTTAGTACCACCAGGCGGCAGCACAATTAACGGAAGGCATACACAATACGAATTGTACGAATTCAAATGAACGTCACAAAATACACTAAGGCAGAATTTGCTTTGAAGCGAAAATATATATCAAGCAAAAATGTGGAGCAGTTACAGTTTACCAAAAAGTATTCAATTACACGACCACCGCACTAAACTTTTTCAATTCAATTTCTTAACTGTGTTATGCCCTAGTTGTTACTGAAGTGTGTATTTGGATAATACGAATAAAATTATCGTATTATTCAAATACATCGAATGTTAGATTATAAAAAACTTCGTTTGAAGGAAATCCACACTACAAAACTATCTCGCACTATGAGCATATTTTCATTAGACATATAACAGAGCAATTAATGCAATAATTGTTTATGAAATATGAAAAATCAAATGAGTCATTTTTGAGAAAGTCGTTCAAAATGAACACGTCAGGAGTAACCTATCTCTTGTGAATTGTTTCGAACAATGAGTTAAGATATACTTTTGGCTATTAATGAAACATTTTTTTCCGATATTTGAACAAAATCGCCTGTCGTTCGAGAAAATTGTCGGGAAAAACCTTGACCCCAAAAATAAACTATCCATCGTAATTGTTTTTATAGAAATGACTTTTACTAAAATATAGGGTTATTAATGAAATAGTTATTTATAAATTATCAATAAAATTGTCAGAGTAATTTTTTAGAAAGTCGTGAGGGAAAAATAACTCTCCAAATAAACTCTCTCTTGAGGATTCTTTCAGGGCAAGCGAGTTATTCCATATTATTAGATTTTTAATGAATATTTGAGTACGAACAAATTGCTTGACTCATTTTTGAGAAAACCTTTGAGAAAAAACACCCCCAAGAGTAAACTACCCCTCACATATTCTTTTTAGGACAAACGAGCTTTGTCATATTGTTCGGTTATTAACGAAATATGTATTTTTGAAATATGAATAAACTCTTTTGAGTCGTTTTTGACAGACAACACACTCCCAGACAACACACTCCACCAAGAATAAACTACCCCTCGCATTTTTCTTAGGACAAACAAGTTATGCCATATTGTTAAGTTATTAATGAAAAAATTATTTATGAAATATGAACGAAAACACTTGAGTGAATATTGACAAAATCACTGAGAAAAATCTCACCCCTAAGTGTAAACTACCTCTTGTAGATTTTTCTCAGATAAATGCCTTATACCACAAAATAGGGTTGCTAACTAAATATTGATTTATAAAAAAAGAAAGAAAACAAGATCGTTAAAGCCAGTTATGAGAAAATATCTTTTTTGTATTTTCATCGTACAGGAAACTACCCTTGTTTTGGGAGTAGCAGGGAAATAAAAGAAACTATAGGAAATACTATGAAAATCTTAAACTAAAATTTGGTGCAGATAAGTTGAACAGTATGGCCTCTAGGCGAGTGCACAGAAAAGTATGGCGAAGGGACGGACGAACAGATGGACATGTATCGAAAAAAACTTTATCGGTATTAGGGGCTATAATAATTGTAAATTCGTTGAAATCTCAAATTTGATTTATTTTTTCGATCACCATACTTTCTTCTCTCATTTGTCACTTCAAAGTAAAAGGAACACAGAACTACAGATAATACACACCTACTTTTACACATAGACATTTATTGATTTAAAACTGTTTTAATTTGTGTAATTTCACCGTCATTACACTTCCTATTGAAGGGTTTTACCATGACTAACGGAATACCAATGACGAGACGGTAGTTTTCAGGAAGTAAATGCATTCAGAAGTTTAGACTGCATTACGCCTATCAACCCGTTTTTACTTCTCCAATTGTTGACAAACGTAATTTCGTTCAAACGCTACATAAAATAATTCTTGATTGACGTCATTGTGTTCCTATTTTAGTATTATTCTCTTCAGACTTGGTTGAAGTTTTGTCTTAATGGTTATACATTTTTTTCTTTCTTATTTCATCCTTACACATAAGGATAAAATGTTGTGGTGAGTGTATAGATTTGAACCTACGAACATTGAGTTTTCATTTTTCCAAAACTTTCCAATGGACCAAGCTTTGTCTTCACGTTAACGCATGGTTACAGGGTTTATTACGATTTAAATAAAATGGCTGGCTGTTAGAGTTTCCTGCTCACATATTTCGATAAAAAAAATCATTGCTTCGTAGATACGTAGAGCAATGTATGGATACACATTTTAGGAGAGTGCATTTTGGTGTGTATAATAATTTCATGCTAGATAAAAGCTAGATAAGTTTTGATAAAATGTTTCATACGCAGTTCTCAAAAATAGGCTTGCTGTTCGGGGTGATGTTCCAAGGTTCAGCATTGACTAGCAGTTTTTGCTATTAATATACATTCTAACAATATTGGCAGTGGATAAAAGTTAGCCAGTGTTGATGTTTTTTGCTCCTAATTTAATTATTTTACTTTATTATGTAACGAACATATTAAAATTTGTCAGCAGGCGATATGCAGTAATTTATTTCGGAGGGGTCGGACTTCAATATTAGGATATATTATAATAAAATTTTAAAAACTATTCCGCAAAATTAGTCTAAATTTACAGAAAATTTGGGATTTCAGAGGGGAGACTGGACCGAGTGGACCCACCTCTAAATGCGTCCTTGTTTGTCAGTAATGTTTCCTCATTTTTAAACACTCATAAACTTCGGATATACAAAGGAAAACGTGTTATTTTCGATAAAATATCACTTCAAGAAGACGCTACAATTTTATTGCACATGGTAGTATCCCACGTTCACAAGGACAAGAATTCCTTCTCTTTGGTTCTCTGCTATTGTGCTGTATCCAAAGGTTAGGATTGTAAAATATTACTCCTACAAACAAGCGTGATTGGCAGATAGGAATTCTGAACAGAACTCCACAGAAATCCATGCTGAACTTACGTTTATAGCTACAACTTTGGTTATTTACCCTCAAGGTCAATCGAATGGTAATTCAGTTTCGTCTCTGTTGTTAAGCCATGTTCGTACTACTTCGAACAGTTTTGATAATGAAAAGCATGCCTCGTAATATAACAGACTTCTTTCGGTTCAGAAATCGAAACTCAGTTGGTCAGAGCAACTAGTCTGTACAAATTAGGTTGTTAGTTCGAGCCCAGTACGAGTAAGGATCTGTATTACTATTGTTTTTATCTTTTTTATGTGAGGAAAATCTAATTGTGACATCGCAATATAAAATGTATTTGGTTAGGTGACTTTGTCTTAGCTAAACTTTAAACATCAGTAACCGTCGAAATTATTTCACTAACCTATCAGTCACTGAACATTTCAAACACGTCAAACCAGTGGCATAACATTAAGATTAACCTCTCCTCCGCAGTCCTTAGTTATGCGTCCGTACTTTCAGGGCCGTACCAAGGGCCGGGCGACTGCCCGGGGTGCCAGAGAAAGATGGGCGCCAAAACGAGCCTCAAAAATTAAACTTTGTAATGTGTTTTCTACTGACTTTTTTGGTTTATATTCTTGTAAAGTAGTGGCAATTACATAACCATGGAAGAGGAGAGTTTCATAGTACTAAGGGAGTTGTATCGAAAAATAGAGAGATGGCATGTAGAATAAAAAGTAGCGGGGAGTAAGTATTGTTTGTTTGTTTGCTTGAGTTTAGCGTTCCACTTTTATGCCTTAATGGCCAAAGGAGATATGGATACTAATTATAGTGGAATCCGAACCACTTTTATCGTTCAACAGTAATCCACCGGGAATTGACCAGGTACGACAGAAAGCAGGCGTGCTAGCCATGAGACCAAGCGGGGGCGGAGTTCGTATTGTTTATAGCGGGCCATATTCTCTCTAAAGTTTCCTAGGTAATGAATGTCTTTTTGAAAAATGGGTTTAAAATATTAAAAACACTATGATAAAATGTAAAATATAGTCTAGTACTTGGGAGAAGGCGTCAAAAGTCACTTTGCCCGGGTGAAAATTTGGCCTGGCCCGCCACTGCGTACTTTCTGTATATTTTTTGGCCTTGCAGCTTGTGCGGTCCCCAAGCCACAGGGTTTCCGGGGCGCTATTTACGCCTATGCTTCGAACGTAATTCAATAACAGCTTAAGACATTCTACTATCAACGTGGAAATGGGAATATATATTTTTCTAATAGTCCCATAGAACTTTAACTCAGACCGCCAGATGCCATGAAGTAGAAGGAGGATCTGATGTTTCCTAAGTAAGTTCCTTTCAGAAAGTTTGCTATTTCTTGAACGGTGATGTGAATAAACATACTCATCGTTATTAGCCCGACACCAAACCATCCTGGACAAATCCCTGTAGAACAATGATCGGCTAAAGTTTATTCTGCCTAATTTTATAAGCGACTCAAGGGTGAACTTGTTAACGAAAGAAATGCTGTGTATACATTGACTTGTTTCTGACAAAATATAAAATGCTTTGTAATCTTTAGATACTCTTCCTATTCTTTTTGTCACCCTTGGTTGTGTAAAACGGCCTGGAAGAAATAAAGAAGAGGTAATATTACAGTCAAGGGGCGCAATAAATATATTAGGTATTTCTTTTGTTACCCAACCATAAGGGCCTAGGGTCGTCTTCAGTAGAATAAAACGTGCTACATGATATTCCAATCACGAAGAAGGATAATCATAATAATTATATAATCATTATCAAAATAATAATAATAATAATAATAATAATAATAATAATAGTAATAATAATAATAATAAATAAGAATGTCTTTGGAGAGCCGAAATTATGTGATAGGAATCATTACATGTAGAGCTTTAAGATGAGTGGTCATAGGAGAGGAGAAAACAGGATTTTTCTCTGTCTGGCTCTCTAACGTAAAGATTATGTGCTGAAGGTAAGAAGCATAATCATTCTACAATAGATTGCTTTTACGTAGAATGTCAGTTACTTCAGTTGTAATCCTTCGGGCTACTTACCTCATGTGGTAAATTCAAAACAATTTCATTTTAAGACAAATACATTGTAAAACTTTTCCGTAATTAAATATATATGGGAAAAATTAAAAATCTAATAGAGAAATCTGTTACCAAAGTGTCCAAAAAAGTAGATAGAAGACTATCAAGTGAGAAACATTGTAAAACTATAAAATTCTCCAAATTAGAATTAACATTTACTGGGAAATATTCGTTATGCTTCAGGGCAGTGAGCACAGGGGAAATAATTACGGAACTGTTTGCAAACAAATATTAGAGACACTAATGCAAGCGCGACAACGACATTTTTTTGGTATCGTCATGAGTTTTGCACATATTTTACAATTTGATTCTTTCTCACATAAATAAAATAACCATAGTAATAAAAATGACAACGGGACTTCCATGGGGTTCGAACCCACTACGTTCGGCGTACATACTAGTTGCTTTAACTTGGCTATTTGTTTTCTAACATGAACGAACCTGTTCTACGGTAAAGACGATTTTTCATTACAATCGTGCTACCAATTAATCCTTTTCCATAGGTAATTTCAACTATTTGCTTTATCTATACGTTAATACTTAGCATAGATTCATATATTTGGAGTTCGCTGATAATGTATGTAATAAGACATATTAGAAATATTTCGTTAAAATTTTTGTTTGTAGATCTAATCCACGTCTCTCTCAATGACATAGATGTCGCTGCTTCGTGTTGAACTACAGAATTCCCTCGCGTTCTTAAAAATTTCCCACTTTAGCAGAGTTGGTAATTCTCGAGATTTCTGTCGATTTAATGTTTATTGCTTGTATTTTATTTATTTTAAGCTAATATCTAACACAAATATTAATAACGGGTTTGTTATTAACCTGTCCTACTGGAGAAAACTTTCGGAATTTCGAACATATAAAGAAAACACATATATTTTCAAAAAACTTCACTCTAAAGAGACGCGTCATTAATTTTGCTCATAGTAGTACAAACATAGTCAGGTTTGATGGAAAGCGATACACTTATGTTGAAGGGTATCAATGAAGTGGACTTCTGTTCATAAAGAAGAAAATATTTTTTTCATTTATACTGAGCAGTGCAGTACTAAATATAGTACATTTAATAATAATAATAATAATAATAATAATAATAATAATAATAATAATAATAATAATAATAATAATAATAATAATAGAGTGAATTCCAAATCTTTTATTTTCTCATAAATTTGTATTTTGTGATCGTTTAATACGTTTAAATATGATAGGATTTTTAAATTAGTATACTAATGTTGGTATTATTCCGATACTTGTCTTTTAGGAATTAAGAAACTTCATTTAGAATGGTTGATCTGAAAAGAAACCCTACGGACGTCTTTTTTTACTAAGGAAACGGTGTACACATCTCTATTTCGGCAGTCTTTAGTTCGATCACAGTAGGACGTACGTTTACGGTGAACAACATCGTGTTTGTATATTTTTTTAATTCATCAGAAAGTTCACACGGCTCGAACTGTAATCAACTCTGGGACCCAAAATACTGGATGTACATACTCTACCACTAAACCTCCACACTCCTCAAACCAAAAATGTAATAGGTTTGTACATTATGTAAAGACCACCGGAAAAGTAAAGATCGGATTGGATTAAATATATTCTTGCAGAACTTAATTCTTGTTATCTATCAGCGATTTTGCTTTATGGCGATTAACGTTAAAACCAAAAATGATTTCTATCATTAGCAATTTGAAAAGAGATTTAAGAGAGGTGATGCGACATAGGCTATTCTCGGAACGATTAATTGTTTTCAAAGAAACCAGTTCTCGATCTTATCATTTTGTTCTATGATATTCAGTGTTAAAACCAGATATAATTTCTATTATTTCAATTTGAGAAGAATTAAAGAGATGACAGAATTTATTTTGGAACGGTGAATTGTTTTCAAAGAATCCAGTTTTCGATCTTAGCATTTGGAGTGTTAATTCTCGAAGTATTCTCAAAAATCTTTTGTCGTCTTGTCTCTTTTTGAAAATGTAACTACAAATTCTATAACCTGATTTTATTTAGAAGTTGAGTTGTTTGAGTTGATCTTAGTTTAGCGTCCCTTTCAGCAGCGAGGCTTTATGAGACGTGGACCTACTGATTAACGTGGAATCCGAACCACATGAGCTCCATTCGGGAATCGAACCCGGGTCTCCCACGCCAAAGGCGCGTACGCTAGCCGCTTAGCCATGGAAGAGCTTATCTAGAAATTATCAGCATCCTTTTGCTTTATTAGTATGACACCCGCACTAATCACTAAAGCATCACAATTTCAGTCAGTCAATTATAGGAATAGACATAGCCCTTTCATGTGGCTTCCCGTTGCATTGCATAGTCTGGAAGTCGATCTTCACATTCTGTTGTAATGTGAGAAAAAGACAAACATATTAAATACAATGCAAGATTACGAAGATGTTTGAATTTAATTCCTTGTTTTATCACATATGAAAAAAGAGAGAAAAAGTGTATGTGTATGTATGTGTGTATGTGTGTATATGTGTGAAAGAAGAAGAAGGATGCAATGTCATAACATTTGCGGCTGCGATATCTCGTTTCTTAAAAATATGATTATAATAATCTGTATTCGTTCACAGAGGACGACGATGCTACGCAGATCAGCGGGGAAAACTAAAAGAAGATTTTTTATTACTAGTTGTCGTGCACTTTGTCAGAGTGCATGCAGTCCCTAGTTCGACCTCCGAACAAGTAAGCTTATAATGAACAACATCGTACACTACATGTAGTTCTCCAGATACAAGGCGTACAAGATAATTTTTGAATGAAAGGCGAATATAATTATTGAATTTTGAATCAGTGATGAAAAATTTTTTGAACGGCTCCCTAAATGGACTTTTCGTATTTTTTTAAGGGAATAAGATCATCATAGTGAGTTAAATGATAATCTGGATCTGACTACACTTTTGTAGTTGTCCGAATATAAGATGTACAAGAAAATTTTTGATTCAAAATATATTAGATCTTGGATAAGGGTATCACAACGTTTTTGAAACTCTAAATTGAGTTTTCGTATTTGCTACGGAATAAGAAAATCATACTGTATTAAGTGATACATTTTGCAATCATTAAGACATCATGCCCTTCGTAAGAGAGAGAGAGAAAGAAAGAGATGAAATATTTCAATTTAACGCCACACAAATATGCTCCTTACGATAAAAGAACACATGTTTAATAAAAGTGCTGGAATGCATTGTGAAAAGAGAGAGCCCCGAGAAAAGAGAGTGTGAAATTGCCCACAACAAATTTACTTCCTCGGAGGTCAAACCAGGGGCCCTAAGCACCAGAGATAAGTGTACTTTATAATTCACACTGTCAAACCACAGCATAAATGCAGTGATTGTTTTGTGTCCTCACGTGCGAACAGTCATCCCTTTACTTATTTAATATAAATAAAATAAAACTGTTTATCTATCTGTTTGTCTGTATGTCTGTCTGATGTATGTGCTCTGGAAACACCAAACATGATTATTTTAACATTGAACAATAATCCCATGGTAGAATGAAGAAGAAATTGACTGTGTGAAGTGATAGTTTTTGCAATCATTGAGACATCATGCCCTTCGTAAGAGAGAGAGAGAGAGAGAAAAAGAGAGAGATGGAATATTTCAGTTTAACGTCCCACAAATATGCTCCTTACGCTAAATGAACACATGTTTAACAAAAGTGCTGGAATACATTCTTAAAAGAGAGAGCCCCGAGAGAAGAGAGTGTGATATTGCTCACAACAAATTTACTTCCTCGGAGGTCGAACCAGGAACCCTAAGCACCAGAGATAAGTACACTTTATCGTTCAGACGGTCAAACCACAACACAAATGCAGCGATTGGTTTGTATCGTCACGTACGAACAGTCATCCTTTTACTTATTTAATATATATAAAATAAAACTGTTTATCTGTCTGTTTATCTGTATGTCTGTCTGATGTATTTGATCTCGGAACATCAAACATGATCATTTTAACACTGAACAATATCCCCATGATAGAATGAAGAAGAAATTGGGAGGAAACGGCAGAGCCCCGAAAAAATCCACGAGCACAGTGTTTGTCCAGTACAAAGTCCATACGGTTCGAAGTGGAGTCGAATCAAGGATCCTTGAGTTTTCGTATTTGCAAGGAATAAGAACATCATACTGAGTCAAGTGATAGTTTTCGCAATCATTCAGACATCATACCTCATCATAAAAGAGAGAGAGAGGGAGAAAGAGAGAGATGCAATATTTAAGTTTAACGTCCCACAAATATGCTCCTTATTCTGTAAAACGGACGATATTAGTGTCAAATACATATTTTCCCGGATGCTGGTTTTTATTGATACTGGTGCATTGGTATCGTATTTGCAAAGTAGAAAGGTATGTTTAACATATAAAGAAATTTAGATTAATTTATCTGGACGTAACATGTACGATCTTGAATTTATTAAATTGATATCTTCATCGTAAGTGTATAAGACATGTATAAATAAGATGAAACATGATTCTTATTAACGGAATGAACATCAGTTTTCCAAGTGTATCTCTTGATAAGAATGGCTGTGTGAACATTGCTGATGAAAGATTAAAATTGGAAGTGAACGTGATTTGCAAAGAAAAACTCATGGATTTAGTTATGTTTGATTTAATTGATAGTGTGCAACACAATCAAGGTATCGATGGAGTGGATTTCTGTTCATAAGGAAGAAGAAGAACCAAATAATATTTTTCCATTTACACTCAGCAATGTTGCACTAAATTTAGTGAATTTAATAATAATAATAATAATAATAATAATAATAATAATAATAATAATAATAACTTAATTTTAAGTGCTATGAACAGCTCATAAGCAAAAATACAGCACTATGTTAAAATCATTATATAATCATTTTAAACAGACCAGAAATTATATAACATAAAATTACTATTAGAGCAGGATAAAGCCTTTGTCAGAAGAGTAATATATTAAAATTATAAGGTTCAAACTGATATATAAAACAAAAAAATAAAAGAAAGCTATCAGTCTCAAAGTATACGATTAAAAGAACTATGCAAATTATAGTCTCATTTAACTACCATTTAAAATAATGAAAAGACCTTACTTAAAATTTGACCTTGACATGCAGAAATCTCTTTCACTTATTGTCATATTTTAACGTAAAAGACTGGTTCTTTGAGTAAAAGATTATAACATAAAAATACACTGAATATACACAATAACAATAAGATAAAGATAAGCAGCTAGAACCCTTGTCATAAAGTTAAAACTGTTTAATTTTGTAAGAAATGCTCTGATATTTCTCCTAACATTTGTTCATTTTAAATTGTAGGACATTGTCATCCTTCTTAGTATTTCACGTTTTAAGTTTAATGCAACCAATGTCGATTGATTCCTAACACTATAAGTCGGCACTCTTATTCCTATATTTTCTAAGCAATATTCGCTACTGTATTTATTTTCCAACACCATTTGAATAAATAATTTATCAGTAACTTTCCTCCTTTCCGATAGTTCTTGAAGCCCCCAAAATGTTAACCAATATCCATATTCATGTACATAGTAATCTTTTTTCATTTTATAACACAGTAGCCTTACGAAACATTTCTGTACAGCTTCAATTTTGTTAACAAGTGTGTTGGATAGACTATTCCAGACAACTGAACCAAATTCCAATTTAGATCTAACAAGTGTCTTATATAAGTATACATACGAACTACCATTTATAAAATCAGGACATTGATAAAATATAAAACCTATTTTTTTCCTTGCTGATTGCACAACGTCATTTATGTGATTAGCAAATTTTAATTGTCTGTCATACAAAATACCGAGATCTTTAATTTGCTGAACTTTGTCTATTGTTACTCCATTGATTTTATACTTGCTAACAAAATATTGAGTTTTATTAGTGAATGTCATATGTTTAGTTTTCTCAGAGTTGATCATTAATAAATTATTTTCACACCAATGATTTACTGTATCTAAATCTTTCTGCAGCAGATAATTATCATACTCGTTATTAACTACTCTAAAAAGCTTTATGTCATCTGCGTATAAAAGTATTTTTGAGTATTCGACTTTTGCTGGTAAATCATTGATAAATAGAGAAAAAAGAAGTGGCCCCAGGGGAGATCCCTGAGGTATCCCCTTCCCTATTTGACCTTGACTAGATTTTACATTCCCTATCTTTACTTTAAAAGTTCTATTTGATAAGTAACTTTCAAACCAATTAATATATGACAATGATAGGCCAATGTTTGATAACTTACTTAGAAGTAATTTGCGATCAATGGAATCAAAAGCCTTTGACATATCGATATATATAACATCTACCTGTAGATTACTTTTCAGTGCAAAGTATGTATAATCAGTAAAATGGATAAGATTTGTTGCAATTGATCTACCTTTATAGAAACCATGTTGCATATCACTTAATATATTCTTTACATTAAAATATAAATGTTTGTGCACAATTATTTCAAAAATCTTAGAGAAAACACTTACTAAACTTATAGGCCTATAATTTTTAACGTCATTTTGATCACCATGTTTGTATATTGGCACTACGTATGACTGCTTCCATTTTGAAGGAAATATTCCAGTCTTTAACGACGCGTTATATATGTTTACTAAATTTGACGCTACTTCATTGCTACAGCCTTTAATTACATAATATGGAACGTTATCAGGTCCATGTGTAGTACTCCCTTTCATTTTACTAATTGTTTCAATTACATTTTTTTGCGTAATGGATGGAATACAAATCGACATATAATTATCATTATTTTCTGTCAGTTTCGTAACCTTACATCTTTTACTTTGGTTGGAGTCAAAATTAAAAGAATTATAAAATACGACTTTAAAACATTCTGCTATGTCAGTAATTTCTAACAATGGTGTATCATTATACTTCATCTGTTTTGGTATTTGTTTATTGTGTGATTTTTTGAAAGATCTCCAGAAGTACACACTGTCTTTACAAATACTGTTCTCCAATGATAAGAAGTAAACTTTTCTAGCCTCAAGATATTTCTTTCTGACCACCTTTCTTAAGTCGGAGTACCTCTGATACCAAATTTTATTATTTGATTGTCTAGCCTTTACAAAATATTTTGTTTTCTTATTTATCAATGATTTAAGATCTCTAGTCATCCACGGGTCTCTATATGTTGTATTATTATTATACAGCTTCTTCGGTACGTAAGAATCAAAAACTTCGTATATAATAATAATAATAATAATAATAACGGTGAAATTGAAAACATGTATTTACACATAAATATGTATTTTGTGAACCTTTAGTCGCCTAAATATGATGTCTGTATCATCTCGAAATTGAAAATGTACTCGTCGATTTATCTCTCTTTTCGTACCTAGAATTTTTTCGATTCATTGGCAATTCTAGTTTACCATAGTAATAGTATTTTGAGGTTTCAGCACCTTGATAAATGTTATTCATCGCGTTCGTACAATTATTCGTATCAATTTTTAGTTTTTATACATGACTCATGTAACATTAAAACAGTATCTTAGATCTAAAACTTGGGTGAACTAGTGTTTGAAAGTGTACTTGTCGATTCTAGACTTGTCTCTTCTCGTGCCGAGATTGAAAATGTACTTGTCGATTCGAGACTTGTCTCTTTTCGTTGACATTACTACGAATCTCGGATGTTTCTGTTTCATTTCGAATTTGAAAAATGTACTTGTCGATTTGCGACTTATCTCTTTTGGTACCAAAAAGTTTCTCGATTTGTTGGCAATATTAGTTTACCCAGGTAATAGTATTCTGAGGTTTCAGCACGTTGATAAATGTTATTAATCGCGTTCGTACAATTATTTTTATCAATTTATAGTTTTTATACATATTCATGTAACATTAAAACAGAACTTGAGATCTAAAACTTGGGTGAACTAGTGTTTGAAAGTGTACTTGTCGATTCTAGACTTGTCTCTTCTCGTGCCGAGATTGAAAATGTACTTGTCGATTCGAGACTTGTCTCTTTTCGTTGACATTACTACGAATCTCGGATGTTTCTGTTTTATTTCGAATTTGAAAAATGTACTTGTCGATTTGCGACTTATCTCTTTTGGTACCAAAAAGTTTCTCGATTTGTTGGCAATATTAGTTTACCCAGGTAATAGTATTCTGAGGTTTCAGCACGTTGATAAATGTTATTCATCGCGTTCGTACAATTATTTTTATCAATTTATAGTTTTTATACATATTCATGTAACATTAAAACAGAACTTGAGATCTAAAACTTGGGTGAACTAGTGTTTGAAAGTGTACTTGTCGATTCTAGACTTGTCTCTTCTCGTGCCGAGATTGAAAATGTACTTGTCGATTCGAGACTTGTCTCTTTTCGTTGACATTACTACGAATCTCGGATGTTTCTGTTTCATTTCGAATTTGAAAAATGTACTTGTCGATTTGCGACTTATCTCTTTTGGTACCAAAAAGTTTCTCGATTTGTTGGCAATATTAGTTTACCCAGGTAATAGTATTCTGAGGTTTCAGCACGTTGATAAATGTTATTAATCGCGTTCGTACAATTATTTTTATCAATTTATAGTTTTTATACATATTCATGTAACATTAAAACAGAACTTGAGATCTAAAACTTGGGTGAACTAGTGTTTGAAAATGTACTTGTCGATTCGAGACTTGTCTCTTCTCGTGCCGAGATTGAAAATGTACTTGTCGATTTGAGACTTGTCTCTTTTCGTTGACGATACTACGAGCCTCGGATGTTTCTGTTTCATTTCGAATTTGAAAAATGTACTTGTCGATTTGCGACTTATCTTTTTTCGTACCGAAAAGTTTCTCGATTCGTTGGCAATATTAGTTTACCCAGGTATAGTATTCTGAGGTTTCAACACCTTGATAAATGTTAGTCATCGCGTTCGTACAATTATTTATATCAATTTATAGTTTTTATACATGACTCATGTAACATTAAAACAGAATTTGAAATCTGAAACTTGGGTGAACTAGTGTTTGAAAATGTACTTGTCGATTTGAGACTTGCATCTTCTCGTGCCTAGAAGTTTCTCGATTCATTAGCAATACTAGTTTACCCGAGTAATGGTATTTTGAAATTTTAACTTTAGATCTTCCTAGCAATTTTTAATCCCTGCATTTCTTTATTTTGTTTCTACTTTTACATCGTGGGAGTTATTAGATAGGACATAAAATGTGAACGTGATTTTTAAAAAAGAATGAGTAGGAATGCCGACAGAAACATTTAAATAAGAAAAAAACATATTTTGTTGATCTTTGAATAAGAAGTCAAGAGAAAACTCTATGAAATAGAAACATAAAGGTTACCCACGTACACACGATGTTTGTACAACGCAAAATTTACTTGACGGTAGCTGGGGTTGAACCCAAGTCCGTACAGAACAGTTGAGGTACAATTCATATTCATACCCGTTTTTCGTTTGCTGTGATGAAAAGACCTACAGCTTATTGTGAAATTCATGCTTTCATCCCATCGTGATCAAATAAGATATTCTAATTCTATACGCTGCTAATATTAGTATACATATTACTTGTAAATAACTAGACACTTGAACAAAATAAACTTCAGTACAGGAAACAAAACATCGGCGGGGTGGAGACTCTTGTGAATTATAGTGATAACTATAACATCTTTTCGAGAATAATACTCTTGGATATTATTGTTTTGTACATACGAAAGGTCAGTGTTTCTTTTGTTTTCGTTACGTGAGCTTCGGAATGACACGTTTCGCTCCCCTTTCATTGTTTGTCTTCAACACAGTATAGCAATAAATTCTAAACTAGGCACTGCAGGGTATCGTATTGAATAACTCATTTCATTTTAAAACGTATTTGCATTGTTCATTTAAAAAATACTTCATTTTTATATTACAAACATTCTTCATTTACTGTTGGCTTGAGCAATATTGAAGAACATCCATAATAAATAACAATTTCCTGTAAAAACTTTTAGCACGATGTGCCTTCAGTGCGAACGGTTCCGGGTTCGATTCCCTGTGGTGACACTCGGTCGAAAAATGTAACACTCTTTTTAGGCCAGTTACCTTGAATCAGGTTTTTCTGGGTTTTCCTCATACCCACCATGGAAATGCGTGCGTTGGTAGCTAACTTACAGGTCCCAGGCCGCTTTCTTCCTTCCTTACATAATAATTTCTTCCTTCCATTTCCCCGGATAATGTGTTCAACAAGGGACGTCATCCCTCAAAACGTGACGGAGTAAATGGCCTAGGATCGAGATACAATAAAAATATTTTTATTTATTTATTTTGCAAAGGCTATAGGAGATATAGGCTTGAACAGTTAATATTTGAAACAATTTCTGAGAAGATGATTATAGGAGAAAGAAAAATTAATACTTTGAATCACTGGCTCAACACGAATCACTGGCTCAAATGTATCATTATCCAGACAAATAGAAATTAATTTTGTTTTCATTGAACTAAGTCCATATTGAACATTTAACAGCAAACACTCTTTCTTAGTTACCATAGTCAATATACAAATACTCATGGACATGTTACTCCAATAGCTGAACAGTACAGAATAATGTCATTATACACATTATTGTCTGAGCACACGTGAAAGGGGGGAAGCAGTCGGTAATCATGTACATGTCCATACATTTACGATGTGGCCAACTCAGTGAATTCAATATCGTGCATGCTATGGCCCATTAAATTAATCTTTTTTCCTTTCTATATTAAACATACGTTTCCACTTTGCAAATATGATAATAATGCACCATGATCTGCTTCTACTATTTCAGTAAATCGTCCTTGGAGAATCACTTTTTTGTACTGCTTCAAATGTCACATAAACCTTCTTTCCATATACGGTTGTAATTAATTTCAAATCTACAAAACGATAGGTTTTATTAATTTCTAAGTCTTGTATTTTGTAAAAGGTACAAACTCAGAACCCTGGGCTCAGTGGTAGAGCGTTCACCTCTGGTGCTTGGGGTCCCAGGGTCGATGGTCTAAGAAGCCCAAAATAGTTATATAATACAAGACGGAAGACGAAGACCAATAACGCGTATCATAAAGGGGAGATTTGATCGATTTTTTTCTCAAGATCTCGCACCGTTTGCAAGTTTTGAGACTACTTCCGGTTGGAGTTTCTAATTCATGCATTACCAGTGTTTTCTTTTTTCTTGCATGCAGTATGTACTAAGCCATGCTTCTATTGTGCTGAGGGATTAAAAGATTGGACTGATAACGATGGATGCTCAGAAGTTGGTTTTGGTTTGGCTTTACAACGATAACTGTAGGTAGGATGAAGCCCACTACAAGTGTTGCATTTCGGTGGTTCTTGGAGATATCGGCTTGACAAACGCATGAAACATAATGCGCCAGTGATTCTCCATACGTCATTTACGGATTCACCGATACTTACACGGACTGTTATTAAACGAACTGGAACTAGAGACTAACTAACACTATGGCCTAAAGCACCCGGAGGTTCAATGCCGCGTTCACAAAAGCTCTCCACTGTCTTCTATCCTTAGCTAATTGCATTCAGTTTCTACTTTCTATTCCAATCTCTGCAAGATCCATCATTATATTGTCCTCCAATCTGCGCCAGTTCTTCATAATGGTCTCTTTCCGGTTGCTCTTCCAGTCAAGACTTTGAAAGCGTTTCTACTTTCTTCCATTCTAGCTACATGACCCGCCCATCTAAGACTCCTAGACTTGACGACTCTAACAATGTTGGGTAAAACAGTATAAATTATATAGTTCATCGTTATGAAGTTTCCGCCATTCCCCTTTCCTGTTCCTCTTGGGTCCGAATATCCGTCTCAGGATCTTGTTCTCTAATAATTTCAGTCTATGTTCTTCCCTCAGAGTGAGCGACCATATAGAACAAAAGACATGATTGTCGTTTTGTATATTCTAAGCTTCAGATTTCTCGATAGACTTCTCGACGACAAGAGATTTTGAACCGAATAGTAACACGAATTCCCTGTTTTTAGTCGACATTTAATTTCTTCATGAATATGATTTTCCTGCGTTAATACTGATCCTAGATATTTGAAACTATCCACTTTATCAAAACTATTATTTAATATTTTGACGCATCTATAATTTGACGTATTATGCTCCCGACGCTCTTCCATGTATTTAGTTTTCTCTGCATTTACTTCTAAACCCATGTCCCTGCAAGCGTTTAATGAGATCTCTGCATTTCTTTCTATTGTTCTCCTATCATTCCCTATTAAATTTACATCATCAGCGTATGCCATAACCTGGTGAATACCTTTCAACTCTAGGCCCTGGTTGCTATTTTCGATTTTCCTTATAGCGTATTCCACAACAAAGTTAAATAATAATGGCGACAACGCATCTCCTTGTTTCAGGCCATTTTTGACGTGAAAGCTCGTTGACAAAAATTTTCCTACCTGGACTTTACTTTGGTATTCATTTAAACATATCTTAATCTAATTAGCTTTCTCGGTATTCCAAGTTCTGTAAGAACGTTGTATAATGTTTCTCTTCTAACCGAGTCGTACGCCTTTCTAAAATCAATGAATAGTTGATGCACCGGGGTGTTGTATTTCCACTTTTTTTTAGTATCTGGCGAACGGTAAATATTTGATCGATAGTTGATCGATTTCGTCTAAATCCGCACTGATAATCTCCAATAATTTAATCTGCGTGTGGGGGGCAATCTTGCTAATAGAATATTTGAAAGGATTTTATAGGATACTGACAGAAGAGAAATACCTCGATAATTATTACAGTCAGTTTTGTCGCCTTTCTTGTGAATTGAAAGAATGATTGATTCTTTCCACTCTTATGGCAATTCTTCTTTGTTCCAGATAAGGAGAATGGGACAGGAACTAGATACATGATTTACAAAATTTAATTGCTTCGAAAAACACCGCCATTACGTAGAATGCCAATGTGTATTTAAAACATTCTTACAAAATTTGAAATACAGAGAAAAGTTATTTAAACTAATTAACATATGTTTAAATCAATCTAAGAGTAATAAATTTTTCTTCACGAACTATGAGAGTGGCCAAAAACAAAAGAGACATGTGTTGACGCCCTTATTATTATACTGAGCACCTAGACTAGTCGCACATGGATATACAACATAATGTACGATTCGAAAAGCCCAGAAATCTAAATTCTAATCCTAATCATAAGTGTTAGTGACACGTGAGGTCCGTTATTTAATACCACTCGAAGTAAGGCTGTGGATGTTCCTAACAATATATATATATATATATATATATATATATATATATATATATATATATATATATATAGAGAGAGAGAGAGAGAGAGAGAGAGAGTTAGCATTCCTACCTTTGATATGAGAGATAAAAGTATAATCCTCAATGGTTGCTTATCTGATTCGAAATTAAAATGAAATCTTTCAGTTTAACGTCCCACGAATATGCTCAACAAATCAATACTTTGAATTAAACTACTTTCAAACGGGAACGTAACCTATTCCATAGAAAATCGACCTCCTATCGCAAATAACCAATAGTTTAGATAAGTCTCATTATCTTGATCCTGGAATCGATTTCCGAGGTGGAGTGATAAGTAATTATTGAGGAAATCTTGATTAAATGTAGAACTATTTGAAGGTTCGTAATATGATCGTAGTTAGTGAAGTAACAATTCATCCATGCTACGAACTTCATGTTTTATTATCTAGAAAGTATATGTAGTTATACGGAGAGAACTATAGAAATGTACAATGGAACGCAAAATTTGTATGTGATGTCTTGTGCTTCCAAGTCGGGTTGCCATATTTCATGATTTAACGGGTACCATCCGATTTTTAATGAACATTATAGCCTTAATTTACAACAGTGCAAACAGAATGAAGCGTTTTTCTATGACTTTTATAAGGGGTTCTGTCCGACATTGGATCTCCTCATGAATTTTTGTAAAAAGTCTCGTCTGATCTTGCTTCTCGAAGTAATCCATCTCGTCTCGAGAATGAACTATATCATGAGGGACGTGCCATCTCCACAGAACTAAGATTTCCTGTTTGAAGTAATTCTACTTAAGGAAAGTCTAAGACGATTTTCGTTTCTTTTATTTTTATTAAAATGTAAATTTCTAAAGCTAGCCAAAGAACAGAAACACGACTAAATTGTAGAATGTTACTAACGTTGAACGGGTAAACAATTGTGTGCAACGATGAAGATGACATCTTTCAGTTTACGAATGGCCCACGAATATCTCTTCTAGGCTAAGATGAAAACATGATTAAGGTAAATGAAATGATATAATGAGATGAAGCGGAAGTACCCCATGAGAATCAACGGACACGATGTTGTCTACCACAAACTTATTTAATGTCCTACGAATATGCCCATTATGCTTCGGGCACCATGAGCTAATATATTCGAAAGTCGAAATAGGGACCCCATACACTAAATGTAAGCTCTCTGCCGCTGTACCATCTGACCCCCTTTTTGTTACTAAGTTATTTTGGCATCCCCAGCTGGTTTAGTAGCTAACACGGACATGTGGTGAACGTGATTCTGAGTTTGATTTCCGGAGGGAGAACATTGTGTGACATCTTAGTGAAAAAGGACATTTTCTGGGGCGTTAAACTGAAAGATTTCATTTTAAATAGCGTTGTAATGTCGTTATTAATAAGCCATGTTCGGATCAAGTGCACGAGATATGCATACCAAGCTGAACTAGATGATTACACACGAACAAAAAATTCATAAATCCCATATATACATTAAACATAAACGCAATCGCGAAGCAACACGATCACTTATATCTGAAGTCAGAGATAAACTGAGCTTATTATGATGAAGGTTCTGAAGAAACATATTTGCTTTTCCAAGTGAATACAACCCCCTCACCTCTTCCCTGCTACATTTCATATCCTTATTCAGTTCCACATCTGAAACAAAGTTTCATTTCCTTATTCACATACATTATTCGGTAGGTGTATCAAAATAGCATATTTAGTAAATCTTATCTATTAACAAACTTATTTTACATTACACATAACGTTTTCGCGTTCAGATTACACTATCTTCAGTCGCAAGTGAGTATGTTCATATGTGAAGACGATAATAAACATTCATGTAATCTCAAATCCTGCATACGTTTGAAAAAAAATCATGCAATGCGATATTCACCTTAGCAACTAAGGTCCATTCGATCAAAGAACAGTCTGCAAACAAATCCTGTTCCATGAACACTTACAACTGACTTCGTGAGAATCCCAAGAAAAAATTAGATAAAGCAAATAGCTTCAAAGAAACACATATTCTTCTCAGCAACTAAGGAGAAAAAAGATGGAGTCTTTAAGATTCCCAGACTACGAGTTCAAAACATTATAAATTGCTATGGGAAGTGTGCTCGGAATTCGATCCTTTCAGTCGTAAATACGAAAATCAATATGACGTGCTATATACATGAATTTTTTTTCATGTAACGGTTAATTCAACTCTAAAACGTGAAGTATAGGTCTTGCGTTCGATTCCGTTGAGAGATCTTACAAAATGAAAGCATATTTAGGGGCCGGGTACAATTCTGGGTGAGAAAGCATTGAATATTTTAAGACATTAAGTTAATTCGTTCCTCTCTGTCGTGAAACGAAAATATTTGCGAAGTGCTATATACGCGAAATTCTTTTTTTTTTCATGCAAGGTCTAATTCAACTCTAAATCGTGAAGTACTTGTCTTGCGTTCGATCCCGATGTGAGAACTTTCAAAATGGAAGCATATTTAGAGGCCGGGTTCGATTCTCGATGAGAAAGCATTGAATATTTTAAGACATTAAGTTAATTCTATCTTTTCTGTAGTGAAACGAATATCAATGCGAAGTGCTATATGCGTAAAAATTCTTTCTGTTTCATGCAAGGATTAGTTCAACCTTAAATCATTAAGTACCAAATTCCATCCCAGCTCCCCAACCAAACTAGATTTTTGTGTACAGAATATTTATATCGTAAGTTAACGAAGCTACTCCCCAAAATAATAATAATTATTATTATTATTATTATTATAACAATAATGATAATATTGTGATGCTGTATTTTTAAATTTATTTTTGTGTTTTTTTTATTTACGTTTTAATACCACTTTCGTCCGGATTCGACTCTCAATGAAAGAGAGAGAGAAAGAGAAAGCTTTGAACACTTGAAAGCATTATAGTGCTTCGATATTAAGAGCTTCGAAGGATATATATCATATGCTACGCTACAGGGGGGCCTAACGCCAATCTATCAACATATATATATATATATATATATATATATATATATAAGCATACCCTTTGCCAGAGCGCTAAGAGGGATCCAACATAGCTATTCTATACAAGACGAAGACCAATCAATGGAGATGCTTCGATCACTGAATATCAAACGATTGGGGTGAAGGTCTAAAATAGCTACCCAATGCTATGCAAAATAGCTATTCAATGCAAAACGAAAAGACGAAGACCAATCAATTGGGAAACTTCGATCACAGAATATCAAAGGATTTGGGATGGGTGTCTAAAACAGCTACCCAATCATATGCTATAGTACAGGGGGAGGATTGGGGTGGGGTCTAAAAGAGCTACCCATTCATATGCTATACTACAGGGGGGCATAACGCCAATTAATATATATATATATATATATATATAAGTATACTCTTTGCCAGAGGGTTAAGGGGTCCAAAATAGCTATTCAATACCAGACGAAAAGACGAAGACCAATCAGTTGGGAAGATTCGATCGTGATAACTAAAAGAAACGTGATGAAGACCCGGTAGCCGTCCAAGAGTATGAGCATAGCAACAACGGGTTCCCAGGACAAATTTTCCCACGGGGTAGACAATACATGTCAAGAAGACGAAGAAGAAGACGAAAAGGCATGTTTCATCTTGATTCTACATCTGGTAGGCGTCCAATAATATGAGCATACGTATACCAGCCTAGCAACAGCGCGCAGGGACGCACCCGTGGGAAAATTTTTGAAAATTTTCCCACGCATGACCCAAGTGAATTATTCACTACTGCTAAGACTAATTCATAACTTCTTAAGTGATTATAAACAGGTTATGTGGAAAGGTGGATTCACGGTAATATTTATAAAACTGGCAAGAATAATGATTTTTATATAAATTTACAGGAGCAAGTGAAACATCGCCTCATGACGGTAAAGTACCATTAAAGTGTATGGAGATAAGAAAGTCAATTCTTGAGTATGAATCTAATTATGAAAGCTAGTTAAAGTTAAATATTCTTAAAGAACCTAAAATTTTATTTTATTTTCTCACTTACCAATGTATACAAAAGGTGTAGAAAATTTTTTCTTTGAATTTGACTTAACTACTCAATTTAATTCTGGACGTTTGATATGACTGAATACGTCATTTTAAATTTCGGACTGATAGAAGTAGCAAACAGACTCCACATTCAAGTAATTTTCATCATTCTAAGGTTAAAAATATTTATCATAAGAATGGACACCAGAAGATCTTTCCAATCAAAGTAAAACTTTAGATATTACTCATAATTGTTATTCTAACAAGGTACATTCGCGAAGTGTCCCCTCGGGATTCGTGTAAAATAGATTTATATGCAAATTTCTCCGTGCCCTAATGTGTATTGTACTAATTTTAGCGGCCCATACGACTAATATGCATATTTATGGGCCTTGATATATCCGGAATTTAGTCAACCACTACTATAAAGCTCTCTCGCAAAAATACTTTTGGTTTCTTTAGATATAATTGGACAGATGTGGGTATATGCAAAACAAATTGGATCAAGTACTGCTTCTTTGACACATGTTACCCATCCCGGCTGCCATGTTCGATCCACTATTTCTGATTGAACGTTTGGTTTTTCAAATGGGAATAGGTGCATGTGATACATCAAACTCGTATAAAATTTTCTCGGAAATTCATCGGTGTAATTAATTGTAACGTAGCTTGTACCGTTTTCAAGTTATTGCATGTTAAATGTCTGGCACTTCACGAATGTTGAACCAAATAAAAATTGCGCAGTTCCCCGTGTATATATGTAATCTTTTAAACGATTTATTGTTGACGAAAGATTCTCTGAACGTAAATACATGCATACACATAGACATAAATACGGAAATGGTAGGTCTTCACCAAAAAACTGGTCGTATCTGGATTTATATTACACATTTTGACCGTAATAGCTTACTTGTTATAGTATAACTTGAAAGAAATAACAACAACTCACAGAAATGTAATAAGATTATAACACCAATGTTGTAAAAAGTTTGTTTATACCTACAGTCAGTGGCGTATTTACGATTTTGTTTCGGGGGTTTGCTAACTTTCCGTCTGTAAAAGTGAAAATTCTGGAAGATATTTCATTTACTTTAAGATAGTAAATAAAATTAAGGGGCGGCTTAAGCCCGGAAACCCCCTCTTAAATACGCCACTGCATACAGTTTTTTTTTTGCAGTTAGAAATTGTTTTGATTTGTCAGCACCGTTACTATAACTAATATTATCCTAAAATGTCTATTCGCGAAGTGCGTGGAAGGATTTAACATGCTATATCTTCCAAACGGTACAAGCCACGGCAGAATGAAGTACAAAAGTGGATTTCCGAGAAAATTCTACATGAACTTGATATATCACTTGCAACTATTCGGGTTTGAAAAATCGAAAGTTAAATCCAATATGGCGCATCAAAGATGGCAGCCGGTGTGAGAAACATGTGTCAAAGAAGCCGTACTTGATCCATTTTGTTTTCCATATACTCACATTCATATCCATTTGCATCTAACGAAACTAATAGTAATTTGCATCCCAGCGTTATAGTAGTATATGAGTTCCGAGTATATGATGGCCCATAAATATGCAAATTACCCGTATGGGCCGCTAAAATTGGTACAATACACCTTGTGCCGCTGAGAACTTTGGAGTTAAATCAATTTTAGACGAATCCCGAAAGGATGTACGATGTACGAAGGTTACACTGCATTTCAGTGAATAATTTGTGTGAATACTGAAGATGATTAGATTGAAAAAAGTTCCAATATATGTAATTAATTGTAGCAAGAGAAATAATGTATCTATAAATGAGAGAACTAATAGGAAAATTGTAATAGATTTTGCAGAAGCAGAAGCTAATAATACAATTTGTTGTGCAATTTTGATTGCTTAAAAGAACTTTACTTATGATCCTGAATATGAGAAAGTAGTGGAAGAAATTTAGATGAATTAAATTAAGTGGTTCTAGATTGAGTAATTAGAATTTTTATGAGAAATGATTTTGAAATAAAGACTTTTTATTAAATAAATATGGAACAACAAGGTGAAGTTTTAAATATGCTTGGACACTTAGAATAGAAACCTGTTATAGATCAGATTCTAAAAATAGACAAAATAAAGCCAATTCGGTAGAAGCATTTCAGTTGAATGTGAAAACTTTAAAGTATTTCTTCCTGCAAGATTTACCAAACACTTAACTGAGAATATGATAAGTGATATAGTTAAAGAAGGATTAAAATTTAAATATACTGGGCTAAAAGGTAATTGCCCGACAGTTGAATTCTGTTTATGAGAAAATATTTATTAAATAAGTTATTAATTGATTTTTATATAATAAATAAGAAATTGCTTCCTTTTTAAACAATGAAAATGATATTACTGTTTTAAGACGTGTTAAATTTCAAGACTTAAATAAATTCTAAACTTACGAAATACCATTATGGAAGTTAATTCAAACACAATATACAGTTGAAAGAGTTTTAGTACATTTAGATGGTAAATATAAACCATTATTACCACAAAGATATAATGAAGATACAGATCTATCAAAACAAAACTGTCAATTAGCTAGAAATACCATATGTAATGGTCGTGCTACTTTGGTAACGTTTGTTACCGCTGCTCAATGAATACCAAATATTTCCTTGGAACAATTATCAAATGCGAAGTTAACAAATCTAGCGTGTGTATATGTTATTGTTACTATACTTTTGCCCATTATAATTATCTGCGATACTGTTGGTACTACTCTTTCTCTACTATACTTACTTTAATTGTTTCGTGCTGTTTGCAAGTTAAAGGTCAATCGAATGACACATCAGGTAGTGTTCTTGTCTTATTAGCCTTTGTTGAACCTGGCCAAACTGGGTGAATAATCGATTGGGATTGCGGCGTAATTTCTATTTGGGCGGCAGAGAAACGACGGCTTCTGTTTCTGAAGAGTTAGTAGAAAGATGTAACTTTCTGTAACATTAATAATAATTTATTATCTACTGTTGTCTGCTGAATAAAATTGATATGCGAGGCAGTTTCATTAACAGTTTAGAAAAGGTGTACTGTGTCTAAAGTGAAGACATATTTGTGATAAACAGGTGACTCTAACAATGTCGAATCTTTAGGTGCACCACAAATACTAAACATTGAAGGTCATAACCTATTATTTATAGAAGTGATTCAAATACATACAATATTTATCGACTTCACAGAGAAAGTCAATGTAATTCCTTTATAGGAACACAGCGACCTCCATTGGTTCAGTCAAAAAGTAATGATTGTATACCTGTTAAAAGCAGGTAGGCCTTCAAGTAACATTAAAATGAATAGAAAACTTACATATGAAATAATATTCAGATTAAGCCGTATAAAATAACCTACATAATTTTTCAAACTGAGGACGACTGACAGCTAAGCAGGCTTTCATATGCTCCTACAACTTTGTAAACGACTTTAGAAATTCGAACGAAATTATGAAACTTTGTGCTGCTGTGATCAGTTTTCTCTTCATTATGAAATCACAATATCGTAAGAGGTCTCTAGAAGTGGGAATAGCCTAATTTCCCAGGTTGCATATCCATACTGTATATTGAATGCAGGAGAACGTAGGCCTATATATACCCTTAATTGCGTAATCCTCAGAAGCCCGAAGTGCTTTATTATGATAAATATGATCGTGTTCTTCACGTGCAGTCTCCTTTTTGCTACGTGCTGGGGCAGAGTCTGGACGAGTTGTTGTTAGTACACATAATTTATAATTTGCCCCGGAGAGACAATGGATTGATACATCAAGAGCTTTCTATCCCTATATACGATTAGCATCACTTACCTGTGCTACTCTGTTCCATATGCTACTTTCTTGTATTGTAAGCGTGTCACGGTCATAGTTCCATGACTATATGTTAGTAATGTTTCGATCCAAAGTGAAGTTATCACTGCCATACGTCCCTTACTCTCGGCGCAAGTGTCCACACGCTTGCTGCCTCTGTTCTGCAATTAGAAAATCCAGTACCTATGAATAGTAAGTTTATTTCGTTTTCAAATAATAGTGCAAAATTCGGTGGAAAGCATCCTCAGATATGCAACAAATTGCATTTAACGCTCTCACTGACATACCCTTATTATCGCAAGTAACAGCTCAATGATATACGCTGGTGCCTTGTTAATCACGGGCCGTTTGTTCAGTATGCAGGAAGAGAGTGCCTGATTCGATCCCATCTTAGAACAACTTGTGTCTTCGATGAAACGTGGTTCTACTCAGTTTGTTTTGGACGGCAAGTGCCTCTGTTGAAATATTGCGTGTTTCCGCTGCACTTTTCCCTGAACAGCAACAAAATATTATGGTATGTCACAGTTTCTGTTAAATACTCACAGCAAAAATCAATCGTATGCAAATATAACTTGAAAGGTAAAGGAAATACGTACCACATAAATCAACACAGCAACTCATTAACGAGGTTTAGAAATACATGGAAATTTACACGAACACAGAAGTTTCATTCTACACAACGAGACTAGTGCAGAGATCATTGTCATTGGTTGAAAGCGGGGAAAGCTCGGCCTCACCTTCTGTGAACAGCCTTTGTAGAATAGGAATATTGACAGAAATTAATTTGAAACTGAGTTGAGTAGGACAATATGATGTAAAGTCGTCTGATAGTTTATCCGATTTTGTCAAACAATAATCTTCTTTGAAGTTTTCTAGGAGACCAGAGTATACTCAGTGCGAAGACTGATGATGTAGTTGATCAGATAGGGTTTCATATTGACAAGTGACTTTCTTTGATATGGCGATATGTGGTGTTATCAAACCGTGGGTTATATTCAATTTCCGGGGGATTAGGTTCTGCTAACATCGTCAGCAATACATATAGTTTACTTTTTCTACGTACTCTGAAGTCGAGCTAGGATTTAAGAAAACACAGTCCTGGTACATTTACTGCTTTAGGCATTAGGTGTTTTGGAATATTTGCAATGATGAACAGTGTCCGATAGTGTAAATATTAATGGAACATCGAAGCTTATATGGACATGAATAGTTGCATGCTGTTCTCTGTAATTCCATATGTCGATGTAAGTAGTCCGAATTTGTTGTACGAATTTCCTCACAATTCGATTGCTATGAAGGTGATATCATTGTGAGGAATTTAGGCGATAAGCTGCGATGATATGTTGTAAATGTACTGATAGATATAAAACATTGCTTCCTTTTTTGTATATAGGATACCGGGTGTCAACGGTAGCGTGGAATCGTCTCCTGTTTTGTAGGTTCTATTAGAAGTACATCTTTTGTGGACCGATAATTACTACAACTCTCCTAGGTTAATTCATCAAGGTAAAGGCTTGTAAAATGAATGTAAGGCGTGCTTGATTTGGTTCGGAACCGTGAGTGTTGGTGGAAAGTTTCATTGAGACATGTCGCTACTAAGTGGATATAGATTTTTATGAGACTAAGTAAGACAATACTTGCTTAGTTGATTAATGATTATGTCCAGTGTCATATTACAAGTGAGATGTGTTGTTCTGGGAAGATCGTGAATATCACGAATTTTAGTAGTTTTTACTCTCTTGCTCTGTCCGGATATGGTTAATAATATCTGTCATAATATTATAGTGTTTGAATGTGTTGGGTATGAATTAAATGAAGTCAATAGGTAAATATTGACAAGGCCGTATGCAAATGTTCTATTTGCAAAAGTGATAGAGATATTTCTAAAATACAAAAGAAGACAAGATATTCTGGAAGGTGAAGTGCAGTGCAGACACGCCTTAGATTCTGTATTATTTGTGAAAACACAGGTGTAACTCTTTGGGTGTGTTATGGTAGTAATGTAGAGACAGTGAGTAATAATGAATATATGGATAAGCGACATGTTGTGGTTGGCGTTAAAATCATTTCGTTTAACAAAAACCCTGTACCATTTTCTTCCATGAGCGATGTGTCTAAGAGCGCTTTCTTCACTAAGTGAAGGGGTATAAAGAATTAAAAACACTAGAGCAATGAGAAACAAATACGTGATATGAAATTTTTGGTAATGAATTATAAATTTCACTATATGTTCTTAACTGGTGGTAGTGAAGTAGACCCGAAATTTAAATGTCGGGGCTTGAATGATGTAATCAACGATATAGGATCGTTGAAAATGTTGTACCTTTAGCATTATCAAACTGACAAAATTAAATAGCTGATTAATTGTTATTGGAACGTTCGTTAAGTGATGATAGGTGATAGGTTGCTCAACAGTGCGAAGAAGAACGATGTATTCAAGTGATTCTTTAGTCTGTTCTGTTTGCCTTATATTTACAGCTGTATGCATCATAAAACACATATCTAGTGGTTCAGTTTGGACGGGAAGGAAGATTCATACAATTCATACACCAGTAGCGTCAAAATCGTAATAATAATAATAGCACTTGTGTGCATTGAATATTCAGCAGAAGAGTGCGTGTTATAATAGGGTAAGTCAATAAGTAACTGAAATATTTTTCTACTTCCTTTCAGGTTGTTTCCAAAATATTTTGTGATCACAAGGAGCTAGGTCTCATCGTCGTTTTCGCCTATGGTAGGTTGCAGCGTTTTCACGTCAGAACACTTTGGTTTTTTGCGAAGTCCAGACAGACGTGCCATTATCTGTATGCACCGAAAAAGAATTCCGGTATTAGTGGAGTGGAAATTGATAGAAGACTTTAAGTATAGCACGGGGACAATATGTTGTCACAGCGAAGGGATTACGAGAACATTGATCAGTTCAATAAATGTCAAACCAAGTTAGGAATAAGGAATGAGCAAATGTGAAGTTATACCAATATCATACGACATTATTGAACAAGTCCATATCTTGATTGTGAGTAACAGACGAACTATACTTGATGAAGTGGCAACTTATAAGCGGATTATTTATAAGATCTTGGTGATACCCGTGATGGTTCTGTCTATGATTTCATGTATTTGCGAGATGGATTCTGAAAGAACTCGATGGAGACCACGAGGGAAATTGTGAGAATCTGTCAACATATAATTTACAGATATGCTAACAAAGGTAAGGCGTGTGTCCGCCGAACCATCATTGAAAATATAACGGCGATTTATTACTTTCAACCAGAAAGCAAAAGAAAGAGCATTAAACGGGAGCAACCGGGATAAATTGTCAAGAAGAAATTTTAGAGTCAATCTTCTGAAGAGAAAATGATGCTCACACTGTTTTGGGACCCACAAGGGTCAATAAGAAACTGGCACAATAAATATTAAAATATACAATAATATGTTTCCAAGCAAGTGATAAATTAGTAATACACGTGGAGGTCGATTCTCTGTGTGTTCTTGTGTTGCATTACAATTCACGACCACACACCACCTTCCGCACCGATTAAACTCTGCAGATGCTAGAGATGTAAGAGCATTGTGAAATCAGTAATGGTATTATATTAAAAATTGGATTACTGTTATTTGGTTCACTTATAGATACTCTAATAAGTAATCAAATTTTTACGATAATAGGTGAGAAAGCTGATCATTCCTTTCTTTAAACTGTTTTGCGGAGGGTGTCAGATTGCTTGTGCAACGGTCGACAAGATACATTGAAAAGGAGGGTGTCTCTGTTGAAACATGAAATTAATATTAATCTTGAACTAATAAATAATGTAATATTGTGCTAGTATATATTAATAATCTATTGCAAATACTTATTAACCTACCCTCTTAATAATGACAGTTTTTACAACAAAAGAGTAGTGGTTTTGAGATGCAGGATGGTTCAACTTGATGTCTGTTTTGATAGATAACAGCTTCGTTCGATATCACACATTTAATAGTCTCTTAGTTTGACGTCAATATTGTAAACATTTAAGTAGGGCCTCGATCATTGTTGACACAAGTTGACCTTGTGATTGTGTGTTGTTCCTATTTCAATTCATATTGAACTTCCTCACCTATTTATGATAAGAATGATCAAGTTGAATTGAAAGACGAAGGAACTGATGTATGGAAATTAAGTATCTTTACTGCATTGTGCAGTATTACAAATATTTCTAAAAGAACTCGGTTGGTTAATACCGAAGGATCATTGCAAAATAATAATGAAGTAGTCTTACTCCTCTGCTTTGCATGATTCATTTTGTCAGTATGAAAATGAAATTACGTAGAGAAACAAGTATATGTGGCTTCAATGTGAAGTCGGAAAATAACTAAAACTACTTTTATTACATAATTGAGAATAAACTTATGTTTGAAACGAAAACCCCTTTTGAGAAATAAAATGATGAACTTACATATTTTCAACACTAGGTGGTTGTAAGAAGAGTATTTGTGTGGTCGTTAAGATATTTGTGGCACTTGATCAGAAATGGACATGCAGCAAAACAATAGTCTTGATCTTATCCGGGAGCTGTGTAGTTTAGTCCGTACACCTGTAAGAATAAGTTCGATCCAAGACCCATATGATTAGCTCCTGCCAAATTTTTGCAGCCACTTACATAGGAAAGTGGAGTGAAAAAACATGCGGATTATGATACTAAGTATTGGTATTACTAAGTGTATTAAACTGTATTTCATCATTGTATTATACGCAATCTTAAACCTATTCTTATTACTTATCCTGCAGATCAGTATATCAAATACTATGGAAAGGGGTAGACATTATGGTCCTTAACCATAATGATAAAATATGGTGGATGGTAATGAATAGTAAACATGTGCGCCAGACGTCACGACAATAGATCTAGTTAACAAAGCATACGTGTCTTATCTTCTAATCCGGAGAAAACCCCAGATGTGAAAGAGGCAAAGAAGCCCAGTTGTACAATAAGACTAGTGTACAGTAGATGAAATAATGCAAGGTGCATCTTTGGTATAGATGTTGTCTGTGATGACAAGATAATCAGGATTGTTGATGGATGCAAAGTGATGCATCGTGTTTAGAAGTGTGAGATGGTGAGTTTGAAATTTAGTGAAAATGTAGCGGAGGCTTAAGATTTCAAGATGAAAGAGGATATGGGAAAATCAGGTTTTGGATCCGGTTGAAAAGGAGAATGGTTATGCCATCGGCAAATTGATATAGTAACCTGATAGATTGTATGCGCCTCCGGCTTAGTAATCAATTTATGATTTTCAGTACGTACTATTTGCCGGCCGAGAGGAACGCTAATAGATGGTGAATTATTTAAAATCATACCTTTCATCTGTTCAAAGTTAACATATTTTAAAGCTTTTTATTCAGTGTGATTTCCTTGATATTGCATAATGTCTTTGTTTTGCCCGTAAGAGTGTTGACAACTGTGTAGCCGTAACATTTGTGCCCACCAGCACAAATTTCTTCGATATATGCATCCAGACCATATTCTGCTAACTCATTTTTCCAATCTTCTAAATACAATCCTATTTTTAACTGAGGCTAGCCAGGAGATTGGCTGTAAATATTACTGTCGGTATAATAAATTAATATACTGTCGGTATATTATTATTAAAAAATATAATAGACGCTCGCCAGGTAATTCCAATTAACGGAATAAGTCGAGGCGAGCGTGTGTCGTGGTGTATGCGGCTAATACCAAATTGATATTTTTAGCTGGAGCGATAACAATATCGTTATCACTCCAGTTGAGCACTTGGATTTTACCGACCATTGGAATAAAAGATTTAACCTCAATATTCGGATTTGTTAATTTATCGAAATACTCCTCGGGATTTTTAATGATAGCGATTTGCTGCATGTTCTCCCTTTGAGCGAATTTACCCCACAGGCAGTTTACACCCAGCTTTGAACGACGTTTCTTAGGTTTGTTGCGCATAATCTTTTCTCTTTCTAAGTGGGTGCCCTCTTTCTCATAATACTTCTGTACGAACTTTTCTTTTTGTTGTTCGATGTCGCATCCTGCGGGCCAGCCGTTACATTCAGTCTTAATATTCATAAACAAGTTAATGTAGTCCCTGAAAAGACCGCCCTCTTTCCTTTCAGCTTCATTCATTATGACCTCATAGCTTCATACCACGTGTTTTTCGATCTCTCTGTATCCTTTTTCAACAGCCACCCGCACCTCATCTACAACCCATACACCACTCAAAGCTCTCTCCTCATCCGAATGTGTGCATTCTTCTTCATTCAGAGTGTCCGCACATGTTCGCCATAGGGTGAATTGAATAATAACTTTCCACCACTCCGATAGGGCTACACGGGTTGGTAGAGATTGTCCGGAGCTGATACCGTACACTTTATTATCCCCTCGAATTCCGAAATATCGGGGCATTCGCCATCTGCAACATAAATTTGCGGATGACCAACAGGATAATTTTTCACCTTACTACAATAAGAATATAGAAAGATTATGTCGGTATTCATGATTCGCTCTCCGTCTTTCGCCTTTTTGCAGAGTTTTATTGCGTCGACCCTTCCACTATACAGGACATCCCGTGGATGAATTCGACATTTCTTAGTCATGTTGTGTGTGTTTTTTTTTACAACTTTATGTACTATCGGATGTTCTTTGAGAAACTCTCGCCTCTGGCACTCTCACATTTAATGCACTATATAGCATAGTTCTGTTAATCTATTATTTTGTTTATAGTATTCTCATAGCGCATATTAAAGTAGTGTATCCGTTGTTATATATGGTGTTATTACGGCCTGTGGGATACCAGAGCTGGCAAACATGGAATAGACACCCTTGGTACTCCTAAACATGTTCTGCACCGTTATAGCACTCATAACCATCTACTTTATATCCAACACGCACCAGTACCTCTCGTCCGTTACCAGAGTGCTGGATTTGTGTTTTTAATCGGTCCGCCTCGTACACGAGCCACTGAAAAGCGTCGACAGATTGGTTATATCGCCACCTGTACCCGCTATGTATAGTAATGGGTAAATTCCCGAGAAGATATTTTTCGGAAATATTCCCTGGGAAGATTCCCAAAATGGGAATTTATCCGGGAATTTATGTTCAATCAGAAAGAAAATTGCATTCTATTACTATGTTATGATTTCAAAGTTGAATTAATTTTTATTACACAGCATATCATTACTGTTGACCACAGAGGATTCTGAACGGTACTATATTACTTTATTAACACTTTATTATATCTAGAGAGTACGCATAAATGTATATTTATTTACAATATGTTTTGTCAATTAAATGCGTGTGGAAAAAATACATCATAAGAGTTTAAATTTATATGTAAGTGGATTTGCTCAACTTGACTCTATTAGTGATATTATAAATACATCAAAATTTATAAATGTTATAAAACAATTAGATAGGGTAAATGCTACAAGATACATGTCTCACCAATTTATCAACATTTGCGCATACATATTTATGTTCACAAAAATTGTAAGATACTTACTTATCATTATATTATAGCACGTAACATTGCCATACACGACCTTTCATTCTACCTATTTCTCGAAATTCCATACGTTAATTCACATGTAAAAGAAGTCCGAGTACTTCTTCAGAAATTCGAATCAGAGAGAGAGAAGACAAACCGACGTCTATTACTAATGATGGTTCAGGGTTTATTAATAGTACTTCATCTATATTTCTACATAATTCTAAATTACTTTACAAAATGGTTCCTTTTCATCATTTGTAAATTAGTGCTTTGCTAATTTTGGCTGTTCTTTAGCATTGGGGGCCAGCTTTTGCGCCTACGTTTTTGCGATATTGTATTCCGATGCGGTTGTTTTATGGTCTCACACGTTAAATTACGTTACCAACATTAAATTCAGACAGCGTTGCAGAGCGAGCGTAAGCGAATGAAGGCGAGTTAGAGCCCCACATAGCACGTTGTTTTCTATCTTCGTTATCATCAATTCACTTTCTTTTCACACATAAATCCCTTCCACTTACCTTTCCGTTTTGTATAAATCCCCTACTGCCCTAAAAATTGTATTCGATACTTTCTTGACTACTTGAACATGACTATCAACTCATTTCTTCCGTAAATCATCCTACTTTTTGCTAGTTTTTGCCCCCAATTCTAAACGATTACCTTACTTGTTAGTGCAAATGGAAATGGAACTTAGAAAATCATATTATTAGTTATATAAAGTACTGTTAAATAATTTTAAATTTTTTAACCTCCAAATTCTTTAAAACCTAGAAGTAAATCATAATATATTAAAATAAAGTAATTAGTCATATTGCTCTTATAATTTGGAAGATAAAGCAAAGAAATGGAAATAAAATCCTTCCCGGGAGTTTATAGGGCAGGAAAAAACCCGGAAATACTCTCATTTTTTTAAATTCCTTCCCACTGGGAATATTTCCACTGCCCACCACTAGCTATCTGTGATAATGGTATCTGATTGCAAGTACGTTTTCCTATACATTAAATTACACGCGCTGGCAATGCTTATAGCTTCTAGAAACGGATTGACGCCCGATATAATCTCAAATTCATTCATAAATTTTATGCACGCATTGCGCAGCACGTTCACATCATTTACACAGTATTTAATTAGTTGTTCTTTTCAAATAAAACCCTAAAACCCAAATCTTTCCTTTTCCTCATTATACCACTTGACAAACCTCTCTTTCTGTTTCTTGTTAAGTTACTCAGATTATAATACTCAAGACCGGGTATAGCACTACAATACTCTCGATTGGCCTTCGTGTTAAATAAATGAGGGAAATTTCCCTTCGAGACGTGCAAATCAAACGCATCGCTTACTTTTGCCAATTCGATTGGTAGAACATTTAGGCTATCAATATATTTTAAACAGATACTCCATGTTTAAAATTTTACACCCACGCATTATTATTCGAGGAGTCAACTCTCTTAAGCACCATTGTGCGTAAAACAAAATGAGCTCCAGAGCCCTTTGCGTTATGAACTATGGCGACTATTTTGTTAAAATCGGTACGTCTTTGTGCCAAATAATCTAGAAACTCTACAATACATTTGTCCCCATAAAATACACGTTCTCTAATACCGCATACACCACACTGTTCACACACACAATTTTTACAGCTGTAGCATATCTGTTTGCTTACTAACAGGTTGGGCTCATGATCTAAAATACTACCGGCTATTTCTTTATCTTGTTGGAACCCAATATCATAAAACACTAATAACAATTTTTATGGAGTACCTATTCTGCTTGAATAAATGTAACATAAATGCCCTGATGGTATCACATTATTACACTCCGCACAGAATACTTCCCCACAGACATGCGGATTCCGCCCTTTTTCTCCATTTATGTTTAAGACATTGTGGGTACACTTTCAAAATATCGCATAATGATTATTCTGGCATTGAGCTCACCGTAAAAGCATACATTACATTTCTTACAATATGTTAAGTTTCTGTAACGGTACATGGTGGGTTATCCTGGCATTTATTACACAAGGCTTTACATTTTCCCACATGCCTGTCTTTAACGTGAAATTTTTACGACATTCTTGCAAATAGTAAGGGCATGAAAATGACGCAGTTAAGTTAGTGATCACATTTTAGTGGTTGTTAATACAGAGTAAATTAATACGCTTACCCTCGCCGGGCCCCTCGAAAAATATTTTTTCCCAGACAACCCGTAGTATATAGTAATTTGATATGCTGTTAAATAAGCTTGATTTTTTCTAAATTCCGGCATTCCACCACCGTTCTCTACACTTACACCAGCCTTTTCACACAACTAAGAGACCTTATTAAACATAATTGTTGACCCTTGATCCCAATATCTATGCCTCTCTTTTCTATTATCTTTAAGTTCAAGAAGGCCTGTAGCCACTACCAGGGTTTGGCACAAAGAATAATAATCGGGATTTTTAATAACAACAATACATCTGTTATGTTTGATATACTGATTTATATTAGCGAAATTCTGTTTCACCCGCCCTATACCAATAGGTAGTTCTACGTGGTCAGAACAGACAAAGAAACGATCCTGATACGGGAAGGATTTGTTTGATTGTATTAACTTTTCTAAAGTACTCCATACATTATCAACATTCATATTACTACCAGCTCTAAAAGACATATAAACGGTTTATCTGGCTGATTTTGATCAATAAACGTAAGTTCCACACGATGATGCGGGAGCATACGTCGCATTACATACTCCACCAAATCACGTATACCATTTTCTAGCCAGGAAAGGGTTTTTTCTCTCTGTGGGGAAGGGGTTTATTCGACCGCCATTAAATTACCACTATCCTTAAATTACCTATAATATTGCCGTGATTCAGATACTATAGTAACTCTCCCCATTTTTGTAAACCACGTATTGTCGTTAATGGTCGGTATTTTACCACTATAGAATACGAAGTACTGCAAAAAACGTATTATTCATAACGCTCACTTTTCTGACGCTATGTTGAAAAGAATGCTTATAGCATTTCTACTGAATCGAAGACGCTGTCTCTGTCCTTTAATGTCTGGAAATGGATTTTCTAATTATATTATAATAAAATGTCTTTTTCTAATAACTTATAATAATAATAATAATTAATTATTGTAAATTTTTGCAAAACTCCTGTCGGAGAAACGCTCTTATAACTGTGAGATGATTGCCTGGGGGCTCTGAAACACCCTTCCATGGCACGGCATTGGAACTCTTCATTTCCCGATGAGAGATAGAGTATTTTTCAACAAACTGTGGAGAAGTAATCCTTTATAACCCGGACGAGGAAATAAATTATTACGGTTCCGAACAGGATTTGAACCTATGCCATCAGCCCAAATCTCTATTCTTTAGATTGCTGCTTTTACCAATTGCGCCACAATTGGAAAGGCAATAGATCTCTAAATAAGAAGTTATTTAAGAAGTTAAGTAGAGCAATACCAACTATCATCAAGCTTATGAACCACTTTTCTGCCATCTGTTGGTCGGATTTATAATTACATGCGCTGTTGACAGAGCGAATGATCTCCGAATGAAAAAAAAAATATTAAATAAGTAGAGCAATGAAGCAATGCCATCTATTAACATAATTATCAATCATTCTTTTCTCAATGTATTTCACTACCATCTACAAGTCTGTTATATAATTACAAGTAGTCACAAAACGCTCGTTACATTTATACCCTCTTCAGCATCAAAACTATGGCAAATTTGTTTCTATAGCCTATATTTAAAAATGTAGGACACAATAATCGCAATAGCGGGTCAGTAGATAGAGACATTTGGTTTTGTTCTATAGAAGAATAATGAGCACCTTTGTCACTCGCCAGCAAATAGGACTTTGACCCGTAAATTTTGAAAATTTGGAGCAATTATTTTTATGTAACTCTGTGTGCTGATTACGAATTTGAGACCACCGAGTCTCTACGAGGCCTTCTTGAGTCATAAAACTGTAATTCCGGTCACGATTTTTGAGATTTCGAAATCGACACCACCAGATTAATACTGATGTCATATACGCTGATCGCGAATTTGAGGGGTCCAGATCTGTATCTTGTTTCAAAATAGAACTTTCATCCATGATTCCGAACTTTTGGTCTCATTTTTTTTTCAAATTTCGAATTGGACAACACCAGATTAATATGGATGTTGTGTTCGCTGATTACGAATTTCAAACCACCTAGTCGCTACGAGGTCATCTTGAACCATAAAACCATACTTCCGGTCACGGTTTTTGTGATTTTGAATTCGACACCACCAAATTAATACCGATGTTATATACGTTGATAACTAATTTGAGGGCCCCAGATCTGTCACTCGTTGCCAAATAGGACTTTGTCCCTTACATTTTGACTGTCTTCAAAGAGAAAAATACAACCCTGCTATGTTACATAGGGTTAAATGTACTGTATATGATATGTTCAAAAACTCTGTTGTTTAACACGGCTGCGTAGTCTGTTGCTGCTGTGTTCAATTGCAACGGAAAGTATTACTGATGCAGAAGTTGCAACTACAATTTTTCTGCACGTTAGTGCAATTTCTACTAATTTATAATTGCACATGTTCCACATAGTTTGTGTGTGTGTGTGTGTGAATAACCAGACTTGTTAAATGCTGTGATTTTTAATCTCCTCTGTACTATTTTGCAGTTGTCTTTTTTTACACCAAAAAGTGCTTATAAAAGAGAACAAGTAAACCCCTGATATTTTATATGTGAAAAAACACTACCGGCAGTGTCATGGTTTTGTTGTTGTGTGTTATGTTTCTGCGCATTCGTGTTCCTGTGTGCTGTGCATAGTCGTAAAAGGCTGCTCGTTGCGGGTAGTCTTCTCCGGGGAAATCGGAACAGGTACTATTGAAACAGGAGGCGGAACATGAATCGGAGGAAGAATCGTAACCGGAACTGGAACTGGAAGAGGAACAGGAGCAGTTTGCGCAGGGGCAGTAGGTCAAAAAACGCGGCCAAGTGCCATCGTCTATTACCAGGTAAATGATTGTAATTAGGTTGATTATCTGGTGAAGAAGTATTTGAATTCATGCTGTATGACTGCGTTCAAAGGGATCACATGAGAGAGGACTGACAATCAGTTTAAGATAATGACCAATGACATTTAGTTTAGCAGTACAATCAGCAAGAAGTGTGTCTGCATCTAAAGCGTCCCCTGCACGTACACACTTGAATGACCAACATGCATGAAAGATTTGTTTAATCATGTATGTTGGGAGAATTTTTTCCCCTCACACGTACCAACATGCTGTCCGAATTACTAGAACTAGCTTGAGAAATGTAGTGGACGACGACCGGGGAGAGTCGAACGGCAAGACAACATGATTATTACCAACAAGTAATAACCATTGAGGTCTGTTAATTTTCCTTGTCAGTACACAGGAATACATGTGAAACTAAATCTAGTTGCAATAATTATTCTTTTTATTAACTTGCCTGTGGAGGTAACTCATCAGGACCTTCATCGCTGCTATCTTCATCTATGTTGCTTCTGCTTATATGTGGTTCTGCCTGATCCGATAAAAATTAAAGATCATCTGAGTACCTAGAACCATAAGTTCATTATGTAAACTTCATCAGCGGCGCAATCATTTAATTTGTTATCTTCTCTGTTTCTTGTGCTCTCTTCTGTAGTTTAAGAGCAACGTGTTTATTCTCCTATCAACACCACCAAGTATGGCGTCAGCTTAAAACTCTCTCAGCTTTTCTAGTTTTTCATATGCAGAATTATTTACGCCCTTCCCCATAAAGTAGTCGCTTTCTGATTTTACCTTGCACAAACATGGTATTCTTTGCATATCTGAATAAATCCATGAACATAATTCCTTGTCATATTAACGAAGATGACCCATCTTACATGACCTTGGCATTACCAAGGAAAGAGTCAAGTGTTTTCTTCCGGTTCAATGATTTGCGGACCTAAACGTAAAACAACCAACTTACATGAAGGAGTACATACACGATAAACCGTTCCATGGCCGCATTCATGAAGAACGGCAAAACCATCATTCAAGTTTAAAGATGATTTTGGAAACTTTCAACATGCATGAACGAGGTCATACAAGATAAACTTGCCTGTGGTTATATCATTTTTGATGCAAGTTGGACGCTTTCTCCAAGCATGTCTGTACGTGCGAGGGCCGATAAGAGAGGATAAGATGAGCGAGATAAGCGGCAACTCCCAATCAATCATTTCCTGTAATTTGTCTGTTGAGAGGTGGTGCAAAAATAATTAGAGATGGTAATCCAGCATTCATAAGCTACGAGGTGGTTATGGTCAGTTCATTGACACTGGCGGTGCTGACGGAGAGTTTCAAGGTTATTAGTATAACTGAAATATTTCTAATTTATCCCGGAAAGCTTGATAAGCGTGAGATAGTGAGGAGGAATATCTGGTTTATTAGAATGAACTGTGCGTACAGGAATATTTTGGACAGAGATAGTGTGAATGACACAAGTAACAGTAAGTAACGTGACCCAAAGATCGTCTACTCTTCTGGCTTCCGAAAGAGTTTCTAGCTGGTGTTGTAATAAGGTGCGATAAACGTCAGGTTTGTTTTTATCACACGTGGGATATCAGAGAGGTTTCGAGTAGCAGTGCAAGAAGCAAGACGTGTGGTTGTAATGCTATGAAGTTCCGACACATGATCACTGGTGAGCGGATATAGGACAACGAGCCACCAGCTCGTTTCTAGATTGGTAGAGGTGATATCAACATCTGGTGTCATATTACAACTAGGTAGAGTATTCTTGGAAAACTGATAAATGCAGCCGCAAGTATGCATTAAGAAACAGATACTAAAGTTTTTTTTTTCGACTTGAGTGCCTCTATAAAAACTTAAAACAGCTAGAATTATGTAAGTCCGATAGTTCTCCAAAATATACTGAATAAACTAATACGGATAATGATGTCCAGAACGGATATCGATGGTAGCAATCATGATGTTTGAAAGATAAAATAATAACAAGATGTTCTGGTAATGGATATGAGGGAAGGGAAGGCTATTGTAGCGTAAACGAAGAGGTGGAGGACATTCTATAGTGACCTACTAGCTATGTCGGGTAGTTGTGCCAAAGCATGCAACAGTTCGCAAGTTGTGCATAGGTGCGGGCCGTAAAACGAGTCTCTTGGAGTGGATTTTGAGTTTAACATTTCTGAGATGAGTATGGTCTGAATTGAAACATGCACTATGTTTTCCGAGGAAGAGCTCTTCAATTCATATTTTATGTTGTAGCAGACAACGACCGTTCACATAGGGAAAATTTTGGTAGGATGCAGGACTTGGTTAGACAGTCTTAAACTTATATTTGCAATTCATCAGAATGAAAGTAAGCAGTTTGGACATGGTAAGTAATTTGAAGTTGGTGTTACTTATGGCATTGTCAGAATCTTGAATTTGACAGAGGATATTTTTGCGCTGCAACGGTTGAATATTTTTTAGCATACGGGAAAGAAACGTCAAGTATTTTGTGGTTGTGATTGGCTGCTATATATTGTGTATGCTTTTTGGGTAAGATTTTGCTGTTTGAACGGAACTGTTAATTGTTGCATGCATGGATCCGCACTAGATTTGAAGTTGCATTTGTGACCCTAAGTAGAAATTTCAGCTTGGTTACAGGTTGAGCATTTAGGAGTTTTTTTGAGGGTAAAAACATTTCGGGTGCTGCAATGCCCAGTGTTGAACCCATATTTACGTTAATTGGAGCATGAACTGATCAGATGAATATTATATAGTTGAGACTTTTTCGTACGCAACGGAAGTGTCGGAGAAGAGGGAGAAGATTGAATTCGATATCGTTTGCCATATATAATATCGTGATTGGGTATTAGAGAATAATTAGTGCCATTTGAATTGTTTATAACACGATCAATGTATATATTTTCTTGAGTATTGATGATGTGAAGACATTGAAAGGTAGATTGTCCTTTATTCGGGGTTCCTGACTGATTTCCTCGTGAGCGAAGGGTTGGTGAAAACCTAGGATGACAAAGGAAAACATTTTGTTTGTGAGTAAACTACGGTTGCTTCTTTAATTAAACTGAATTTCGAAAGACAAGCTTTTTCCCCAAATATTTCATATGAATAAATATTGTGGATAGTTCAATCAAATTTATTATCTTTCGTTTTAATAATGACGCCGTTTGGATTTACGCAATTTAAGTGATATTCTCTGGAGGTAATTTTCTTGATATATGCTTATTAGGGACGGGATTTTAAAGTGCAAAAATGTATTGAAACACTTGAATAAAGGGTGCTGAAAAGTCATACAAAAAGATGCAAAAATATGCTAACAATATATCTTTATTAAGGGTCATAGTACACAGTTACATGGATATTCTTTATTCCTTATACCAGTAAACATTGTTAAAATCTTGACTTTAAACATATGACACAATTTACAGAAATTATTTTATTTCATCTCATAAACATTTACAACATTCAATATTCTTATAATAAAATTGTGGTTAAGACCAACTCGATATTTAAAAAAACATTACTCTAGCAATACTGTAGCTTGAGGAATCGTTACATTGTACTTGGTTTTCTGAAATTGCTTATATTTGATTATATGCAATATTTCGTTATTTTCGAATGTTATTTTCTGTCGCTTCGATGTCCAGAGATACGTGCATGCGAAGAACCTTCGCTCGACATAAACGGAAACTAGTTTTTCATATCTTGTAAGCACACTAATAGAAAATTCAGTTGACTTTGGAAAGGTTTGTATGTCCGTGTTTATCCGTAAATTTAGTTCAAATTTCTCTTTAGTAAATCCGTCACGGTTGTCTCTTACACTTGATAACTTCTTCCAATGTTCCTCCTTCTCCTTACCTCCTTCTTCAAAAACTATAAATCACACTTGGTAAATACTTATAGCCATGCACTTTGAAAAGTTCCTCCAGGATAACTTAATCGTTGAGGATTTGGTGGGCATGTTTGATGGTTGTTTTATTTGTTGAATTTAGGGGTGATATAAACTGTTTGAACTTGTTAAACTTTTTTACACAAGAAAACTGCACATCGTATCCATGTACTCCTCTGGTTATGACAGGAGATTTAGCAGAGGGAGGTCAGTGATTTCTTGGTACAAAGCTTGACGACTAGTCGCCTTTACAAGAATCTTCTTTAGAACACCAATGAAGTCATTTACCTAATTGTTTCTTTCGCTTATACTTTCACAAACAGGTCGCAGACCATGTTCAATACATGTGGCATGATTAAGATTGGAGTACATGACTTTTAGTTGTTGAAAACCAGAAAGCATGTAAGGTTCTTGATCCGTCACAACCAATCTGACTTTACCGTTTTCTATGACTTCTAACCACAGCTTCATGACACAGAAATATTGCATTAAGGTGCACACATATATATTCTCGAGTTTTTTCATCTTAAACAATAGCTCTTTCAGCCATTCACAAGATAATTGAGACACAGATACATTCAATACATATTTTTGTAAGTCGTCCATTGTTTCGTCTAACATGAAACCCACTTAGTATTTGCCTACACTACGATTTTTACGAAAACATCGTCATAAATCTTCTTTACGCAGTTTATGTGAGGGTGCTGTCGTCTGGTACTGATCTTTGCATATAGTATTCTAGATATGATTTGAATGCAGAACTGTTTACTTTGTGGAATATAATTCTTGAATTGTATTGACTGTGTTATAAAATCTGCATAAAACACCTTAGATGATCGCAGTTTTTCTGACCCGGAAACGAAAACATTTATCAAGGCAGTTTAATTTGGTTGTGGCTTGCGAAGTTCCATTTTCTTAACCTGCTGCAGCTGATATGCTGGTCTAATCTCTCTTTGACGTTTCTCATCGATGGAAATATACGCATCGCAAACTGCACATCGAATAATTATACCACTACTTTAAAAGCATGCCTTCTTCAATTCTGCTGCAAGTGCATGCTACTTTTCCTTCTTGATTGTCATGATATGCTTTTATTGAGAAAAATTCTGGTTTATATTGTAACACAATTGACGGTTGACAGCAAAAGACTTTAAACTACAAAGTGGGAATTTGATGCGCTCGATTTTTTCTGAATCAATTTTCCTCATGAAATCTCGACAGCATGGGCAACAATGGCTATATTGAAAACCGACTTTTGTCTTCTATCGTGAAGTTTTGAAAGACGAATGAAAATTGCCGCTCTTTCTGGCACATGGAGAACATTGCTTATCGATATTTTCCTCATTATACCGCGATTGTATCGCCTAAGATTGCGTCTAAATTTATAGACTATTATGTGTAAAAGAGATTGAAAATAAGACGTAATGCCTCTAAGGTAGATACCTCTTGCGTCCCGGCCACTTCTTCGACGCTCCCTCGGACGCTAGGTTCACTGTGCGTTCCATAGCTTGACTACAGCAAGGGAATATTGTTGTTTGAGTACCTGAAGTTCTGATGTTTTCTTCAAGCTGCTGATCTGCTTTGTTATGTGTGATTGGCGGAACTGTTATACGTTTAGACCAATTTATTATTTCGTAGTAATTCTCGGCTGTAAAGTTCAATTTCGGAACAATGAAGTCACGTGTGGCTTTCATCTCAGAGTTTTATGAATGGGGCACTTCTGTACTCTTTTTTCAGCCTAATGTTGGAATATCCGGAGTTTCATCTGCTGTCATCGCTATCTGGTAATATTCATAATGACTGCAATATCCATTTGCTTTTAGAACAGAATAAAGTATGCGTTGCAGATTCTCTGTTAGAAAACGTGATAGCTTTAATATGTTAAACACATGTTTGTCGCCCTTTCTAGTCAACGTCATATTGAAAAAAGACGGGAGCATATATTTTAACAATGTGCTGACAAACTAGACGCAACATTGAGCTAGATTTATTTGTTATAATATAGTGACGAAGCATCCTGCAGTCCAATGTAAGCCATCCTGAATGTGATCATATTCTGGTTTTCTGATTGCTAAATCGATAGTGCGCACTATCGATTTAGCAATCAGAAAACCAGAATATGATCACATTCAGGATGGCTTACATTGGACTGCAGGATGCTTCGTCACTATACTATAGCTGCTAGTTATGGCAGAACTTTCTTAACATGTTCAGTCTTGATTTTACCCCTACTTGTGCGGATAATATGGTGTACTATAAATAGGCTTTATTCCTAGCTCTTTTAGTTCTCCCTTAAAGCAGAATTCTTGGTGACTCTTAATTTCCCTAAATTGCTTTTAAATTCGTTTCGCAATTTCCATCACGATCGTTAGAACTACTTATTTTCAAATTACGCACGCTCCTAGGATTTAATTTCGCAAGTTCAGTCAGAATATTAAGAAAACACTCCATCTTTTCGCTCCCTGAAAGCATGAGAGAAATTCTCAGTTTCTCGAAGTGCTATGCGCACTGTCGAAACGCGGGCTATTAGGTCTTATCTTGCTTTGAGTATGTTGTTGTCCTCGGGGTATTTGACCTGTTCTCTGGTTTTGTGCATCTAACACATTGATGTTCTGCAAGTAGCTGTCTTTGTTCCTGTTGGTACCCATATTTTTATCTTCCCTTTTGTCCATGGCTACTTCTTGCGGACGAGCCACAAGATCCCTCATTTTTTTCGCGCTTGCCACTTGTCATCACATGACTGCCAGTTTTCAGTGTTGCCATTTCTACTATTGTTGTTGCCTTTCCTACAGATTTGGTTGTAAGGTGCACAATTTTGATGTCATGTTTTTATTCCTTTCTATGTTCTAGTTTTTTTAATTTGAAAGGTGTGTCTGCTCTTTCTCATCACCGAACGACAACATGTTTATCCCCCTTCTGACATTTGAACTCGTCTTACTGGATGGGTGATAAGTGGCTTGTAAATCTACTACTACTACGCTCAGCAGTTCCTCGATAGTTTGTCGTTTCGAAGAGATTATGCATCGGTATATCTAGAAAGGCAATTGTCTAGGTAACACACGTAATAATACTTGTTGTGGCAGTTGGGGATCCAATATGCCCTTAGTGTGCAGCAACTCCAATAAATATTCAGTGGGCTTTTTGTTTCCCCGTGTGTCAACCTCGCAGTTAATATTGACGCACTCAAGTTCGCCTATTTTCCTTAGGTGATATATGTAGCGCTGAAGTGATCTACGATATTTTGTTAGTTCCTACCCTTTGCTGACTTGACTTGAAACCATTTACTCGACATCCCACAAAGAATCTAATTATTCTTCTACAATTTATTCTTTATGAATATATGTATATATATATTCATAAACAGTAAGTTGTGGAAGAATATATATATATATATAAATTTCAATATGCAAAGTAGGAATGTATTAATATATATGTAAATTAAGCAAAATTTTAATACGAGAATACATTAATATTGTATGCTCAATACAATTTCCTCTTACTGAGAATTTGCACATTGACCTGAAATATTTCCTAATTAAGAAAATATAGGTATCTTATTTATCCTAAATAATAATTTTACCTAAAAACAAAATAATTAGGTCCTAATACAAATAAATTATCTATACCTTAACCGTCATTAAATCTTCCTTTCGATCCCTTAGTCTCAACCCCGCAGCCGGCACGAATTTCGCCGGATCTTCTTATCCTTAACTGCTTCAAATGCTAATTAATAAAAAAACAAGTATTGCGACCAACCTATTACCTCCATCTTATCGGTACCCTCAAGATTTAACAGCGGTGCTATTACTACTCGTGCCTAAGGTTGCATGTACAACAACATATGAAAAGTAAGAAAATACAGGATAATACTTTGTCACAAAATGTAGCATCAAACTCATATGTTAATAGTAAAGGTACAATGCTAATCAATAGCCATTATTATTAAATGAAAACTATTACCACCTTGTTATAGGATACAATTTTGTTTTTCCCTATGCAAGTACTGTATATTTGTTCTGTCCTCACACATATGCTGTAAAAACTAGCACTTATTGGATACGTTAAATATATTAATATATATTTAGCCCGCAACTCAGGCTAATTAAAAAGAAATAATATATTTTCAAGTCTCAAGTCTTTATTATTATTATATAATACTCTTAAATTTATTTAAGTAAATACAATCCCCATTGTTAAAAACTTGCATATAATGCAATAAATAACAACTAAATATGATGTCTGGTTAAAGGGTTACAGTGATAGGATAAATTAAGTATTTCAACGTACTCCTATTACATCTAAAAAGGAATTAAACTTAACTTTTAACATCAAAAATGAATGTGCACCGTACACCAAGATGTAAGAAAATAAGCTAACGTAATTTAGTAGGCTCATACACCGCATATGAAGATTTACTCTTCTTTTTCGAATGCTCACTAATCCTAAAACCCTTCTGTTCTCCACAACAGTCATTCTAGGGACCCTCATCTCCATAACGTCATCATTATGATTCAGCACTTGAATTGGTCTTGAAATTAATATCCTATCATTTATGCCCCTAATTTAAAATACCAATAATCAAAGTCACACCGAATTTGCTTTAAAATATTTTCTAGTTCAAGGCATCGCAAGTTCCTTGCTCTTCATAGCAATTATCTTAATCTACATGGGCTTGCAAACTGCAAATTTCTTAATCTCTGTTTCTTAGGGGAACCAGCTCTTCATTTTTGAATGCCAGAGGTAATAGAAGCAATATTTTCACCTGACTGCATTATTTTAGTACTTTGACAAAAAGTAGCGAATTCAGGACTCCTTTCCTATAGCTTACCTTTAGTCAATTTAATTTATTTGACCTTAGTTTTATCTTTACTCGTAGGCTCAATTGGTGGTTTCAATCAAACATCTCTTCGTAAGATTATAGCATTTTCATCAATTAATCATAATTGGTTATTATTAATGGCTTTATTGTTAAGTGATATAACATGGTCCCTTTACTTCTTATTTTATGCTCCACTCTCAGCAATAGCAGTCACTCTTTTTATAATAAACAAAATATTTCATATTAATCCGACATTCCCTTCCTTGATTAATATACAAACAAAACTAGCTATTTTCACTAGTCTTTTGTCTCTGGGTGGCTTATCTCCATTCTTAGGTTTTCTACCTAAATGAATTATCATAATGAAAACTGGTGAACAAATATTCATTCCCCTCGCCCTAATAGTAATAACAGCACTAATCACCCTTTCTTATTATATGCGAATTGCCTATGCAGCTTTCATCCTAAATCATTATGGACAAACATGAACAGTTTTACTAAGAAAAATCAAGAAACATCAATGAGTTCAATATTATTATCATCTAGCTCACAGGTATAATTATTTTACCACTAACAGTCAGTATTCTCTATTAAAGACTTTAGGTTCAAAAAAAGCTAATGGCCTTCAAAGACGCAAATTAAAGTCAACCTTTTAGATCTTAGTATATTAAATATTACTCCGGAATTGCAGTCCGACATTATAATACATTAACTATAAGACCTAATAGGAGGTTTATTACACTATAAATAGATTTACAATCTATCACCAAACAGTTCGGCTATCCTATTAACTTAAAACGATGATTATTTTCTTCAAATCATAAAGACATTGGTACAATATATCTAATTTTTGGCGCTTGAGCATGAATAGTATATACTTCATTCAGTCTACTTATTCGAGCAGAACTTGGTCGTCCCGGAAGTCTAATTAGTCATGATCAATTCTATAACCTAATCGTAATTGCTCATGCCTTCATTATAATTTTCTTCATAGTTATGCCTATTATAATTGGTGGATTGATTATGATTGCTAATTGATTAGTCCTTCTCATACTAGTTGCACCTGAGATCCTTTCCTCGCCTTAATAACATAAGATTTGGATTGCTCCCAAACTCACTAACTGTACTCTTAACTGTTAGAATTTTCGAAACTGGGTCAGGAACAGGCTGAACAGTATAGGTATACCCTCCACTTTCCGGAGTCATTGTTCATGCTGGTGCCTCTGTGACCTTTTTATTTTCTCCCTACATTTAGTGGGGGTCTCCTCAATTTTAGGAGCAGTAAACTTTATTACAACCGTAATTAATATGAGAACCCCTGGAATAACTTCAGAACGAATACCTCTTATCGTTTGGTCAGTAGTAATTACTGCTGTCCTACTTATATTATCCCTTCGTCTATTCTAACACTAGCTATTATAATGCTTTTAAATGACCTAAATAATAACACTTTCTTCTTAGACCCCTCCGGGGCTGGAGATCCTATTCTACTAACATCTGTTATGATTTTCTGGACATGCAAAAGTAAATTTTAATTCTTCCGGGGTTTGGTATAATTTCACATATTGTAATTGAAGAAACTGCTAAAAAGGAAAGATTCGGAGTATTAGGTATAATATATAGAATACTGGAACATTAGGTATAATCTACATCATAGATACTCAGACTACTCTGAAGCATAGTGTCAAGTATAGTATCATGAAATATAGTATCAAGTGTAGGTTTATTCCTTTCCATCATTGCTGTTCTAGGACTCGTGATTATTATATAAGTAGCATTCGCCAGTGCGCGCCCTGTGATCTTCTGAGATCAACAAACAACATCCTTACAATGATTCCAAAACCTACCTCCTGCAGAACATGGTTATGCAAAACTTCCCCTACTACCGAAATTCTATGATGACAGATAAGCGCATTGGGCCTAAGCCCCAAATATAAGATATTTCTTAGAAATGGCAATCTCAAATCAATTATTTCTCTAGAACGCTCCATCTCCAGTCATAGAACAAATAGTATTCTTTCATGATCACACAATATTTATTGTAACTATAATTACAGTACTTGGTGGGTACTAATTAGCCTCTCTTCTACCAAATACATGCATCAATCACAACCTCCTAGACGGTCAGACTATAGAAACTATTTGAACAGTATTGCCCTCCATTAACTAATTTTAATTCCTTTACCTTCACTTCGACTCCTCTACCTTGTAGATGAAATTCATCAACCAGCCATTACTCTCAAAACAATTGGACGCCAATGATGTTGAATCTATTAATATTACGACTTTTCCCTCACAGAATTCGACTCATATAATTCCTGTTAATGAAATAAATATTAATTCATTCCGTCTACTAGACGTTGAGAACCATATTGTACTACCTATTACATTTAACATTCGTATTCTAGTTACTGCTGCAGGTGTACTCCATTCATGAACTATGCCAGCGTTTGGTATTAAAGTACACTCTACCCCTGCACTAGGGTGGGTCGAAAGAAACGATTTCTTTCTAATCGAATTCTAATAGTGCGGAAAAGCTGGACCATCTATCGAAACGTGTAACTGTATTTTTTTCAAATCGCGCAATATCTTCAGTTCGCGCATCCAGGTTAAAGTTTTACCAAATTACCAATAATTGTACTATTTTTGGAACACCCTGTATAGAAAACAGGTTGCTTCTGATAGTTGTAATAGAGCGCTAATTCTCAAGTAGGCATGTAACAATACACAGAAGAAAAGAAAATCAACATCGGATAATATCTTCAGTTCTTGCTCTAAGGTCAAAATCTCGTGAAATTATAAAAAATCGTACTTTTTAAAACACCCTGTATAAACTAGTTTATGTTGTTATAGTTTTAATATGGCGGTTATATTTTTCCCAATCATGCGGGAATATTCAGAAAAAAGAAAATAGAAATTGGATAGTATCTACAGTTCGTGTATTGGAAATTAAAAATGGAAACTTTTCATAAAGGAATCATTTTCTATGTTTTCGATTTGAGCGTGCAGCTCTTCGCTCATTTCTGATCTTAGAAATGACGCAGAAATCACCACGAGGAGGTGGCTGCACTTCGAGTTCCACCCACACCCTTCCCAACCATCCTACCATTGTAGAAGTTTCAAATTTATTTCTTTTGTATTTCGGGCATAACTTTAAAATCAGACTTCTTACTAGAATCTTTCATTATAGAACGTGACAAAAGTGTGGTCCGAATAAACCATCTCTGTTTAAGGAGCCACACACTTTTGTAGCAGCTTCTGTTACAAGTTTAACACATGTTTCTACGGACTGCGTGTGAAATGGACATTAAACGTAGTCAAACTCTGGTATTGATAGTTCTTTTGTCTTTAGAAATGCCAAAATACTCGCCGTTGTTACATGGTCCAATATTGGTGGTGATGAAAGTTTAGACGTTGACCAATCTATCAATTCGGTATATCAATTGCTTCAAAATTGAGATCAGGTGATAAAAAATTTCTCACACTTTTACCTGATGGTGGTTGATTCCTCGATTTCAACAATCTTCTGAAAGCTAATTCTCTTATGTGTTTCCGTTCATTACATTTTAATGAGTTACCTTTCAGACATGTTTTCGAGTATCTAGATAGTGACACTTCACGCCCCAAATCATTTTCTGGAACTATCGGCAAACAATTGAAACACTATGAGCAGCTTCCTGTTATCTGTTATGAGAATATTCAGACCGAAGACATCTCCGTAAAAGAAGAAAATGACCTGGGCAAAGACCAAAAATATCTTCTTGACATTGTTAGAGCTATAAACAGGGGCGAGTGTCCTTGCAGTAATGGATCCTGGCGCAATAAGTTACTCAAGGTGGCTTACTATAGCGAATCTATTTAAGGTTATATATTTCGACGGAAGATCCTTCATTTGAGCTGAAGACATTGGCGACTTACATTGTAAAAACATATGCACCAGCTTGGTTTGCTATTAAACAAAATTCGTCTGTAAAAGATGGTGCAAAACATGTGTTTAAATTGATTCAGCCATCACGGTATCTACCAGAAAGTTTACGAGAAATTATCGATCCTGAAATACAGCGAAATGCTTTTTTTTTGCGCACCCTAAAAATCATATTTTGGCCATGGCAACGGATGAACGGAAACACATAAGAGAATTAGCTTTCAGAAGATTGTTGAAATCGAGGAATCAACCACCATCAGGTAAAAGTGTGAGAAATTTTTTACCACCTGATCTCAATTTTGAAGCAATTGACTATACCGAATTGATAGATTGGTCAATGTGTAAACCTTCATCACCACCAATATTGGACCATGTAACAACGACGAGTATTTTGGCATTTCTAAAGACAAAAGAACTATCAATACTAGAGTTTGACTATGTAAAATGTCCATGTCACACACAGTCCGTAGAAAGATGTTAAACTTGTAACAGAGGCTGCTACAAAAGTGTGTGGCTCCTTAAACAGAAATGGTTTATTCGGACCACACTTTTGTCACGCTCTATAATGCCAGATTTTAGTAAGAAGTCTGATTTTAAAGTTATGCCGAAATACAAAAGAAATAAATTTGAAACTTCTACAATGGTAGGATGGTTGGGAAGAGTGTGGGTGGAACTCGAAGTGCAGCCACCTCCTCGTGGTGATTTCTGCGTCATTTCTAAAATCAGAAATGAGCGAAGAGCTGCACGCTCAAATCGAAAACATAGAAAATGATTCCTTTCGTAAAATTTTCGATTTTTATTTTCCAATACACGAACTGAAGATACTATCCAATTTCTATCTTCTTTTTTCAGAATATCCCCCATTATTGGGAAAAATATAACCGCCATTTTAAAAATATAACAACATAAACTAGTTTATAAAGGGTGTTTTAAAAAGTATGATTTTTTATAATTTCATGAGATTTTGACCTTAGAGCAAGAACTGAAGATATTATCCGATTTTGATTTTCTTTTGTTCTGTGTATTGTTACATGCCAACTTGAGAATTAGCGCTCTATTACAACTATCAGAAGCAACCTGTGTTCTATACAGGGTGTTCCAAAAAAAGTACGATTTTTGGCAATTTGGTAAAACTTTAACCTGGATGCGCGAACTGAAGATATTGCGCGATTTGAAAAAAAATTACAGTTACACGTTTCGATAGATGGTCCAGCTTTTTCGCACTATTAGAATTCGATTTGAAAGAAATGGTTATTTTCGACCCACCCTACCCTGCACGCTTAAATCAAGTAGCTGCTAATATTAGTCGTGCATTCCTATTCTTTGCTCAGTGCTGAGAAATCTGTGGCTCGAATCACAGATTCATACCTATTTTTGTGGAAGCCTGTTCTCACTCAGGATTTATTAACTGAATAAAAAATAATACAAAACTTCTTATTTAACCCTTATCTTCCGATGTCAGAATTTTTCACGTAAACCCCGACGTGGAGTCTCACGGACTCCGAAAAATAATCTATATATTTTTGTACGTAAAATTACTGTTTTTAATTTTTTATTTCTTTTGCTTATTTTTAACGCTTTATGTAAATTTATTATTACGCAATTGAGTTAAAAAAACGAACGGTACACACTAGATCAAAAATCAACTAGGTTAACATGACCATTTTACATTGGTTCCATTTTTCATAGTTGGAAAGTTTATTTACTGTTTCTAACACGAAAAGCTGTTGTTTTGTTGTTAGAAAAGGACATCAGAATACACTAAAACCACCGCATCTTTAAGAATCACAATACTTTATAAACCTGCAGGGCACAAAAATCACAAATGTTTTTGCGCTCTAATTCTTGTCTGTTTTGTCAAGAAAATTCGTCATAAAATTTTCATAAAATTCATCAGTAGCACACTTAGATTTATCAGAATGAACTTCCAATGTCATTTTCTGATATCCCCGACTTGTTTTCATGGTCACTTTGACTGACAACCCTTTCATCATCCACATCCGAAAAAACAATACATAAGACAAATCCCTATCCACATCGTTCACTATTCTTGCGACTTTCTCTGTTAATTTTGGTTCAGAATCCTCAACTGTGGACGACAGAGGCATTTGCGAAGTGGATTGTAACCAAACAATTCAATTTTGACAGATATCACAATTTAAATCCACCATATCAGCTGGAAACAGTAATTCAGGTATGACACAGGAATGTTACAAAAATCCTGACATGATGTCCCACGGACTCCGTGCAAACGCTCGAGCAGCACTGAAATAAATTTACAGCACGCCTACCGCAGAACAAGGTTCAAACTCACCTGACTAGAAGATACTGTGAAGGGCGTGGTGCTACACAAAAAATAAAATTACATATAGATGGGTATTTGGAAAAAGGTGATATCTCCATCCCGCAAATGTTGCAGAACACAACATTCAAGGCATCTCATAAATCAGAGATTCATGCAAAACTTTGTTTTTTTAATGGAATATTTTACTGGAGGTTCTTTTTGTTTTATGTAATGTGCTACAAATGAAAAAACACTTCGTGAATTTTCCATATCAGTCAAGATTTGCTTTTCGAAGCAAAATATACATAAAACCATATATACAGATACCGTATATACATAAAACCATATATACATAAAACCATATATACATAAAACCATATTCTGCAGATACCAATCCATATATACATATTGCATTATTCGCGGAGTCCGTGGGGTTAATGGCTAGAGGTAAGTAATGGTCTTTTAAACAAAAAGATACTAAAATAACAATTACTTCCAATGTGAAAAATTAGTTACATTTATAACATAAGCATGTTAAGCTTAAGTCACTATAAATTAGTATTTTTCAATTCATCAAATATCAGCCTAACATGGCTCATCTTATTGCGTGTTTTTTTCTTATGCTATCTACTATCTGCATCCATCATATATTTCAAATCAGATACAACTCAGCCCTCCTTAGATAATATTAACATTAACAGCCTTTCTCATTTGGCTGCGACTTGGCGCGCGCCGCGACGGCGAATTACCTCGCAGGGTAGAAAGACATTGCAGGCAATGGAGCTTTTCATTATATGCGTGGCGATTCCCGCAACTTTACGCGGCGCGGAAAAGCAGCCGCCTCTCCCTACTAGAAGGTAAAGCGGCAGATTGCCGCGTACAGCCAAGCGGGATATTACAAGCAATGGGGCTCTTTACATATAGGCGCCGATCTGGAGCTTGGGTGTTGGGGGAGGGAGCAAGTGTTGCCAGGAAATAGTAGAGAGTGGTTGCGATAATTTGTATGTGTGTGTTTTACGTATATATATATATATATATATATATATATATATGTGTGTGTGTGTGTGTGTGTGTAGAGTATGTTTGTGTATGTATTTATGTTCTAGCCAAGGACACCTAGAGTGCCTTTAACCAAACTTGTTACATACAATATATGGGTAAAGATGACATGTAAAAACAATCGAAAACGACCGATACTACCAAAGAGTCGAATCCATACGTCGTTGATTAAAAAGAGTCTAAACCAATACAAATTACTTTTTTCTGTGTAATAGAAAATTTGGACAAGTGTGCGGGCAGCGCTGGGTAAATGAGCTTGTAATTCTATAAGTTTCTGGTACCCCAAGAATTGAAGTATAGGAGCTATACTATGAAATATTTCAACAATAGTAAATATTTTACAATTTTTTGCTATATATATATATATATATATATATATATATATATATATATATATATATATATATATACATGAAGGCGGGACGGAACGGCTTTCTTAACATAAATGGCTATATGAGAGTAATAAAAATGACAAATGGAGTTAATATATTCCTTGAAGTTTTAGGTACAAAAAGCACTTGTAGTTGGATAATGTATGTCTAAACCTAAGTTCGTTCACGGGGTTATCGAAAGTAATGCTTTTTCGCATGGACGTGAACACACGTGGCACAATGGGGAAAACTGAAATATGGTCGGCGGTACTTACAAACATAAATGCCTTCTTCGTCGTCACTATTTATACCTGCACATAAATTAAGTGACCACACTTTTCACAGCATACATGCAATTATCCCTCGTTAGATTGAGAATACCACCCAGTACAATAAAGGCATGCAGTGTCCTCTGATGAATTAGCGCTACTTGTTGCTGCTGTCACGTGTCCTGAATACTTAAGTGCGTGATCTGTCCCCGTCGTCAGCCTCTCCTTGCCCTGTTACTTCCTCTTTTTTCTTCCATATTTTGCTTCCTATTCCTTGGCTTTTGTTTCCAATGATGCTTTATACGACGATGGAATTAATAATGTTGTTTTAATTCGTCATCTGATCATTCCTCTGCCACCAGTCTTAACTCTGTGGAAAGGTAAAATGTCCTTCGGTGACATGTGTAAAAATGTCACGTCTGGAATGTCTCTTCCTGTAGTTGACGTAGAATGCCCTGCAATCTGTTCATCAAGAGGTCTCCATCCTGAAACTGTGGTGACGTCGAACGTCCTGCTGCAAGGAAACAACTTCCTGGAAAAATTTACTGAGTTTGCCCGCTGGCATGGGTTTCTTCTGTTGGTTGAAATGTGAAATCAGTAGGTCATTCCGCCTCTACTCCGTTCCGCCCCGATAACCCCGATAACCTGCTCTGCCCCGCTTTCCCCTATATATATATATATATATATATATATATATATATATATATATATATATATATATAGAGAGAGAGAGAGAGAGAGAGAAAGAGAGAGAGAGAGAGAGAGTTAGGTAGATAGACAGATATAGATATATAGATATAGATATTGTTACATAAAAGTTCGTAATCCGGATTTTAGTAATACTACTGTAATGTACAGGCAACAGAGAAGTCAATACTTGATATTCGATAAATATACCGTATTTTATTCTTTATTACTATCTTAACACTTCTGTGGGTGTAATTCCTTGAATTGAGGGACTAGAGCAATGCTTTAAAGGGACTTGAGTCAATAGTCGGAACGCTTAAAACAAACAAAAAAACCCGAAATACCGTAATAATAATAATAATAATAATAATAATAATAATAATAATAATAATAATAATAATAATAATAATAATAATAATAATAATAATAATAATAATAAATGACCAGCCTTGGGCTCAGTGATTGAGTGTTGACTTGGGATTCTGGGATAGATCTTAAACACCGACCGCCTTATGCAGAGTCATTTTGACGAATGATTAGAGTCATACTAAAAGACTGACTACTGCACGAAACATATGTTAGTCTACCTCTTTAATATGGCACTAATCACGTGACAAAACGACTCTGCATAAGGCCTCGAATATCCGGAAAGGGCTTTATCCTGGTTTACCGAGTCACAACAGGTGAATATCAGGATAGTTTTAAATATCCAGAACTTGGCCGTTATTTTGCTCAAGTCCATAAATTTTGGAAACAGTATAGAAAAATCCCTTTCAAGGTACCACTACACTCTCTAAAAAAGAAATAAATGAACACATATGAGTATCTTACTGTTTCTTATTTCATTATTTATTTCTCTCTGTCTTAACAAGACTAGTAGAAGCAACTTTTTGCGCCTGTCCTTTGCGACCACCACAACCCGACAAGAGTCAGAAGGTTTTGTTTCTTCAGTTGCACAGCAACCCTGCTCGCATATTTTTCATTCGCGGCAAGAAGCCGCGTAATATGAAAGGGTACACTTCTCACGGGGCAAACTGCAGCGAGTGGCGAAGAAAAATGTGAAAGAAGCCTGTATGTGAAAGAAGCGTAAAAGAACAACTATAAACTGAAAATGATAACAAACCTCGTTTCAACATTCGACTACTTGAATTATAAATGTATCATTTAACTGACTCAGAATAGTGATTGGTCTCTTAATTATTCCGATACCATTTTGCTTCCTTCGTGGCCAACCAAACATTTTACGAAATAAAATTACCCTAACCCTTCAAAAGGAATTCAAAATTACTTTTGGTTCTGCTAGTCATCAAGGAAGAACTTTCTTATTCATTTCCCTATTCTCTTTCATTCTATTTAATAATTTCATAGGTCTATTTCCTCACGTATTTACTAGCACCAGTCACTTAACCTTTACGTTAACCTTAGCCTTACCTCTATGATTAAACTTCATAATTTATGGTAGAATTAAGCACACTCAACACATATTTGCCCACGTTGTACCTTCTGGAACTCCCGTCCCTGTCATGCCCTTCATGATTTGCATTGAAATAATTAGTTACATCATTTGCCCTGGCACTCCAGCCATCCGATTAATAGCAAATATAATTGTAGGTCATCTCCTTCTGACATTATAAGGAAATCCAGGACTATCTCTATCATTTCCCATACTTTTACTATTCATAATTGGGCATATTACTTTCCTAACACTAGAATCTGCTGTGATATTTCCCATAAGTAGAAGCTTTGCTTTGTTATAATTAAATATAAACTAATTATTTGCTGAGCAAAACTATATATTTTCATTAAAATTCAACACGCGTTACCGTTTCGCCAACTAACTCTTTGGCTTCATCGGACAGTAACTATAGAGAGCAACAGACGCATATACCATTGTCCTATCTATTCCTAATAAATTAGGAGGTGTTATTGAATTAGTAATATCTATTCTTATTTTAATAATTATAACATTTTTACACACTAGAAAGATACGAGGACTACAATTCTACCCTATTAACCAAACTATATTCTGAATCATAGTATGCACAGTAGTACGTTTAACTTGAATTGGAGCTCGCCCTGTAGCAGGCCCTTATATTCAAACAGGACAAATCCTCACAGTCATTTATTTTCCTTAATACCTATTCGTGCCTTATCTATACGCCTTATGAGACTTTCTATTAAATAAAAACTATTTCTGTGGCTGATAATAAGCATATGTTTTGAAAACATAAAACAGAGCAAAGCTCTAAGAACTTATTCTCAACTTAATACACTTAACCCGTAAGACCGTCTCTCAGACCGCTGCGAATTTTCATATCATTATATTTTCCACAGTCTCACTAATACAACTGTATCTTTTCGTCTACCTTCCTGTCTAGCAAAAGGTTACATATTGTGAAGTTCGTCTTATAATTGATCCCCTGTGCGCGGCGCTAGAGGGGTCGAGCGGTCTCAGAGACGTACTATAGTAGTTACGTGAGTATTTTGCTGATCAGTTGTCTTTCGTTATCTACTGATTATTAGCAGTTTTGTGTCTTACCGTGTGGCACGTCTTGCACCACACATCAAATAATGATCCAGAGACTGGAAAACCTGAAATAATCACATTTTATAACATGAGTAAAGGCGGAGTGGATACTCTAAACAAAAAATGTACACATTACACATCAAGTCGTCGAACAAGACGATAGCCATTGACTATTTTCTTTATGCTGGTGGATGTTGCGTATGGTGTCAATGCGTATGTCTTGCATCAAGTCTACGCGAAGTCCGCAGTGATGACAAGACTTGATTTCATGAAAACGTTGGGAAAAGGACTTGTTAGGCCTCACATAGAACGTAGGTTTTTCATCGGACATCTGTCACGAGAGCTTTTTTCAATCAAGAGCTTGAAAGTGAGTTTCCCACCATCGCGCATAAGGAGTTCAAAAGGAAAATAGTCTTCTGTCAATTGAGTTGTAAGCGCAAAGTAAAGATACTCATTCATGTCAGCGGTGTGGGGTACCGACATCCTTACAGTGCAGAAAAAGAAGATATAAGTGCCTACCTGAAGGAAGTGCATGCTATCAGAAAAGTTAGTGCGGCACTTTCTTTACCGTCAAAACGTATTTTCTTTACTTTCACCATCATATAAGAACTAAAAATAAGTTTTATTCATTACCTTTACACTACAAAAAAAAAAAAAATGTAGGAGTACAACTATAACAGTACCTTCCTGTAAGTTTAAAAAAGCTAAAATTCCATGTTTTTTCTCCGTTTTTACTGTATTTTTTATTCTCAGTGCATCTATAAGAACAGTGTATTTTAAATTAGTGTTATTTTGACTACATAGAAACGGAGAAAAAATTGAATATTTCAACAATTACAATTTTAGAATAACAATGAAAGCATTGTTGCAAATTTTGACTATGTTCTCTTTCTCATTTTTTTAAAAATATAAAGTTTTTTTTTACATCGTGAAATTACTATGTTTTACTTTTCTATAATTAACTAAGATATGTAGGATATCATTTTTAAAAATATGCAATGAAACTACTACTCAGGAAATGTGAAACAACAATGCGGTCTGACAGACCGTTCCATAGTAGTTACGTCCATAGTACTTAAGGGTTAAACTAAAAAGGAAATAAAAAGGAGTTTCATGCCTACTGAAAACAAAAGATAATTAAGAGAAAGAGGCATTGTATTTGGGTGATATAGGCATCATAAAACGCATCTCTTACGATACATTATCACGAATTTTACGGAGAGAAGGGGAGAAAATTTTCAATGAAAGAGAATCTAGTAGTAGATGAGAAAACGTGTGCTTTTGAAACTACTAAGCACTCAAAAGATTATAATAAAAAACAAGCAATTTATTATTCCCTTTGCACAGATAAAGTAAACAATTCATGCTCATTACAAATGTTTAAATTTAGATGGACTTTTGCATCCCTCAGTTTTATTACTAAATTCTGACTAATGCTCCACATCGTCCAATCTTACAGGCACTGGTGCTATCGGTGTACTAGTAAAATGCATAATGTATCATATGTTAGAAAATAATCGAATCCCATTCCAATCACTTTTGGTATTTTACCCGCAGATTGTCTTAATATAAAATATAACAATGCAAACAATATAATGTATTATTTAATTGGAACACCTAAATTCATTATATAGGTGATTATGCTTGCTAATCTGTTTTTTTTATATTATAGTAGTAATCTGAGCGATCTCTTTGACTCAACCATTGCCTTTATATTTTCAAGTACATTGTATTGTAATTTACAAACTCTAACCAATATTATTACAGTATCATATGTTTTTAACGCATTAGCTCCCACCTGAAAATGGGTAATCAGCTAATCTACAGAAGGTAACTAGACGTACTTCTCTAGAATTAGTGCCACTGTCACAGGGATTTTTTACCCCTGGAAAGTTTAACCCCCGGAAAGTTTTACCCCCTGGAAATCTTTACCCCCTTACGGTTTCTGATAACTACAAAGGAAAAGTCAAAAGTCGCATTAAAAATTCATATAATTCAATGTGATCTCTCAGTGTATGCACTCACTTTGGTCAAGATGGCTTTATATCCGAAGATTTGGTAGGGGGGTAAAAATTTCCTAAGAAATTATTACCTCCCTGTCGGCTATTTGTTACTTCAAAGACAAACTCAAATGTTACATTATAAATCGATACCACTCTGTAGTATCTCTTAACAGACACAGTGACTTTGGCCAAGATGGCTTTAAATCCGAAGATTTGGAAGGGGGGTAAAAATTTCCTAGGAAATTATTACCTCCCTGTCGGTTATTGGTTACTTCAAAGACAAACTGTTATATTATATTATAAATGTTATATGTTATGTTATATTATAAATTGAAAGCACCTTGTAGTATCTCTTAACAGACAGAATGACTTTGGCCAAGATGGCTATAAAACCGAAGATTTGGTAGGGGGGTAAAAATTTCCTAGGAAATCATTACCTCCCTGTCGGCTATTGGTTACTTCAAAGACAAACTCAAAAGTTATATTTTAAATTGAAATCACTCTGTAGTGTCTCTTAACAGACACAATGACTTTGGCCAAGATGGCTTTAAATCCGAAGATTTGGTAGGGGGGTAAAAATTTCCTAGGAAATTATTACCTCCCTGTTGGCTATTGGTTACTTCAAAGACAAACTCAAATGTTATATTATAAATTGAAAGCACTTTTTAGTATATATTAACAGACACAGTGACTTTGGCCAAGATGGTTTTAAATCCGAAGATTTGGTAGGGGGGTAAAAATTTCCTAGGAAATTATTGCCTCCCTGTCGGCTATTTTTTACTTCAGAGACAAACTCAAATGTTACATTAAAAATCAATACCACTCTGCAGTATCTATTAACAGACACAGTGACTTTGGACAAGATGACTTTAAATCCGAAGATTTGGAAGGGTGGTAAATATTTCCTAGGAAATTATTACCTCCCTGTCGGCTATTGGTTACTTCAAAGACATACTCAAATGTTATATTATAAATTGAAAGCACCTTGTAGTATCTCTTAACAGACACAATGACTTTGGCCAAGATGGCTTTAGAACCGAAGATTTTTTAGGGGGTAAAAATTTCCTAGGAAATTATTACCTCCCTGTCGGCTATTGGTTACTTCAAAGACAAACTCAAATGTTATATTATAAATTGAAAGCACTCTGTAGAATCTCTTAACAGACACAGTGACTTTTGCCAAGATGGCTTTAAATCGGAAGATTTGGTAGGGGGGTCAAAATTTCCTAGGAAATTATTACCTCCCTGTCAGCTATTGGTTACTTCAAAGACAAACTCAAATGTTATATTATAAATTGAAAGCACTCTGTAGAATCTCTTAACAGACACAGTGACTTTTGCCAAGATGGCTTTAAATCCGAAGATTTGGTAGGGGGGTCAAAATTTCCTAGGAAATTATTACCTCCCTGTCAGCTATTGGTTACTTCAAAGACAAACTCAAATGTTATATTATAAATTGAAAGCACTCTGTAGAATCTCTTAACAGACACAGTGACTTTTGCCAAGATGGCTTTAAATCCGAAGATTTGGTAGGGGGGTAAAAATTTCCTAGGAAATTATTACCTCCCTGTCGGCTATTGGTTACTTCAAAGACAAACTCAAATGTTATATTATAAATTGAAAGCACTCTGTAGAATCTCTTAACAGACACAGTGACTTTTGCCAAGATGGCTTTAAATCCGAAAATTTGGTAGGGGGGTCAAAATTTCCTAGGAAATTATTACCTCCCTGTCAGCTATTGGTTACTTCAAAGACAAACTCAAATGTTATATTATAATTTGAAAGCACTCTGTAGAATCTCTTAACAGACACAGTCACTTTGGCCAAGATGGCTTTAAATCCGAAGATTTGGTAGGGGGGTAAAAATTTCCTAGAAAATTATTATCTCCTTGTCGGTTATTGGTTACTTCAAAGACAAACTCAAATGTTATATTATAAATTGAAAGCACTCTAATATCTCTTAAGAGACACAGTCACTTTGGCCAAGATGGCTTTAAATCCGAAGATTTGGTAGGGGGGTAAAAATTTCCTAGGAAATTATTACCTCCCTGTCGGCTATTGGTTACTTCAAAGACAAACTCAAGTTTTATATTGTAAATTGAAAGCACTCTGTAGTATCTCTTAACAGACACAGTCACTTTGGTCAAGATGGCTTTAAATCCGAAGATTTGGTAGGGGGTAAAAATTTCGTAGGACATTATTACCTCCCTGTCGGTTATTGGTTACTTCAAAGAAAAACTCAAATGTTATATTATAAATTGAAAGCACTCTGTAGTATCTCTTAACAGACATAGTCACTTTGGCCAAGTTGGCTTTAAATCCGAGGGTTTGGCAGGGGGGTAAAAATTTCCTAGGGAATTATTACCTCCCTGTAGGCTGTTGGTTACTTCAATGACAAACTCATATGTTATATTATAGATTGAAAGCACTCTGTAGTATCTCTTAACAGACACAGTCACTTTTCCCAAGATGGCTTTAAATTCGAAGATTTGGTAGGGGGGTAAAAATTTCCTAGTTAATGATTACCACCTTGTTGGCTATTGGTTACTTCAAAGACAAACTCAAATGTTATAATTTGAAAGCACTCTGTAGTATCTCTTAACAGACACAGTCACTTTTGCCAAGATGGCTTTAAATTCGAAGATTTGGTAGGGGGGTAAAAATTTCCTAGGAAATTATTAGCTCCGTGGCGGTTATTGGTTACTTCAAAGACAAACTCAAATGTTACATTATAAATTGATGCCACTCTGTAGTATCTCTTAACAGACACAGTCACTTTGGCCGAGATTACTTTAAATCCGAAGATTTGGTAGGGGGGTAAAAATTTCCTAGGAGATTATACCCTCATATCGAGTGTTTTTTACTTCAAGGACATCAATGTTACATTATAAATTATTACCATTCTGTGTTGTTTTTTAGCGGAGGCACTCACTTTGGTCAATATGACTTTATATCCGAAAATTTGATAGTGGGTAATATTTCCTAAGATATTTATATCGCCTGTCGGTTCTTTTTTACCTCAAGTACAATATCAGTTGTTATATTGTAAATTGAGGCTACTTCGTGTTATTTCTTAACAGACGCAATCTGAGGAAGATTGCTTTATGTCCGAAAATTTGGCTTCAAACCCAAAATTTGATAGTTGGTAATGTTTTCCTAGGAAATAATTGCTTTTCCAGTTTTGCACGTGATTTGCTGTCTGACGATGGTGTCTTAATAAAAAAATGAAATTAAATCTTTTAATTTTACGTCCCACAATTATGCCAGTTAGGGTAAATTAGACGGTGATTGTGAGAAATGAATGAAATGGTGGAATAAGGAAAGTGGGAGGAAACGAGAGAATCCCGAGAAAACCCACGAGAAAACGGTGTTTGTCCACCAGAAATTCCACACGACGCGAGTTGGGATCGAACCAGTGACCCCAAGCACCTGAGGTGAACGCTCTACCACTGAGCCACCGCGTCCTCTATGTTGCAGTGTCAAAGTGTTATTTTCTATTAATTGTTTTCTTATTATATCAATGAAGTTTGTACAAGCTGCTCTTCAAGAGGAATAATTCAAATATTACATCTTAGCGGCCTAGTATAAAGGGAGGAAGAAACTTTTCTTCCGAAACACTCCACTGTTAAAAAATATTTCATAATTTCGTTCCTGGAAGCAGCTCTTGACTTATTTCACTAGTAGTCGAGATTTAAGAATTCAGTAGCGTTGAAAGGATTGTATTGATTTTGAAACTCGATTTTACTCTTTGACAGTGTGGAAGACGTGGGAAGAAAAATATATTGAGAATAAACAATCTTTTGAAACAAAAGTAAGTAAATCTAATTTTAAAGTATGTTATTTGCAACCGAGAAAGCAGATTTTGATTCCAAATTATTACGTAGATTGTAGTGTAAAATATTAGATATTAGTTGCCTTATAATCTTCATAACTGTTATTGCACAGTTTATAACATAAATGATTGAAAACGTAAAACACATCTTTCAATTAAAAACGTTATTGCAATTTATTCCTCTCTCTCTCCTTATATACACATGGTAGACAAATTATCATGATCATCCGCTATAACGGGTTTAGACAAAAATTCACAACAGTGTTGGCAACCAAACATAAGTTTATTTTTTTTAAATGGCACTACGTCAGTTTATTACACATTTCAAACCAACATGGCAATTGTTAACTTAAAATGCCACTTTTATTAATCAGTGTTGCAAGCTAAAGATATTATGGTATCACAAACATCCGAAGTTTGGAAGCCTCTAACGCAGACAGCACAACAGAGATGCACAGAATAATGTACATCGAAAGAACTTTAGCGCTGAATACCATGGTCATAGTATGACGTTTTTTGAATGAATAGAAACGAAGTTACAGGGGTTGAAAATTTTGAATTTTTTGAAAGACTTTATTTAAAAAAAATCTTAGGTAAATATTATATCTAGTTACATGTAAGGTTTGAAATGAACGTACAATTTATTTTACCGTTTACAGCACTTCGATATCTCAAACCGTACCGGATATATAATCATTGATAAAGTTGTTAACACTGTCCAAATGGCTAAGCTAGCTAGCGCGAGCTACCCACCAGAACAATGTACAAGGCTTGTAAAAAGAAGATTCTCAAGTCCTACCAGTTGGAAACTTATGCTTAGTCAGTACGTAGGATCTGAGACGTAAGATACCAAAAAGAAACAATTTTTGGAATTTCGAAGTGGAAGCGAAGGATACGGGTGAGTATTATCTTATAAAAACGTGTAAATTTTCGGGCTCTATTTAACTCCAGTCATCTAATTTGGTATTTCAACATCTTATTAAAAATTAAAATAAGTTTAGCTTTCTTTGTATATCATCTTCCTATGAACTTTCCGAAAATAAAAACATTCCTTTATCGTCCACAAAGTGAGTGCGTATGTTAATACATAAAACGATTTAACATCAATTTATAATGTACAAATTTGACCTTATTCTTGAAATATAAAAGAACCAATGCAAGAGTATAAATTTCCTAGGGGAAAAAGCACCCCCTATAAAACTTCTGATATAAAAACATCTTACCGACAATCAGTGCGTCTGTTAAGACACACCAGAGTATAATACCAATTTATAAAGTAACATTACATTTTGTCTTAGAAATAATTAAGAACGGATAAAGGGGGATAAATTCAATATGAAAATATTACCACCTCTCAAATTTTCGGTTACAAAGCAATCTTGGCCAAAGTGAGTGCGTCTGTTAAGACATAACACGAAATAATATAAATTTATAATGCAACATTTCAATTGGTCTTGAAGTAATCAAAAACAGACAGAGCGTATAAATTTCTCAGGAAATTATTACCCTCCTATCAAATCTTAAGATATTAAGTCATCTTGACCAAAGTGAGTCCCTTCGTTAACAGATAACTTGGAATGATAGCAATTTATAATCTAACATTTCAGCTTGTCTTTGAAGTAACCAATAACCGACCGGGGGTAATAATTTCCTAGGATACTTTTACTCCCTACCACATCTTCGGATTTAAAGCCATCTTGCCCAAAGCGACTGTGTCTGTTAAGAGATACTACAGAGTGGTATCAATTTATAATGTAACATTTCAGTTTGTCTTTGAAGTAATTAATAACCGACAGGGAGGTAATAATTTCCTAGAAAATTTTTACCTCCCCACCAAATCTTTGGATTTAAAGCCATCTTGGCCAAAGTCACTGTGCCTGTTAAGAGATACCACAGAGTGGTATCAATTTATAATGTAACATTTTTAGTTTGTCTTTGAAGTAACCAATAACCGACAGGGAGGTAATAATTTACTAGGAAATTTATGCCCCTACCAAATCTTCGGATTTAAAGCCATCTTGCCCAAAGTGACTGTGTCTGTTAAGAGATACTACAGAGTGCTTTCAACTTATAATATACTATTTGAGTTTGTCTTTGAAGTAACCAATAGCCGACAGGGAGGTAATAATTTCCTAGAAAATTTTTACCCCCCTACGAAATCTTCGGATTTAAAGCCATATTGTCCAATGTGACTGTGTCTGTTAAGAGATACTACATAGTGCTTTCAAATTATAATATAACATTTGATTTTTGTCTTTGAAGTAACCAATAGCCGACAGGGAGGTAATCATTTCCTAGGAAATTTTTACCCCCCTACCAAATCTACGGATTTAAAGCCATCTTGGTCAAAGTCATTGTGTCTGTTAAGAGATACTACAGAGTGGTACCAATTTATTATGTAACATTTGAGTTTGTCTTTGAAGTAACCAATAACCGACAGGGGGTAATAATTTCCTAGGAAACTTTTACCCCCATACGAAATCTTCGGATTTAATGCCATCTTGGCCAAAGTGACTGTGTCTGTTAAGAGATACTACAGAGTGGTATCAATTTATAATACAACATTTAAGTTTGTCTTTGAAGTAACCAATAACTGACAGGGAGGTAATAATTTCCTAGGAAATTTTTACCCCCCTACCAAATCTTCTGATTTAAAGCCACCTTGGCCAAAGTGACTGTGTCTGTTAAGAGATACTACAGAGTGCTTTCAAATTATAATATAACATTTGAGTTTGTCTTTGAAGTAACCAATAGCCCACAGCGAGGTAATAATTTCCTAGGAAATATTTACCCCTACCAACTCTTCGGATTTAAAGCCATCTTGGCCAAAGTGACTGTGTCTGTTAAGAGATACTACAGAGTGCTTTCAAATTATAATATAACGTTTGAGTTTGTCTTTGAAGTAACCAATAACCGACAGGGAGGTAATAATTTCCTAGGAAATTTTTACCCCCTACCAAATCTTCGGATTTAAAGCCACCTTGGCCAAAGTCATTGTGTCTGTTAAGAGATACTACAGAGTGGTATCAATTTATAATGTAACATTTGAGTTTGTCTTTGAAGTAACCAATAACCGACAGGGGGGTAATAATTTCGTAGGAAATTTTTACCCCCCTACCAAATCTTCGAATTTAAAGCAATCTTTGCCAAAGTGACTGTGACTGTTAAGAGATACTACAGACTGGTATCAATTTATAATGTAACATTTGAGTTTGCTTTGAAATAACCAATAACCGACAGGGGCGTAATAATTTCCTAGGAAATTTTTACCCCCTACCAAATCTTCGGATTTAAAGCCATCTTGGCCAAAGTCATTGTGTCTGTTAAGAGATACTACAGAGTGGTATCAATTTATAATATAACATTTAAGTTTGTCTTTGAAGTAACCAGTAACCGACAGGGGGTAATAATTTCCTAGGAAATTTTTACAACCCCTACCAAATCTTCGAATTTAAAGCCATCTTTGCCAAAGTCACTGTGTCAGTTAAGAGATGCTACTGAGTGCATTAAATTTATAATATAACATTTGAGTTTGTCTTTGAAGTAACCAATAACCGACAGCGAGGTAATAATTTCCTGGGAACTTTTTACCCCCCTACCAAATCTTCGGATTTAAAGCCATCTTGGCCAAAGTGACTGTGTCTGTTAAGAGGTACTATAGAGTGCTACCAATTTATAATATAACATTTGGTTTGTCTTTGAAGTAACCTATAACCAACAAGGGGGTAATAATTTTCTAGGAAATTTTTACCCCCCTACCAAATCTTTGGATTTAAAGCCATCTTGGCCAAAGTGACTGTGTCTGTTAAGAGATACTATAGAGTGCTATCTATTTATAATATAACATTTAGTTTGTCTTTGAAGTAACCAATAGCCGACAGGGAGGTAATAATTTCCTAGGAAATTTTTGCCCTCTACCAAATCTTCGGATTTAAAGCCATCTTGACCAAAGTGAGCACACACACTGAGAGATCATATTCAATATTATGAATTTTTAATGTGACTTTTGACTTTTCCTTTGAAGTTACCAGAAACCGACAAGGGGGTAAAGATTTCCAGGGGGTAAAATTTTCCAGGGGGTAAAAGTTTCCAGGGGTAAAAAATCCCTGTGACACCACCCATCGTGTAATTTTGAATTTTATGTATAAAACACAACATTTATAAATAAAGAAGCTTGTGTTAAATATATAAATCAAGTTCACCATTCAGCACATTGGGTAAAATACTACTACTTACAATTTGTTGGTATATCTGACACCAGGCAGCACATATTATAATGTAAACAATACTTGATTCTGTTCCTGTTAATACAATAATAGGTGAAATTAGAAAATGAACTAATCATCAGTTAACCATCCTTTATATTAGAAATAAAAATATGACGACAATGGTTTGTAAGACAATACGAGAGTAGTTAAGGGTTAATTCCACAATATTCAAATTGAAACATCTGTTTCTGATTTTGTAAGCTTCAGCCAACCTCGATTGAAATATGTCCATAAAAATGAACAGTGTATTATGTTTCGTGTAAATAGAAAGAAAATATACGTTATTTAAATGAAATATTGTATGAAAAGTAATAATATAAAGTATCGTGTAAACATATCCTGTATTGAGGACAACTAACCAATTCTAAAGAATATGGTTGTTTGGAGTTCACAAATATATAATTTTTTAAAAGCCTCAGATCAATTTGGAATGAAGAGACCAAAATTGTGATATGATTCTATTTAGTACATAGAATCACGTTGGCTACAGCCGAGACAGTTATGCCAGTACGACTATAACAGTGTACACATTCACACAAACCTCTAAATCTATCTATATTAACATCTAATTTACTTAATAGCATTTCTGTTCTATATATGACTCATCCATCAATGAAAATAATTAATATTTATGCATTATACGTCATCAATTAATTCTTGAAATCGTCGTGTTTCGTTATATGCATATATCAATACACATTTATATTATATTTACAATAAATTACTCGCATAACAGCAGAAGGATGATCACTTAATTACAGGAAGCCAATTGATTAACCCTGCACGGCAAACAGAGTAATATATGGAATAAGCACGCTACCATATATGTACATGCATCCCATTTGTTATTTGTGATTAACTAAAAGTATTATATTTTTCCTTATATGAAAGATGTTATCTGTAAACAAAAGAGAAGACAACCCAGTTACGGAATCCTCACCGATTCCAAACTATTTAATCTAGTGCGACATATTTATATCGTCATTCCTCTTGAAAGACATTATTATGCACACAGCTATTTCTATTTCAATCACTAATTACAAAATAAAACAGAAAATTTCAATTTACCGAAAGAAAAAGAAAATATTCGGCTATAATTTCTCAACCATTAGCCTCAGTGCAACGGTGGCGTAGGATCATTTTAAAACATCTTTAACTGCAAAATACCAGAAACAATGGATTAAATGCGACATTGATTATAACTAATTAACCTTGGTTATCGTGAAAAATAAACAATCAGGGTGCATAAAAAGATAATATTTTACTGTAATGGCGATCAAATGGCACATTACAACACAGCACTAAATTGAAGTTCGGCTAGAGTTCCCTGCTAGTGAATTTTTTCGATACTTTGTAGCCAATAATAATACCTTGCTTTACGTTACCGACTCCAGTCCTCTAATCCAAGAAAACTGGGTTCGTATCTCAACGCTGATGATGGTGCGACATTCGAGACAACAGCTTTGGGGAAACGAAAGCAAATTAGATAAACGTTTCTTAGCCTGTTTCATGTCAGTCCTCCAAACACTAGCATAATAGTCTTCGTGAATTTGTGAAGAATTGTCCCGAGGTATTTCAAAAAGTCTCTAGAAATTGCGAGACCTTACACATGGAGATATTTCACATTGTATTAAAATCAATTAACTCTCCAAAATTAAACCCATTCGATTCGTTTTGTCAGACGAGAAAGCACTGGTTGGAGAATTCTTGGGTACGTGAAGTATCAGAGTTCTAACTTAGCATTTCTGTACTAAGCTAACTCTTCTTGAGATTAGTAACAGGAATTCCCAACGATCTGCTCTGTTTTCAGAGAATGGTAACGCAATAGCCTCATTTTTTGTTAATGCAAGTAAGTATGATCTAACCGACATGAATTTTGTTCCCCGGTTTTTGTAGTCAGCGTCGCTGTAGCAGTCGGATAGTATGCTGTTTAATAATAATTTAATTAAAACTCAGTTTAAAACTCAACCTACACGTGAGTTATACAATAGATGGTTTGGTTTAACAATATTCATGAAAACAAATGAGTATTCTAGTATATTTTGTTTTAAAAATTATACTAGATCCATGTGCATAGTAGAATAATACCATTTATAATTTCTTTAGTTTATGTATGTGTTTTAAATTAGTCTATTATGAGAATTTTTTCTTGATTTATTGCAACGTAATACACATATTATCCCCTTGTGACCCAGCCCTGTAGATAGATGAAGAAACTCGTGACCATGCTAAGCATTTAGAAGTAGGCAACAAATAGTGCAAACAAAACATTAAGCATATTGGTTTCTTAAACCATACTTGTTTTAGAATTATTGGAATCAACAATTAATACTCCTGTAGCCCAGTAGTTAGAGCGTTAGATTCATATCTGCGTGGTCCTAGGCTAGATTTTAGTCTAAGCACCCCGACCGAACGAACGTAGTTGAGTTTGCACACATAATAAGTAACATTATTCATTCCCCACCAGATACTTATAAAATGATATTGACCAGCAACTAATACAAGGTAATTGCAATCTGTATTGAATATTTGAGTAAAATGTGACATAATGATCGTGCTTTGCTTTTTGTGGTTTTTAAGATCATGTGCTCTAATGGTGTCACTGCAATACGTAGACTTCAGTACTCTCCGGCCAGGTTTATTCGAATGTTTGCGTAGTAATTAGAATGCAAGAATATTTCATCTTCTACGACGGAAGCCAGCTACGTACAGGTAGTACGTAGTGGTAGAGAATAGTGCAGAATTGACGATGAACAAGTTGTACGTAATGGCAGTCAAGCGGTTAATGGTTGTTTCAAATAATATGGTGAATTATAAGAAGAAGTAAAGCCCTTACAGGTTTTGTTGCGAAAGAAAATATAAAATACTCTACAGTGGCAACTTCTGCCAACACCAATGATTCACACCAAATTACGACTAGCCACTCCTACCCCGTTAGGGAAGCTTTCATTGAAGAAAATTCTGGGTACCGAGTTTCGCTCTATGTCGATTAAAGCATAATAAAACTTGTTCGTATCTTTTGTAAATCTTCTTTTTTTTTTAAATGTATATTTTGGTGCACCAAGGCTCCATGGCATATGAACATAATATAAGGTGAAATATGAACCAAGATAATATGCATAATTCTCTCCTATATGGAAGCCTCCACGAAACTGATGCATTAAGGACGTGCTCTCTCTTCACCAGAAAAGCTGAAGGTTTTTAAATATTATCAAGTTTAATGAGTGTAAATTATTTGAAATATTTAAATATTAAAATATAACCTAGTAGTATATTTCACTGCCGCCTCCTTCCATATGCAAGTACCACACTGCTACATTATAATGCGATTTTGACATTATCTAAGTTCACTCACGCAGATTTAACCGTTCGTTAGAAAAGTAAAATCCTCCTCGAAAAGTAAACGATGGATAATTTTTTATTGAGTTGAACGTCGCTGCGCATTTTCTATGCTTAAAATGCTTAACTTAAGTGTTTGTAAATATATTTAAAAAAGCAAAGAATAATTGTTACACGATACTATAGAGAAAGTATAGCAGTTATATTGCTTGCAGGTTTCGTGTTCCCTCGGGATGAAAACCCAATTAAACATCCTGTAGGCCATGGACATATTTAGAATCAATCCCAATGAATTGTTCTCTATGTGGGAATATCCAACATTGAAATTCAAAAGGTTGAACTAGTTCAAGTTGCACTTATTTAATATCATGGAATAAAGGAAAGATATAACCAACTGGTTGGATTTTTACTAGTTGGAGAGTTGAAATACAGTTTCTTTTATAAAAATACCTTTTAAAAACTTCTAAAAAGTTATAAATAATGGTATACTTTAAGCCAATATGCACTTTGTAGGTTTTCACACTTATGGCTGAGAGCTTACGCTTTTTCCATAGGTAGCTCTGTGAGCTTTTGCAATGGGATTCAGGTAGATTCTACAAAAAACAACATTAGAACTGAAATACGTTAAATTGATTTCATACATAAAATAACCCTAATAGATAAATGAAATGTTTCTAAAGTCTTCGAAGATGATTACAGTTACCAAATGGAGTGTGTTGTAATGCAATTCTTGTACTGAAGTTCTCTCTGTATTTAACGTTAATAATCAAACTGCAATTACATTCGAAATATCAGCAACGTTCTGCTCTCATAGATTGAGAACGAAGCCTTCGAAAACCCACACCAATAAGGAAACGTACTTGTTAGTAACAGCCAGGAGGTTTTCTCTATCAACAGAGGAAACGAAATACTAATTTTGTCTTTCAATAAATATTACTTATAAAGAATTCGTTCCAGAGTTATTCAAAACCATATTAGCCCACACAATAAAATTATTTACTTAGCTCCCAGTTATAACCGGCCTGACCTCCGAAAACAAATAGGCTTATAGACAAATAGGACTTCAAAATGCTCCACATATACAATATACAGTACATATGCTTGGTTTTAATTTGACATCAAAAGATTGTGTTTTGAGACTAAAAGAGTCAGTAACGATCATAATTAATGAAATGTTGGAATAAGAAAATGTGAGATAAGAGATCTGTTAACATGGTTGTATTTCAGAATATGAAATTATGTCCCTCTGCTCATATTTAACGATAAACGATCCATCCTGATATTCCTTCTGCAAATAATTATGTATTGCAACATTCTGAAGAGTGCATAGTTCAATCCCGTAGTTCTTAAAATATTTCAGAATTTTTAAATATGACACGTTAGATCATCAGACTACTTCTGCATAGTGCTGAATTGAATGACGTTGGAAAGAAGATTCTCGAAATTAGTTGAGGAGTTTAATGCAATAAAGGCGTAAGTCATAAATATGCAGTTGGAAAAGAACGATGTTGAAAATTTAAGTAGTATTTTTTTTTACATAAAACAATGTGATATACAGCATTTTATTCCGATATTGCATTAACATTTTACCAGGAGGCTAAACAGGCATGGCAAAAGCCACAAATGCGTTTGATGCAAAAAGGGCGTAAACTCGCTTGGGACTTTATTACATCAAACTCCTCAATTGTCTCATTTTGCATTTCATTTCGTGCTTTTCGTTTTATGTTTCTTGTTTACTTTTCCAGTTGGAGGTCTAGTTACTTATAATATGGTGAATGGTTACAGGCATGAACTTAAAGATCACAGGGATTCCGTTGAAGCTGAACAACCAACAACACTACAAGGAAATATTTCGTCACAGAATTTTGCTCCGGTACAGTACGTTGCTCCGGAACAATACAGCGCTCCATTACCATACGCTGCTCCGGTGCAATACGCTACTCCAAATCAGGGACATTACGGTACTGCAGCAGAATACTACTATAATCCGCCGAATCAATATTAAATAATTCACATGTTTTCAAGACTAATATTATACGTACAAAAAGTGTATTACAAACACATCTGTGAGGTTCTATTTCTTGTATTTATTCATCGCCTAAGCTAGATTAAGTGTGACAAACTCCAAATTGTCAAGTAGACCATCTTGCAATTCCATATTCAACTGTAGATATTAAATGTAGTAATTATATGCGTAAAAAAATGACGTTAATGTTATCTATTTAAATTTTTTTAGCAGTAACAAAATAAAATACACTCAAATCCATGTGATTTCTTCCTTTCCTTATATAAAATATTTTAAGATATGAAGAAAGTAGGAAATTTAATTTTTTAATACTTAGAGACATACTGCAATTTTACTTAATCAATTTTGTCAGATGAAAAGTCAAAACATTTGGATATGTTCTGCGAAATAAATCTAAAATAACGTTTTCAGCAAGATGTCTGAAAAATTATTTCTAACCAAGTTCACATTTAAAGATTTTTATAATTCTCCAACGAAACAAAAGTAATTTCTTTTGGGCATTATGAGACTTCGAACTCTGTAGGTGATATCAAAAGTTCTCGTTTTACTAACTGCTGTGAAAAATTATGCAAATGCAGATAGGTTTGTATACTCGGTAATACCGTACTTCGTGACGTAACTTCTAAATGGAGAAGAGGAATATGTTGCTTGTCAAAACTGAGATATTGCTTTATGTAACACATAAGAGCAAAACTTACTTCTTTAATTATCCGGTTGGGAAACAAGAGAACTCATAATATGTGAGATTTCTTAAGAGCCTTTAGATTTAGGATTTTGTGTAACACACATTAAGAAAAAGAAAGCTAAACTAATTTTTAACCCCTCTTATTAATTACAATGGCCTGTAGGTCACGAACTTAATTCGTTACTACGTAACGTTGTTTGGGAACTAAAATTACTCTGTTCTGCACGGATTTCCTCCCTCTGATAAAAATAGTAGTCTCTGACGTTTTCAAGCATACTGAATTCAAATATGACAAACTAATTGCCCCATCACCCACCAACCTGCAAGGAGAATACGTTTTATAATATATTTATTTCGACTAGTTTTTATGGGGACTCAAATATTGTCAGTAGATGACGCTGCACATAAATGTTGAAATTATTTCGTTTTATTCCGTCTCATATCTTAAGGAATGAAACTTTGCTTTGCGTTTAAAATAATACATTACGTAGTAAAACTTACGCATTGCATTTTTGTAAAACTAATGAAAGGAGAAATTAAATAAGAATAATTTCAGTATCTCGTGATGGTTTCAGTCATATATAGATTTCTATAAGACATGTTACAAATTTTATTATTAACACTTCGAACGTAACTCCACTTGTAGTTAGTTACTGTACTAAACTATGATCAAGCATTGCAGACGTACTTGGGAGATCAGTACAGATTAGGGTGGAGCGTTTTGCACTTTCGTTGGAAATTCGATGATGGCTAGTGCGGAAAAGGTACCATTAGTGGCACCGACCTTATTGATTTTTTTTGGATATTTTTGGACAACCCCAACGGACAGAAATGTTTTCAAGTGTTTGGTTAGGCAACACGCACAACACCAATAACAGCAAAACTACATGTGGTCGCTTTTAGAGTTACTTGACGGCTATAATACAATTATTTTTTAAATGAAACTTGTAGAAACGCCAGTAAATAATTTTAAAATGTTTATGAGTCAAAGTACAACCATATTAGTTCAGTTGTTGGAATTAATGACCAGATTTTGTTTGGAATTCCATGTTAACGATGATTATAGGCACAGCTCTTGGTAGAACACAATTTGGTTTTGGCAACTCATCCCTTGTTATGTACAGTGGGGATCAGAAATTCTTGATCTACAAAGTCCGCGAGATAGGCAACCCAACTAACGCCTGCTCCAAGATTAATTACGCCTTTTAGAGTAGCTGGAAGAGCAGCATGAAGTTGCCTCCAACTGTTAAAAAACAAATCGGTAAGTGTATTTTTGTGCAGGATTGAGGAGAACGCTGGCTGACGAAATGAGAAAAGGGAGTCTTTGGTTACTTGTATTCACAGCATATAGCACAATACCGAAAAAAAATACACGGACACCATAGGCGCCGATCAGTAGATAAAGGTCAGGGGACTTAAATAATCTTATAATTAACTCAAATGAGGGATTATAAAAAGTTAACTTACTTCAAATAACTATAGTAGAGCTTTCACCTCTGGTCCTTGGAGTCCCGGGTTTCATCACAGCCCCCGCTAAGTGAACTTTGTGGTGGTCAAACACCGTGTGCGTGGGTTTTCTCGGGGTTCTACCGTTTCCTTCCACTTTCTTCATTCCACCATTTCATTCATTTCTCATCATCACCGTCGCCTTTAGCCTAACCGGCATAACCAAGGGACGTAAAACTCAAAGATTTCATTTCATTTTTTCAAATGACTATACATATATGCGTATCAAATAATACAAGGATAGATTATGCTGTATATGTACTACGATATTTTTGAAGTAACCACAATGCCTTGCGCTCAGAGTTGCAAATATTAACAATGGTCCTACCTGCAAATCAATTAAAATATGTATCGATCATGTGGGGAAGAGGCCAGCCTCCAATGAAAACTTTCGGGGCTGAACAGGGTCTGAGCTCCTTGGTTTCGGCTCCACTGATTGATACGTAATACTACTACTACGAAAGAAGAACTTGTCCGATTTAATTATTCGATAAATGACTTTTGAAAATGCTAAATATTGGTAAGAAGTAATTTATTTGTAAATATTAAAAATGCAAGATTCGATAACACTCAAACGAGTTTGAGAACTTGTACGTACTAAGCGTATTTCCTTTAGGTTGCAGATATAACTGAAGGTTCCTGATTTGTATAATATTTGTGAAAATTTCCACATTGAGACACAAGGAGAAAAGGGGAGAATATAGAGTCAATTAACAAAAATTTTAAAATGCTCGAAATTGAGGGATAATATTAAGTATAGAAACATTAACAGAATTAACTCTGTAATTCGTTTTGTCCTTTTATTTTTCTAAATTTATTTTCAGGATTACATCATCACTGAATTTCACAACTAGAGATTATATTCGTTTAGCAGCATCCAACTGGAACTCAGCCTTGTAAATGAAATATTTTAAAAAGACTAACGGGAGCCTGTGGGAATGGAATCCGGGCCAGGAAATTGGCAAACCACAACGCTAACCATTCATCTAAAGCGTTACTTACTCTGGCTCGCCTAAACAAAGAGTATTTTCTGTTCGATCAAAACAGTAGCTTATTTATAGTCAGGTTCATTGCCAAACCACAGGAATATGGAATATGTCGAGTTCCTACATTGGCCCACTATGGGAAAGTAAACGAAAATGTTCAATAATACGGGAATAATACAATCAAGTGGAATTGTGCCTGTTCAAATACTTTAATACTTACATAGAGAATGAAACTAATCAATATTTGAGCTTATTGGGTTGACAATGTTGCCAACCTGGTACAAAGTGTTATGTTTTCAAATAGCAGTAGACGTCCACACTTTTATCCTATGACTGCTGACATCAAAACATTCCTAAACATGGGGTACTCTCTTCCGAAGTTTATGTGTGACATAAATGAAACCTGTGTCAAAATTATAATCATCACCACCATGCGAGAATCCACGCGGTTCGGTTTTTACGTTAATCAATACGTCCACGTCTCATATAGTCTTGCTGTTGAAAGGGAAATTAAACTCCAAATCAACTCAACTCATTAAGAACACAGTTCTGAGGTAAATATAAACTTGAAACCATACGTCCAAAATGAAAATTATCCATGCTTCTAGTATGTATATGCTTGGGTCTCTTGGTTCGATAACAGTTTACCTAATTGACATATGCATGGGACTTTTAACTTAAAGATTTAATTTCATTTCAATGAAAAAATTAGTATAATTCATAATCTGCATCTTTATAAAGCAACTTGAACAATCATATAGATGTATAATGCCTAAAATTGAATTAAGCCGCAATTTCAATAATGTGTAATATCTTAGTTTTCTCATTTACTTACATCAAATGTTTAATTATTTTATACTTTATAACAAGGAACATGAAATGAAATCTTTAGTTTTACGTTCCACGATAGGCCGGTTAGTGTATAGGAGACGGTGATGATGAGAAGTTAATGAAATGATCGAATTAAAAAAGTGTGGGGAAACGGGAAAAAACCGAGAAAACCCACGAGCCCGGTGTTTGTCCACAACAAAGTCGATATTAGCTGCTACCTAGCTGACATATGCATATCTCAGCTAGGTAGATATTGTATAAGACACAATTATCTATACCTTTGTGGTTGGAGGCCCTGGTTCGATTCCGGTGGGAGCTAATATGGTTGGGATTCCATGTTAATCAGTAGGTCCCGTCTCATATAGCCTCACTGCTGAAAAGGACGCTAAACACAAATTCAACTCAACTAAACAATTATCTATACATTGAATTTAATTATAAAATATGTATTGTTATCATAAGAGCAAGTTTATGAAAATTAATTGTATAATAATGGTTGTATATAAAATAGAATTTGCGTAATGTTGTAATGCCCAACTAGGGCTGCAATGGTGGACAGTTCAAACTATCAATCCTATCATTCTAAATATTTCACTTCAATGTTCATGTTGCAAAGTTGTGCCCAAAATGCATTGATATACCGGCAAAATCAAGCAAATGTCGCTGCTCAGACAGTGAAGTCATGGACCACTAACGAAGCCATGTCTCCGTGTACGAAACTCGCTGGGGTCATAATTGTCCATAGTCGGGATTGAGTTACTACGAAGCATATTTTTACTTTGCTGAAGCATTTAAATCTCTTGTATTTCTAGCAGTAGTTTCTATTTCAAGCAATACGTGCAGTCGATTGCTCCAACAGCTCATAAAAAAGTATTTTTTATTTGCTAACAGCCAGAATCCACTCCTTATTTCGATATATATTGTTTGACTTAAAGTGAGCACTACAGTTTAATATTCTATTTCCTTCAGGCAATTTTCACACGTTAACAGACAATATTGTACTGACCTTTGTAAATTGTCTTTAGGCATAAGACAAAATCAAAATGTTAACACTGTTTTGTGAGTATTAGCTAAGCAGAGGTTTCGATTTATGTTTACTTGCTATGTTTCTGCTCTCTTTAGAAACGACAGCTATATGTCGTATAAAGAAGTTAATTCGTTCCATTCCTTTCATCCACTAAAGCTAAGCAATCATCTGAGTTACAGAGAAAACAATATATAAAGTTTTACTTTCCTGTTTAAAATTTAATCCTTTGCCAGTGCTATATGCTAATCAGTGCTTTATTTGTAGAGTGAAAAGGAATTTACGTAATTACTGCTTTCCCAGGGTGGGAAGAGTAGATCTACCCTTGTAGAAACCTAACAATTCTCATAAGCATATCAGTTCCGCAATATTTCTTCTACAATACTGCAACTATAGTTTGCATCTCAAGTAATACGTAAAATAATAATAATAATAATAATAATAATAATAATAATAATAATAATAATAATAATAATAATAATAATAATAATAATAATAATTTAATATCAGACTTGAAGAGATTTCTAAATGATACATGTTAATCATGAAAATAGTCTCTACTTGTTACGTGCTCAGTTGGTCTTCCATTCCCGGCGGGAGCTCATGTGATTGGGATTCCACGTTAATCAGTAGGTTCTGTCTCTTATAGCCTCACTGCTGAAAGGGACATTAAAATCTACAATGAAATGATATCTTTGAGTTTTACGTCCCACGGATATGTCAGATAGGCTAAAAGAGACGGTGATGAGGAGAAATAAATGAATGGGTGGAATGAAAAAACTGGGAGAACCCCGAGAAAACCCACGCACACGGTGTTTGTCAACCACAAAGTTCACAAGAGCTGAGATCGAATGCACCAGAAGTGAACGCTCTACTACTGATACACTGCGGCCTGGTTTAAACTCTACATGTCTAACATGTAATACTTCCCAAGTGTAACACTTCCATTTTGATAAAATTTAGCAAGTAGATACTACACATAAACGAGTATGTGTTTTTTATTATCTGCGGAAGAACGGTTTAGGGTGTAAAAGCTCCCACCCAAAATTTTGAAAGTTGACGTCCGAAAGGCAAGAAGAAGTGGACCGAAGTGAATGAAATTGTGTGTGGATATTATAAGGCATTTCATGTTCAAATTGTGTTGTCATCCGATTTCTTCAAATTTTTACATCAACAGTAAGCACAAATACTATAGCGTATTTTATAGTATTTCGGGAGGCGCCTTTAACCCTTACAATGTTTTTCCGCATAAACTGAAAGACGTGTCGATTTATTTCCTATTCACTGTTGAAATGCTAAATTGGAAGCAAATCGGATACGGGCACTTGGAAAACACAAGAGACCTTATTTAACATATGCAGTGCCTACACACAATTTCATTTGCTTCGGTCCACTCGTTCCTGCGTTAGTGCGGTAAAATGACATTTTTTTCGGAAAATACCTTGGCCCCCAAATCAGTATTAGGGCCAAGACACCTCCGAATTACACTTTGATATTTTGTAATTAACAGTTTACAAGGTCTGGTCCCGTCCAACTCTTTTGTTTAAGGAAAATTCGAAACAGTATTCCCTTATTTCACGTCTACAATATCTGTGCACAGTTTCATTGACTTCAGTCCAATTCCTATTGCCTTTTGGGCGTCAAACTTCAAAATTTTGGGTGAAGGCTTTTGCCCCGTAAAACCGTTGTTCCGCGTGTATTGTCACTACAACAAAATTTCGTTCCAGTTCTACATACCCTTTAAGACATACTATTATTAGTATTACAGATAATTCGTAGTCAAATTTTTGGAGGGGTCTGTGCCCCACCCAATCGTTTTTGTAGGAGAATACGAAAGACGTATCCCTTCATTTTAGATCTCAAATATCTGTGCACAATTTCATCCACTTCGGTACACTTCTTCTTGATTTTCGGGGTCAACTTCCAAAATTTTGGGTTTGGCCTTTTGCCCCTAAAACAGTTCTTCTGCAGAGAAATAAAAAAGACGCATATTCGTTTATTTTATGTGTAGCATCTTCCTGGCAATTTTTTTTCAAAATCGGAGTGCTACACTTGGGAAGTGTTACTTGTCAGCTGTTATATTTTCTTCGCTCCTACATCTATATTTGACAAAGATCACTTCGTTCCAATCACCATGGATTTTGTCTTTCTAACATTTATTTCCATCCTATATTATTCAAAAAGTCTTCTCAAGTTGTAAACATCTTATTGATTTTCTTTTTATATTCTGCAACAACAGCCATATCATCCCCAACCCTATACAACTAATCATTTTACATCCTAACGAAATATCTTCATTATGTAGAATCCTCTTCGCTATCTCTTCAAGATAGATATTAATAATGTCGGCGAAAGATATCATCGCTGTCGAACTCTCCTTCCAATTCCATTCTTTGTGTACTGTGCATTCACCAGTGAATTTCCATAACAACTCATGAGTATTTCGTATACTTTATATAATATTTATGGACGAATATGTAATAGAACCTAGATCAATAACATACATCATTCCTCAATAAAACAAAGACGGTAAACATAAACATACGATAAATAGACATATTACGTCAGGCTGAAATAGGCTTAAACTTCAGACACTACAAAATGCATTTCATCTGCTCTTCCTGCCAGTCTAGTGGTTAGCTCGTGTGCCTTTGGTGTACGGCGTCTCTTGTTCGATTCCCCCTCGTAGAATTTTAACTGTCTTTAATGTTTTTGTGTTTGTGTAAATGTCGATCATGGTTATTGAAAATATCTGCAAGATGTTTATATCGAGTAGAAAATAGAGAAAAGTTACTGAGATACGTTCGGTGAATCAGTTAACCTAAAGATAAGAAACAATCGTCTAAAACGCTTCCGCGTAGATCACTCTTAAATATTAGTTCGAGTACCATCAAAGTAAGATGTCTTTACTCTTTGTGTTCTCGAAGTTACTCTTTGTGTTTCTATCGGATTCGATTAAATAGAACTCCGAATAGAGACGTCGTGGAATTCGTTTATTGACTAAGCCAGAAATTCTGATAAAGATAACGACTATGATTTTATTATTATTATTATTATTATTATTATTATTATTATTATTATTATTATTATTATTATTAGTTAAAGTACGAACTTTAAACTGAGGCAATGCAGCATTTACGTAAACTAAATGATCATTTATTTAATAATATTCACTAGTCCACCATACATGTGTGAGAGTTTCCTTGGGAAATGAAGTGTATATAACATTGAGTAGTAAAAATATTACAATAAAATATATTAATAAAAATGTTGATTAAGTGATTGAAGTTAAACATGCTTTTCCAGTAAGAATTATATATAGAGAGGATTTGCTTTAAAGTCCAATCCACACGTATATTCGAGTTTTAATCTGACTAGAAATCGATAACTTACACGATAATATTTACTTCATTACTTGTATAATTCTTTATTCTTGTTCGTATTATAATTCTCTTTAAGTTAAGATTTTGCCATTTCAAAACGTGGAACGAGAAATGAATGTAATATTCTATTTGTTAAGAAAGCGTTTAAAACAGTGATTTCAGGGGGTGACCTGAGGGAGAATTTGAGACACTGTCGAATAAAAAATTTCCCCATTCGAAACCATATCTTCGATCATGCTCAAAGTTGACTAACAGCTGTTTTAGCTGTTTTACGTCCTTCATATATTGACAATCCCCTGGGAAGAATCTTCTGAAAGCACCAATGGTTATAAATAGTTTTTCATTACAAATCAAAGGATAATAATGAAATATTGAACATACTTAATATTTTGTTTTCAGCTATGGATTTTAGATTTGCAATTTATATAATGTTCCGTTCTAATCTAATTTGAAAGAAAAGTAGTTGCCAAAGACTTATTCAAAGTAATGTTCTCAGTTATCTGATGAAAATAGGAAAACACTAAAAAAGACGATTTCTAGTTACAGGGTTTGAACACACAAACTTGTGATTGACAGATTATTCACTCAAAACGCTCGACAATTTCACACCCCTTCTCAATGGCTTTTTTGACTTTTGTACAAAGTGGTTTTCTGCTCCAGACTCGCTTTTGTTTATGTAGATACGACTACGAGTTTTTGGTGGATATTTGGACGTTACAGTTCTTGCAATGTACAAAAGTCATTTTCGTATAAATTGCATTCGATTTTATGTCCTAATAACTTACATACAACAATCTGTGAAATGATTGGATTTGGAGTGATCATAAATGTTTTCATAATTATGAGTCTGGATATGCAAACCCACTTAACGTGGGGACTTATTTATATGAAATTTGGTACTAGTATAATAGACCGTATTTGATTCAAAATAAAGGAGTTCTCTACTTTGTTTTTAAAAAAATCTGTAATCTTTATAATTTAATGAATACCCTCTGAGTACTCAATGGACAATTGATTTATTGTTCTAAAAACAACGTCAGAGCTATCTGATTACGGGGAACAATTTTTTCGCTCATCCGACGATTCTAACTAGTCGAAATTTTCGATTGGGTACCGGTGTGCTTAAAACAAAGACCACCATGTTCGTACGTCACCGGTCGGTATTTTTGCAGATCACAAACGTTACAGTATTCTTCCCAATTTGATGTCGAGAACAGAACCCAACCAGCCCCTGAGGGGATTCTAACCTGTTCCTACTACTACTACTATTAATATTATTATTATTATGGTGCCTTCCATTTCAACTCAGGCAAAAAAAAAAATAAAATTGTACCATCACCATCTCAGATATTGTTGAAACTTTTTTTATAGCAACTAGACATGTTTTTAAGAGACCCATATTTTTTTGTTTTGTCGAAAAAAAATTTCCCGCCAAGTAATGGGCCATCAAAGACGGGGAGTACAATTTATGAATTGTAAAAGACATGGAAAATGGTCAACTTCGGAGCCCCACCATTCAGCTATGGAGACAGGTAGAGATATAATTCTTGTTGTGGTATATACATAGGGATATAAATAAACTATATTTCATTGTACTTCGGTTTGCGCGTGCGTACCTTTTTGTACATAAATTAACAAATGAACGTTAATTTATCTGAAAAGTCGAAGTTTGCGATTTTTTTTCGAGCACTTCCGATTCGAATTTTAAAATTCTGTTTTCACGGTTGGTAAGAACTAGTTTCCTGCTTTCCGAAAAAAATTTTGTATCTCTTCTGTGTGCAACCGTTTTGTCGCAAAAAATTCGAGAAAATGTAAAATTCTCAAAAATCGCCATTTTTGGGCGCCATTTTCTCAAAAACACCATCTTTTAAAATTCTGAAATTTTGTCAGATGGTTTAGCTTTACATGAATAATAAACACACCAAATACCATTCTCGACCAATGCTTCATGAATTAACTACAGCCTTTTGAAGTTAGCGAAGTTTCGTTAACTTTGATGTCACAGTTAGCAACACTGGAAACAATAAAAATGCAATAATTTGATGATATTTGTGGCTCACATTAATTAAATGAAGAATAAAAGGTTTTCCTGACTGGTTTTTTTATTATTTTGATCAAAAAAGCGCTCTGAAATAGTAAAATTATTCCTCCCCCCTTCTCTGTTTTTTTTTAACGAAGTAATCTGAGATGGGAATTACGATTACGAAACACAAAATTTAAGTTCACTTACTTAAAATGGTCTTCGGAAGCAAAATTTCACTGATTTTTTTTTCACATGGACCAATCATTTGCTTGCTTGGTGTCTTCTTCGCTAATAGCAGTAGTACACTTACAACTCGTCCAGAGGTGAATCCAAGGAGTCGATCGCCCTTCCAGAAGAAACTTCACCATCATAAATCACTGACACGGTTTGGGAAATTGTAGACACTTATTTCCACGTATTCGAACCTTTTTCTATAACCTATATTTTCGCTTTTCTTCGAGTATTTTTAGAATCTTGTCTATGGCTATGAGTAGATGAGCCGAATCGTGTGTTTTGTCGTCGCTTATTACAACAAACTGTCAGTTGTTCCATATTCCGGTGATATAACTGAATTTCACTTTGCAGAATAACAGTCCAGTTTTCAACGAAGTCCACATGAAGTAAAATAGAATTTGTATCTTGAAATTTTATACGATGCTTTCGGTAGCAATTAATTGTCTTTGGATTTTCTTGATGTAGTCATGAATTACAAGTCTTACAGTTAAACCAGTAATGTACGATACGAAAACGGAAAGTGGCAGAGTTTTTTGTTTAACGAGATCATTGTTTTCCCATATGGCATACGTAACACTTTCATTTTCAGCAGGATCAAAGACTCCACACTTATTCCTTTCATTTCAGGACATTCACTACATTCTTGAAGAAGACAGCTGTCTTTTTCAGCGGATCATACTACTAAAGGAAATAGGTCACTCATGACTGCTTCAATACAGGTTGCACCTTTGACTTGTTGCAACGCAGTAGCAGATAACTTAAAATTTGCACAATACACACACAGACATTTCCCTAGCAGGTTGCGGACTCACCCACTTTAGTCGAATACTATAAAATTCCGAGTGACCCATTCTTATGCTGAGATTGTTCTGTTTAAAAGAAAGTCTGTAAATTGCTTTGATGGAACGCGTAAGAAATTGTTTGGATTTTTTTAAAAACTTTTTGTCCTTTTTCGATCACTGTAATGGCATCGTACTTAATTGAGAATTTGTCTGGATCATTCCAAGTCATCACTGAGGTAATAGTGCAGGCTTTTTATAGATCATCAGAATTTATTGGATGGCCATTTTGAGTAAACTTAAAATTTGTGTGTATCGTAATCGTAATTTCCATTTCAGATGACTTCGATTTAAGAAAACGGACGAGTAAGGGGGGGGCTCATTTTACTATTCCAGAGAGCTTTTTTGATCAAAATAATAAAAACCAGTCAGGAAAACCTTTTATTCTTCATTTAATTAATGTGAACCACAAACATCATCAAATCATTGCACTTTTATTGTTTCCAGTGTTGCTAACTGTGACATCAAAGTTAACGAAACTTCGCTAACTTCAAAAGGCTGTAGTTAATTCATGAAGCATTGGTCGAGAATGGTATTTGGTGTGTTTATTATTCATGTAAAGATAAACCATCTGACAAAATTTCAGAATTTTAAAAGATGGTGTTTTCGAGAAAATGGCGCCCAAAAATGGCGATTTTTGAGAATTTTACAATTTCTCGAATTTTTTGCGACAAAACGGTTGCACACAGAAGCGATACAAAATTTTTTTCGGAAAGCGGGTAACTAGTTCTTACCAACCGTGAAAACAGAATTTTAAAATTCGAATCGGAAGTGCTCGAAAAAAAATCGCAAACTTCGACATTTCAGATAAATTAACGTTCATTTGTTAATTTATGTACAAAAAGGTACGCACGCGCAAACCGAAGTACAATGAAATATAGTTTATTTATATCCCTATGTATATACCACAACAAGAATTATATCTCTACCTGTCTCCATAGCTGAATGGTGGGGCTCCGAAGTTGACCATTTTCCATGTCTTTTACAATTCATAAATTGTACTCCCCGTCTTTGATGGCCCATTACTTGGCGGGAAAATTTTTTTCGACAAAACAAAAAAATATGGGTCTCTTAAAAACATGTCTAGTTGCTATAAAAAAAGTTTCAGCAATATCTGAGATGGTGATGGTACATGCTCTGCCTGAATTGAGATGGAAGGCACCTTATTAATAATAATAATAATACTGCTACTACTACTACCGCTTTTATTATGGATCTGTATAGTACAAAGGCAAACTTATTTTAATGAAAGAAGTTTAATGATTTAAAAAAATAATCGTTAAATCACTATTTGAATATTATTTTAAATATTATTTTAAAGAAAGAAGTGTTATATTTTTTTTTAGAAATAATAAAGAAAACTTTCCTTAGATAGGGTTTGAACCCACGCCAAAAACGATTTTCGTTACTAGCTAGTTGCGTTACTTCACTTGGCTACAGCATCTAGCATTTACTTTGTGCTATATGTAGGTCATGACTCGTGACATCGTATCTGTATCGGCCAATCAGATCCGAGGATATCTGAAACGTTCGGAATCCCCACCGGTTGGTATAGTGCAAAAGGTCTGTACCACTCACTATGGAAACGGCTTAGCGAAAGGTACGATGCATGTTATGTTTTTTGAAATGCGTACGATGTTGCTAATAACACAAAGAATAAAAAAGTAACAGAATTTAAGGTTTATTTAAAAGACTATATATATATATATATATATATATATATATATATATATATATATATATATATAGATAGATAGATAGATAGATAGATAGATAGATAGATAGATAGATATACGAAGTTCCAAAAACAAAATAATTGCCTTAGCAGAAGGATTAAGTGGGAATGGATATATTTGAGCCCAAGAAAACGACCTCGACAATAAAGTGACCTGCCAACGCCTATTTCGAATTCTTTACCGTCGTTCTCATTATGATTAACTAGAACCAGTTGCCTCCTGCACATATCATGTAGCATCAAAGAAGCGGAGATCAATGGATTTCGATAAATGCTGAGCAGCTACTATCCTTAACCTACAAGAAAAGAAAAACAAAGCTAAAAATAAAGATTTTCCTTTGTTGTTTTGGTTTCATTAAGATGGATGCTACTTAACGAAAACTAGTTAACAGGAGAGGGTGTAAAACAATAGTAAAATCTTTTGACTAGCTCATTGTATGCGAGACAGCGGGAAACATATATACACGAGGGAGAGTGTTTTTGTTCTGTAACACAACAGAAAACGAGTGACCAAATCACAGTGAAAAGCGAAGCTGAGTAGATAAAATTGTTTACCTTTCTTTTGGGTTTTTCTTGTTCAATAATTGCTCGTCTATAATAAGTGTTTCCAACTCATGGTATTTTCCACTGGTCAACACAATTTTAAAATATATATAGAGTAGAAACTGTAATTAGACAGGTGGTGCTTGAGAAATCCGGAAACTCAATAGCAAATTGGGCTGAAATCTGGGCTCTTGCAAGGGATGTCAGAGAGGGGAATTTCGGATATTCCCGTTTCCATTTCCATACGTCGACAGAATTCCAACTATATTTTTGCTATATGGATGAATAACTTGTCTTGTTGCAGTTCAAAATGGTTCAAGTGTTTTTTCGTATAATGCTGGGCTACCACGATGGTAGAATTAATTCAGGACATGCGTCTGGTAGTACACAGCAGTGTTTATTAGTTTTCGCTCTATATTTTGCAGAAGCAGTTGGCCCATGTACGAGAATCTGCTTACAGTCATGAAAATTTTAAGAGAATTTTTACGCAGTGAAGTAAGAACGTACTTAAGTTCTTGGTATTAATAGGTCTCTATATTCTGGCACGGAATTTACCACAGTCTCTGAGGTGAATTCATGCCTCATCCGGCGGAACAACAAACTTCCACAAAAGACTCGCGAGATGCTTTTCATACAGCCTCATCCAATTCCTTTTTTCCACAGACACATGACATGGTTTTAGGGCGTGCATTCTGCTCTTGCAAAAGACCATTAGACATAAATCGCTTTGGAAAGGTGCAGCTGATTGTCTCCTGCGATGTGCGGTGTTTGCTGCCTATTGCATGCTATGTATAGGGATTTTCGGAAGTTACCATACACAGACGTACATGCAATAGTGACTGGAACCTCTTCACGGGAGGAGGATTTCTAGCTACTTTATTGGGCCCTTGACTCTTTGCCCCATATTCCCACATTGTACGAATCATTGCACGAATTACTGTATGCATTTGCACAGTCGGCACAATATGTAGATACGTCTGTGGTTTTAGGTTTTAGTAAATTCATACTAGTATAGGTGGTGTAGTTCTCACGTAGCTCTTAGGTTCGATCTTGGCTTGTGCTAGGTGGGCTTTGAGGTTATCACTGCTTACATGCTAGTTTTATTCGACTTTTTTCAGAAGGTCATCGACTTTTGCAGCAATTGGTACTCCTGTGTAGGGATTGTATTCCCAGATGTATCTAAATTTCCACTGGGAAACGATTATACCATTGTGTTTCTGCTGCATTTGAAACAATACATAAAAATTAACACGTTAAAGTGTAAACTCACTAACTGTTTTACCTGCCATATGTGGCACAATATCTCTGAACGCATGTATAAATATTTATGTTATTATTATTATTATTATTATTATTATTATTATTATTATTATTATTATTATTATTATTATTATTATTATTATTATAACTGAGGTATTAGTGTATGATACGTTAAAATTAGTATACTGTAACGGTAGAAAAGTATAATGTGACTGCAATCCCTCATGCTAATTTTCACTACTTATTTATGAGCACTTTCTTCTTTTCATTGCATTACAATTTTCGATTATTTTGGTGGTAAATCACATTTTAGCAGGAATTAATCTGAGCCTAACTAACTTCGTAACATTTGATAGAGATTCAGGTACTGAAACATGAATTGTATTTTTAAATGTCAACTATAACTCTCTTGACATCTTCAAAATGTATCTAATTATCTCAAGTACATTTTTAATTTGTATACATTGAAACATCAGGAAAGGCAAGAGTGAATGGTAGAAAATTAATAACAGATTTATTAATTACTGCACAGAAACGGTTACAATTTTTTTCTCGTACTAAAGAAAATATCAATACACACTGCTGGAGAACCGTGGGGAACAATATGTCTACCAAATATTTTCCAGTAATTTTTTATGAATTATAGGTAAGCCGACTGTCCTTGCCAGGCAATTTTGTGATAACTTTTGTTCTTCGAAGAAAGCAGTAATTTTTCGTGATACAAATAATCGGGCATCATCCTTTTGAGATATTACTTTTTGTGCTATCTGAAAGAACGATATGACTGTGGCCTCTAGAACGTCCCTGTTGTAACGGTCAAATCTTAGATTAACTCAATGCATATCAATCTAGATCACTGGAATGAAAGAGAAAATTTCATCAAAACTTAAACTGTGGCATATAAAACATAATATTATGGTTTAAATCACTTTGTGATATTGTGCGAGTATTAAAGTTGGACTAAGTTAGAAATAAATAACAAAAATGTTCACTGTATTAACATATTAATTCCTTCCCGAAGCTATACATTGAACTTACGGCTTTTCCTCCTCTTGGCGCAATCCGCCAAATTAATGTGGCTACTGTTACTAATCTTCTTTATATAAATTATTAATTATCATGATGTTTGCTACAAAATTTTAAATCTTCCTTCTTATATGATTAAAAACATATACACTTTAGGTTTTCAGGCAATTGAATAGAATAGAATAGAATAGAATAGAATAGAATACTTTATTAATCATTGAACAACTACATGTTGTAATAGATTTCGTCAGGAATAAAATTAATACATATAATAATAAAAGATAATATACAAGAAATAAATATAATAATAATAATAATAGTGACAATAACAATGAATATTACAATATTCAGTAATATAATATACATATTACTATTACACTAACTTATGCTAGGAGTTAATCATCATGCACTCCTCAAACTCTTTCAAACTATATAGGCAGTGGTCTATAAGCATATTTTTAACATATCTTCTGAAATCTGTCAAATTCATTACATGTGTAGTTTGAGGGAGCAAATTAAATAATTTTATATCATTATATTTGTAACTTTGTTGTGTCTTACATAATCTAACATGTGGAGTGTCAATGCTAAACTTACACCTAGTATTATATTCATGTATATTTCCACGTACAGTAAACAGATCAGGGTTCTCTTTTACGAACATTAAACAGTTGTAAACGTATATAGATGGTACAGTCATGATTCGATATTTTTAAACAGTTCCCTACAGGATACTGTGTCTGGTAAACCTTCAATACACGTAACCGCTCTCTTTTGCCATTTGAAAATAGAATGAGCTCCAGTAGAGTTACCCCACAATAAATTCCCATATAGTAAGTGGGTATGAAAGAAAGCGTAGTATGATGTTATCATTAGTTCATGTCCCACACTTCTTCTAAGCTTCCTCAACAAATACAGAACCCTAGTAAGCCTTTTACATAGTTCTTGTGTGTGTGCTATCCAATTTAGTTTGGCGTCCAAACGTATTCCTAATAGCTTAACTGATTCGGAGCTATTTAAGTTGTAGGTAAAATTGTTCAGATAGAAATAGAATATTTCTGTTTTCGAATTATTTAAAACTAGATCATTGGATTGAAACCATAGAGAAGACATCTTTACAGCTTCCATATTTTTACGCTGCAGGACCTTTAAACTTTTATCATTTGTTATTAGAGTGGTGTCGTCAGCATAAAGGACGGATTTACACGGTAAGTAGTTTGGCAAGTCATTCATATAAATAATAAAGAGAAAAGGCCCCAAAACCGAACCTTGAGGTACACCAGTTAGAATTTTAAGTTCATTAGATCTTGTATTTTTAATTTTAACTATTTGACGACGATTGTTGAAGTATGATTTTAGCAGTCCAAGTTCGATTCCTATTATTCCATAAGACTGTAATTTAGTAACTAAAATATCATGTGGTACCGAATCGAAGGCTTTACTTAAGTCAAGAAGAGCGGCACAAGTATAGGAGCAAGATTCAAATCCATTAATTATTTCTGAGACGACAGACTCTACAGCTTTGATAGTGGAAAGTCCAGATCTAAATCCAAATTGTGCATTGTTAATTAAGAAATTTTGTTCAAAATATAAAGACAGTTGGGCTTTAATGCAATGTTCAATAATTTTAGAAAAAATTGGCACTAGCGAGATCGGTCTATAATTATTAGGGTCTGTTTTGTTACCTTTTTTATATACAGGCACAGTAATATTAATATTAATTTTGAGCAAGATCGCTGCACTTCAGCGATAAGTAAGTGGACCGTACATATTCCTTAATTTTAGACATTAAAATACTTATAGAAATCAATAATTTTCCGATATCCGATAATGTGGAATTTAAGTGTGAAATACTGTATCGTATTCTCCCTTTGATCTCTCTTTACAGCGACAAGTATAACAAGAAACTGACATTCATTTCCTCCAAGCAAACGTCATTCGCAACACACAATGCCATACATGTCCGCTTCTACCCAATTTCTACTTTCGTGTCCTTGCGGTCTATTAAATTGCATATATTCTTTTTTACTCCGATATTTAAAGTCACTCCCTCTTTTCATTGGGGTTTAGTAATATCAACCTTCTTGCTCTGTACTGTACCGTATACCTCATAGAACTTCTTGTTGGTATTTTTTCCCGTATTCAGTAATTCTTGTTACTTCGTTCTTTATGTCTGTGTATTTTTGCTTTACGTCCAGTAGTTCACGAAACAGAAAATCTTGGACTTGCTGTATCACCAACGATATTAGCTACAAGTTACATTCACACCTATAGTGGCAGAATTCAACTCTTTCATGTTTTAACGTTGACGATCGTAGAACAAGAATATATCGTAATACATAGTCAGAAGCATTTCTTAGAATTGATTAAGTGTTCCAGGAATACATTTCATATCCATCCTCAACACTTGACTAAAGGCAAGAGTGATAGAGATCCACTACAATTACCGGTTTCATTATCGATGCCGGTTCGAAAAGAAGTTCGAAATAAATAGTTCGAAAAGAAGAGTACATAGCAGGAAGCGTTTTAAAAATTATTTCACTATTATATGAATTGGCACATCATCTCTCTCTTAGATCCATACTTAAACTGGAAAAGAAATATCAACCTCATAAGGTTTTGATGTTGACTGCTATAAAGTAGAAATGGTAATAAGTAGCAAGAAGCTATTTTCTGTCATTAGTTATACATCCTAACAACATAGTCCGTCTCCGTCCTTAGATCTCTACTATACTTACACTGGTATAAAATCCATTACCGCCACTGGTTTTAATAATAATTGAGAAAATATATATCCATGGAAACCAAATTACTTCACACGCCGTGTACATGTGACGCCAATAGTTCCTTTAAGAACTAATAGAATCTCCACATACAATTATTACAGATCATCGATTCCTCGTGACTGCATATGTTATTGCAATTATTAATGTTGCCGACGATAGGAGAGACAGTACAGAACTAGTCCAAATGGAACAGATTTACCTTCTCGAAACAAAACTGTATTTTCACGACACTTTTCGAGACAATACAGCCTCAAATGTTATCTTGTGGGTAACATTAGGACACGTCACTGAGCTCCTTGTGTCAACGTTACTGTTTATGGTAACGTTGTATCGCTTGTCATGCTATTTATCCTATGCTATCTTAACTTCCTTCAGTACCAAGTGCTTTTTGTTTCGTTTGACAACAACGTTCCTTGCAGCTGGGCAGTTTTACATCGATTTCGTGGTATGTAATGGTTGTTTCGGGGTAGTAAATATAGTTTTTTCTGTAACATTACTGATCTCTCTTTCTGTCTTAGGGTGACTTAACACTGACTCCGGGAATCCATCCATACGCGTCTTTGAATTCTTGTCTTCGTATATTGTCGCTATTTGAAGATCTAACATGTATTTTAGTCCTTTTTCCTTTTAATTACACATACTGTTTGTTACCTTTTCTTTCTTTGCTGGTATGTATTCCTATTGGAATTTCGGTTCGTAGTGACGCTCCTCTCATATCTGTGCGTCATTGTGTTTACCGAATATGACTTCGTGGATTATCGTTTTATCTGACAATGATGTGAAATGTGTTAGTACGAAAGTAAGACTGACTATCTGTATGGATGATTTTTTGTTTTTACAAATAAAGATTACCCTTTTCAAAATAGTCATTCCGGACAGCTACACAACTGTCAAAGGGTTGTTTCCACCCTACATTATAGTATTAGCAGGCTTCTGTTGGAGTACTTTCCGAGCTTGTCAATTACTCTCTTCTGGATATTATCCAAAGTTCCAAAATAATGACCTTTCTAGTGGTTCTTGAGTAACATAAATACAGAATAGGTCACAAGAACTGATACACGGCGAATAGCAGAATGTGTTTTCCTGTGCCAACACCTCATTGGTAAAGACTCGACATTTGAGTGATCCTCAATCTGGTCCTTGAGTTCCTTTGTCGCCTGAAATGTTAAAGTTTTTTTTCCAATGTGTTTAGAAGTTTAGAATTTACCTGATAATCATACGTCGACATTCACCAAATAGAATATTTTTTCCTTTCTTTTGTAATTGTCTCAAATGCTGGAAAATTTTCATCATATCTTAATTCTGATACATCTTCCGTTTTTGGCAAAATCTTGAAAGTTAACAAATCCATCATCTCTTCTTTACATTTGGTTGAGTCATTTTATGATCTTTTAATGTCAGTTTACACAGTATACAGTCATACTTCGGATCTTTGGTTTGAATATTTAATTGGAATTTCGATCTACGGTATTTGAAAATTGAGATCAAAAGTTATCTACTTTCAGTTTTCTTTATTTGACAATGCCATAAAACTTGGTTTGCGTTTGAATAAATGCATTAATAAACTTTCGGCTTCTAGTATTTTGTAATTAGTGTAAAATTATTTTTCTTCCTGTGTGTTCTGTTGAACAAGTATTATTAAATCTCATTTCAGACTGAATCTATTTCTTGAAATTAGTGTGTAGACTAAGCTAGTGAACAAGAATAAATATAAAATGTTCTATGCTTTTTTCTTTCCTGTTTAATTATATCAATTTGAAGGTTCTACATCTTCGCATAAATGTCGACATAGCAAAGGAAAATCAAAATCTTAATAAACATTAGAGCCCGGTGTTTCTGTAGCTGTATAACTCAACTCGACGAGATATATTTGAATTGGAAAGAACATATAATACGAACAAATGGAATAAAAGACTAAATTTTCAATTTGTATTAGGAACCGGAGGTTCTAAATTCAAGTATTAACTTACAAAATCTATTGAGCAATGAATCAGAAACATATTTAACTACTCGGGTACTTGCTCCTTTGTTCAAATCATTTTATGATACGAAACCGCTCACCGCACAGATCACTAGGGCGTGTTTTTTTTCCGATTGTTGATTTTTAAAAAAAGAATCTCTTGTTAATTTATAAAGATGTATATGAATTTGCCTTATTTAAATTATTTATTTATTACTAATTTACTGGTCTCATTATTTATTTTCTAATTTAAATTTTCATCAGAAATATCATGATTTGCTTTCAATTTGAATCAATTTACGGTATTTATTCCCATATTTGTTTATTTATTTATTGAATGATTATCATGATCATTTGCTGAATGTTAATTTATTTTATGATGTGGTTTTTATATTGTTTGTTTGTTGTTTTTTTATCTCCTTTTCCGAAATAAAGCTTCGAATTAGATTCCCTTGGTGGTTTACATGTTTATCAATTTTCTTAAGAACATCAGCACCGGTAACGATAATAATACTCACTGTAGATCTGTGTGATAAGTGATATTTCATCGAAAATAATGTTAGTATGTGATTTTCCGTTAGAGATAAATGATATGGATTATTATGACTGCTTTTTTTCTAGAGGGCTTAGGTATGGCTGAGACAAGAATCTGCACTAATTGGCAGATGGATTTGTATGATCATGGTAGTGAGAATCGGATTGGAAATTCAAATAAATTTTACATTTCTCATTTTCATAAATGTTTATTAAAGATTATCTTATTAATTTCTGTTTATCTTTAGTTAGTCATTTTATTTTTCTTTTGGAATTAAAATTCTCGCTAGTATGACTATACACCTTTACTGCCTCATTAGGCCCACACCGTATAAATTTGAATGGCGACCTATTATAAATTCGTCTGGCTTTTATGAAGATCTATTATAATAAAAATAAAAAGTTTTTTTTAATTGAACCGAGCTATATTATTATTATTATTATTATTATTATTAGCAGTAGTAGTAGTAGTAGTACTATTATTATTATTGTTAATATTATTATTATTATTACATAAGAGTCCCAACATATTAGAGTTACAGAAACTGGGCTTTGGAAATTTACCTCAGTTGGCTTTGCATTATATCACAGTAGTCATCTCTAGGTTCATAGGGGTATATCATTGTCTGTTTTTTGACAGCACTTGATGTATTGAGAAACTTCCCTCAACATCAACATATTTTAAGGGCGCATATTCTTAAAGCAAGCAAGTAAGGTTTCGTGGTTAAAAGTCCTATTCAAAAACACGCACGTCAAAAGTTTTTCCTCTCGATATTTCATCTATCTTGCACAAAGTATGATACCCCTTGATTTTCTCAAGAACTAATTTAAGTTTATCGCTGACGGCTTTCCCAATTTCACCTTCACATTGTTGTAATTCTTGCTGTACATTAGTCACCCTTTGAAGGCACTGAATGAATGGTTTCATTTCGTTTCTCATGGAAGTTTTTCAATGTCACCAAACGAGAAAAATTACTGGTAATGTGCGTGAAACTGCCTTCCAACTGAGGATTTGTAATTAGACCTTGAGACATGGCTATGGGTGCAGCATCTTCCATATCCAAGCTGTCAATAACCGATTTGGCCACGTCAAATTCATGGCAGTAATGCATGTAAGCATTTGTCCAAGTTCTCCATCGTGTCAAAACTAGTGCCGGACATAAAGGTATCTCACAGGCATTCTCACGAAAATACCGCACTGTAGGCGGGGTTTTAAAAAAAATTTTTGACTCTAGTTTGTCTTCATCTGCAAACTTTTCTCGCACTTCCTCAATCACCCGATGTAAAGCATATGCGAGACACTTCATATGAACCAGCGTTGGATAAAACATTCTTTTCTGCTTCGATCATGTATCGTGCCGCATCAGCAATAACAAACACAACATAGTTATGAATTATCCCAAGTGGCCACAACAGAAAAAGACTTTTGTGAAACAGCTGACAAGTAGTTTGGAGATTCACTTTTTTCCAAGATCTTGAATGCGACATAGAGAAAGAAACACTTTTCCCTTGGTTATCTTCCTTCAACGTACCGACGATCACATTTACAAAGAAGCGACTCACTGCATCACTTGTAAAATGGAGACAACTTAGAACGTGCAGTAGAACCTGGTCCTAACATAAACTGTTTTTCCTTTATTTCCCCGGGCCCAGGAAGCTGTGTTTATATGTTTCTCATGCCAAACCGGTGGATTCGTTCTTATGTACTCACTTTCACTTCGCATTATTTGCAGAAAAGACTATTTCCATCCACAGAAAAAAGGCTTCTGCTCAAAATTCAGACAAAAGAAGTCCGAAAAAGGAAATTTTACTAGGCGTGATATTAGGCACGTTAACGGTCTGTCCTTCCACAAACTGAAGTCCAAACTAAAATAGGAAAACTTTCCCACCATTACCTCTCTTATGGAGGACATTCCTACACCTCATTTTCTAACTTGTGATTGTTGCAGATCTGGCGTTATCAGTTCAGTCATTGAAGAATGTCTTGTCTTTTAATTTCTTTTTTTTCTACTGAAGAAAAGATGTTTAAGAAGTGGTAGTGATTCTGGTTAATGGCTAGTAAGTTTATTGTCGAAAACTGAGGTGCAAAAAGGACGTTAAAACCTACAAAAACTTTAAAAATCCAATAAAAAACGTCGAAAAAGACAAACAAAATACAGCATTTTCTGGATGACGATGACCAATATATATTAGGATAGGCCCGCCTTCGAGCATTCATAAAAAGGAGGAATTTTCCTCAACGTCTGGGTCCTTGATATGATATACTGAGATGATTCTGAAAAAGTAACTTTATGAAACAAGGTACACAGAATAGGAACAGCGATAGGTTAATCTTTAAATATACAGATTTCGGATTGTTTATAAAGATGGTAGCTCGAACACTTGCAACGGATGCTCCAAAAAATCAAATAATTGTTTCAACTAAGTGGATACTTTCAAATATCTAGGTTCAATATTAAGAAAATAAACGAAGAAACTAATATATTCACGAAATAGTAAATACCCACTAAAAGCAAGGAATTTGCGTTATTATTCATTTCAAAATTTTTTGTTCTCTCTAATCTTATCTAGAAATTTGAAGCTTAAAATGTAAAAGGAAGGTTATCATATCTAGTGTATTCTATGGTTGTAAAATATGGTCACTTACACTGAGGAAAGAACGCAATTTGAAACTTTTGAGAATGAAATCCTGAGACAAACATCCGGACCCAACAGGAATGACGGAAAGTTCATAATGAGGAACTGCATAATTTGTAGGGTTTACCAAACATTGTTAAGGTCATGAAGGCCAGGAGGCACACGTGGGCAGGTCATGTAGCCAGAAATGAAGAAAGTAGGAACGCTTTTAAAGTTTTAACTGGAAATCTAATCATACACCGACCATTCGGGATACCCAAGATAATATTAAGATCGATCTCACAGAAATAGGAATACAAAGTAGTAACTGTATCTAGTTTACCAAGGATAGAAGTCAATGCAGAGCTCTTTTGAACGCGACATGTCGCGAACCCGAGTTTATTGAACTTCCGGGTTTCGTAGGCTATTTGTTGGTTATTTGTTCCAATCAGTTTTGTCGTCACGAAATGATTCTTGAGGAAATGGTGCCTTAAAAGATTGAGTGGGGTAATGTGTTGTTAATTAAGTTTTAGTTGTGCTTGAATGATGAAAATGAGATTAAGGACTTTGACTGTGCAGTAGGAAGTTATGTTTCTTCAAGCAATAAATATGTCAGACAGGCTCTTAGATACAGGACTAGTCATGTGGGTTAAACGTAAAATGTATCTAATGTATTCGAAAATATTTTACTAACTTACATCAACGATTTGTACTATAGAAAGGTTTACATGTATATTCGAGATTTATAACATGTAAAGTTTTGTATTCAGAAATATTTTACGTACATATAACGTATTATATTTTCCGTAATTTCTACGAAAATAAATTTGTTATTGTAAGACTTTTCTACAAACGTTAGATTAGCAGAAATATTGTTATGTGTTTTAGGTGTACGTACATCTATTCTTACTGAGTTTTTTTAAACTGTAAGTGTATTTGATGCCGCGTTTGGTTACTTTCCTAGTCACTTCCTGACGTGTATGTTTTATTCATTATGTTGCTGGTTTGGAACGATTTGACAGTATTAAGATATTGTCCCTGGAGAAGACGATGTTAATTCCCAAAATGGTTTCCCAAAAGATATTAATATATTTTTAGTACATTGTTCAGGCCTGTTTTATTAATGTATCCGATGCCCTTCATTTCATTCAGAAAATGTGGCTGTAAGATTTAAGTACATGGTGCACCTCGGCGACTAACTTTGTTAACTTTAAGAACTTGAAAAAAGGTGCTGCAATATAGTTTATTAAATTGATAATAGAAATTTCTACTTAATTACAACGAACATTACATTTTCGTAAACTAGATATTTTGTAACTATACGAAAACTACATTAATAGTATAATAGGAAAATTATTCCCCATTTATGACATCATGTAAGGGAGTTTTTTTTTGGTACTACTATTTTAAGAATATTCGATTAATTTGAACTAGTATCAGGTAATATATCAAAATCTAAGATTCTTAAACAAAGACTCTTATTCAGAGTCATTGCGTTGAATTAAGACATATATATTTATTTATCCAGAAATTCAATTTTTTTGCTGTAACAGCGATTGCTAGATCAGAATTTGGTTGCATATGATTCCACGACTTTTGGTAATCTACATTTTTTATATTACATTATTTTATTTTGTTTATTCGCAATCTCAACAGAATATGGAACTCTAGTCACTAAAGGTTAATAATTAGTGCTCGTTTATGTTCAGTTGAGCAGTAGGTATAGTTAACCCTTTTATAGCCATGTGGTCAATATGCACAAACAGGGACAGAGATATCTTAAATAATTTCTTTGTATTTTGTTTTGCGGATACTGATTATTTTAGTATTCTTCGACCTAGTCTAGTTCTTTACAGTCCAAAAATTAAAAGTTAATTATTTTAAATAACGTGGTTAAATAAAAGTTTAACACATGAGGCTTTGCGGTCATATTGACCTCAAAGTATAATAGTATATATTTCCTAATATTATATTTTACTTTTGCACGACGTTTGCAGTTACTCACTTTTTTGTATTCCTCAACCTAGTCTACTTCTTTATATAATCCAAATATAGAAAATTTATTATTTTAAGTAACGTTGTTAAATAAAATGATAACAAATCTTGGGGTCATGTTGACAACAATGTCTAATATTATAATTTTCCTATTATTCATTATTAATATTACTACTATTATTATTAGTAGTAGTATTAAGCAACCTAAAGACACGAAATTAACTATTATTTAGTCTATCTTTCATGTTTGTTTGCACTTATAAGAAATTAAATAATTGGGCCAAGAAGACCCCAATAACGAGCGTGTGTGCATTTTGATGGGCCATAGGAGGGTTAAGCTGATAAATGAGTTTAAAAACATAGCTTATAAAACTACAACTGACCAATGCATTATATATATATATATATATATATATATATATATATATATATATATATATATATATATATATAAAGATTATACCTAATATATTAAGATAATATGTCTAAGGAAGGCTGTTACATAGCCGAAACTGTAACACTAACATATAATCTTAAATTATATATATATATATATAAACTGCTTTGGTCAGTTGGACTTTTATAAGCAATCCTCAATTTTCCAAAGTTGCAATAAATAATTTACAAATTTAAATACACTGAAAAAATGTAGGTGGCGTACTTGAAAAGATAGGTTACAAGCGTAATTCCTGTAGCTTTTGGACTTAAATTACAGCAGACGTATAAAAAAATGCATGTTTTATAGTACGTTCTGTATAAGCGTTCCATTGTACGTACTTTCTGTATAAAACAACGTAGGCGGTCAGGATCTCACATACAAATGGACGTATATAGCATATGTCTGTCGAAGGTAACATAAGTGTATGTATGTGATATGCGGAAAACCGTTAGATGTCAGACATCCTGCAACGGTATGATGTAACATCTAAGGGTAGTGCCTATGTAGCATAAGGACAACGTATGCTCAGTACTGATTTCGATAGTAAACAAAAGGATATCGTTTATCTTTACAATATACCGCTGTCTGGAGTACGGATTTTTCTCTGTGTACATAAAAGAAATATAAGAGAAATAATATACAAATTGTATATTTCTCTATACTATTCTCTATGCTATTCTGAACCAAGCAACCTATATATAGGAGATAACACTATTCTATCACAGCGAGGTGTTCAAGAAGGTGATCCGTTAGGTCCAGCACTGTTTGCTATGACTCTCCAACCAATTGTTAATAATATAAACGCGGAGCTGAATGTCTGGTATTTGGATGATGGAACCATAGCTGGAAATACAGACGAAATACTACAAACATTTGACAACATTCGTACACATGCATCATAAATTGGCTTATCACTAAATTGCTCCAAATGCGAAGTAGGATTCCTCGGTGCTACAGAAGAACAAATTAAGAACCTCTATGATATCTTTAATGAATCAGCACCTGGTATTCAGCTCCTTATTCCAACTAATGCAGAACTTTTAGGTTCAGCTATCTCAACAGAGGCACGGAGCAAAATGTTACTAGACAAAACCTCAAAGCTAGAATTTTTTTGTCGCGACTTTCCAAGCTTTCAGCCCATTCTGGTTTTTACTTGTTAACCCTTTGGGGATCTTATCGTACATTTTGTACGATACGCATTTTTCATCGTACATTGCGTTATTTCTCTTCTATTTGAGCTTTTTCGTCCGGATTTTTTTTGTTTTTAGTCCAGATACATTGTAGAAGACATTACGTATGGTTTCAGACCGTCCTGCGTCCAGACATAGGAGGTGATGACGTCATAATTTTGAAATAGAAATTTTCCCTTATGAAGCCTATGTTCATTATTTTTTGGCGGGTTTATTTTTTCACGTAGAAGATTGAAGTTTTGCACAAACATTCAGTCCACCGAGTAGTATTTACCAGATTTTTTGTTCCGATGTCAGTGCTAAAACAGGGGGAGAACCAGAGTGGGCAAAGGGTTGAAAAAAGGGATATTTTTACCGAAAAAATCCCGTTTTTCAGGATTTCCCCGCCTCACATACATGATGGGGACACGTGAGTCGTACCGTCTGAAAGGCAGTTCCATTCTGAAGAGAATGACGGTCGAATTATTATTCTAGGGTAATTAGGGACGTCTCAGTGATTTTTTTTCAAAATATACTTCTGTATAGGGTAACATGGGGAATTTTCTGATTTTTTTGGCGGGCTTATTTTTGAACCTAGAAGATTGAAATTGTCCATTCAGTCCACCGAGTAGCATTTAACAGATTTTTTCAGATTTCTGCGTTAAAACAGGGGGATCGAGAGGGGCTAAAAGTTGAAAAAAGGGAAATTTAGACCAAAAATTTCCCTTTTTTCTGGAATTTCCCGCCTTAGATACATGATGGAGACATGTGAATGGTACCGCCTGAAAGGCAGTTCTATTCAGAAGAGAATATGGGCGACACATGTCCCTAGGGTACTTAGGGATGTCTCAGGAAATTTTTTTCCCTGAGATCATAGTGTTTTGTGGTAATTTGGGGCATTGTGGGAATTTTTGATAAAATTTCTCCCGCCCTTACTATTCAAGATAGAAACTTGAAATTTGGTACACACATTCAGTATACCAAGTACTATTTATCAGATTTTTTAGATGGCTACGTTCACACAGCGGAGTCCAGGGGGGCCAAAGTTCGAGAAAAAAAATTTTCCCTCCGGAATTTTCACTTTGACTTTTTTTCCCGCTTCTGGTAAATGGTATGAGCATGCAAGTGATACCACTTGAAAGCCAGCTCTATTCTGAAGAGAATGAGGTATGAACCATGATCCTAGGATAAATAGTGACGATGCAGTAGTTGCGTGACTGAAAGTCTAAAAAATAGCCCAAAAAGCCAAGATCCCTTAAGGGTTAAGGGCTTCATTTGGAATGGCGAGATTATTTTATTTCCTCCGATGCTCTCCATCTTGGAAGGAAGATACCCTATTGGAAAAGTATGACGATACTCTTAAAACTGGTGTGGAATCCATCCTCAATTGTTCTCTTAATAACAACTCTTGGATACAAGCTTCTTTACCAGTCAAAAATGGAGGCATTGGAATCCGTCGCGCCACAGATATGACTATTTTTAGCGTCTTTCTACGGTGCAAGTCAAAGAGTTAGTTCTCTTCTTCAATGGGATAACGACGAAATCACCAATCCAGATGTGATGGACTGCATAGCTAAATGGACAAATTTAGTTGGGTTAGACACTTCGGCTATCGAAAATCGTAACAATCAGTCGGCTTGGGACGAGCCCATTGTTAATTACCAGGCAGCTTCTTTATTGTAGACTACAAATAACATTGAAGATAAAGCCAGACTTTTAGCGGTCATGTCCTCAGAAAACGTAGCATGGTTTCAAGCTCTACCATCCCCACCTCTGGGCCTACACCTATCCAATGACAGCTTCCGAGTATCAGTTGCACTACGGTTGGGAGCAGATGTATGTGAACCACACCACTGCCCCATTTGTAACACCTTTGTAGATAAAAAAAGGATTACACGGTTTGTCGTGCAAAAGCAGCGCAGGCAGACACCCACGTCATTCAAGTGTAAATGATATAATATTAAGAGCATTAATATCAGCAGGAGTCCCAGCAGGGAACCGATTGGATGCAGCCGATCTGACGGAAAAAGACCCGATGGTATGACATTAGTACCTTGGAAGAAAGGAAAGGCATTGATTTGGGACTTCACATGTTCAGACACCTATGCCCCCTCCAACCTACAATATGCCTCAGTACAAGCTGGACTCGTAGCTGCTCGAAGATCGAAAGAAAAAAGGAATAAATATAGCAATCTACTCGATAACTATTGCTTTGTCGCAATAGCAATTGAGTCTAGCGGTTCTTAGGAAGAAGGAGGCCTCAAATTTATAAAAGAAATCGGCCACCGTCTATCAATTAAATCAGGAGATAATCGAGCAAAAAGTTTCCTGATTCAACGCATAAGCATAGCCATTCAGCGTGGGAACGTGTCTGCTATAATGGGAAAGTTACCCACTAGTAAAGAGCTAGAAGAAGTCTTTCTTTTGTAATTGCGGAGAAGGGAGGTTAGGAGTAAAAACAGACATCATTGGTGCGTCAATTTATGTAGCAACCGAGCAAGGAGTATGGAGAGACAGCTCACAGTCCATAAGTTTATATGAAAAATTATGGCATGAATACTGTACCGTACGTCAAGACAGTGACATAACATGACAGGTTGGAGCCTTTGAAAGCAGAAGATTTAGTACTACCTGCCGAACATTATGGGTACAAAGTATCGAAGAATAGATAGTTACTGTTTCATTTTAAATTTTTATTATATCAGTTTTTTTTATATGTATTGTATTTTTATAGTAAATTATGATGTAAATTTGGGTGATGTTTCAATTGAAAAATACTATATTGTTAAATAAATTGTAATTCATTACAAACTATTGAAACTATAATACAATATAGAAGTCGAACTTCTCATATTCTGTAGATCAAAAGCTTTAAGTTAAAGAATTTTATATATGTTCAAAAAATTCTATAAATTCCATGTAAAAAATATCGTTTAAAGAAAAGTAAAGGGATTATTATAAATAAAATAAAATATACAATAAGTGTACAAAAAAAAAAAAATCATAGGACTGCTAAAACGTGGTTCCTGAAGTTACGTTGTTTGTTAGTAAATACATCCAAACCAATATTCTGTTTACTTATTGCATTATAATTAGTACGGATTCTCCAAGTAACATATACAGTATATTTGTCCTTGCCTTCCTGTAAAAGAATATGTTATTCTTTTGTGCATGCGTTTTCATGGATGGGCATTGAAGATTTTGTAACAGCGCTGGACAGTCGATTTTATTATTCATGAGCCCAATGAGAAAAATTAAGTCATTTAGTTTTCTTCTTTCTTCTTACGTAATTATTTTAAAATTGTCAATAAGATTGGTATAATGCTCCAATTTTGGATACATACTGGTGTTTTTGTACGAAATATATCTTACGAATTTATTTTGTAATTGTCCAACTTTCTGGCATTCAGTTTTTACGTATGGATTTCAGATAACTGACGCATAATCTCATTTAGCTCTTAGGTAGCCCTAAGAAAAGTAAAGAGTCTTCAACATTTATAATTTTTAAGCTCATCAGTCATTCGTATTATCAATTCGAGGTTCCAGTAAGCTTCATTAGTAATTTTTTTCTATATATTATTACATTATTACATTATTTAGGTCTTGTTGTAATAAATAACAGTCTTCTCGTGTTTTGATTTTTGAATTTAATTTGAGATCATCTGCAAACAATAGGCTTTCTGAGTTTGTCATACAACAACGAAGATCATTGATAAAACGTAAAAAGAGAAGAAGCCCTAAGTTAGATTCATGCGGAACTTCTGAGATCATATGTATTTTTTTTAGAAAGAAATTCTTCATAGATAACAGACGGATATTCGTTATAGATACGGTTATGCACGTAAGAGGAAAATAAATTGACCGTAGCAGGACTAATGTTAAATGAAGCTAATTTAAGTAGTAAAACATAATATTGTATGGCACCAAAAGCCTTACTGAAATCAGTGTATGTAACATCTACTTGACCAATGTTGTCCAATGAAGAAGCTATAAAGACTGTAATAATACCGAAAGTTGTAACTGTTGATCTACTTTGTAAGAATCCATGTTGACGTACCGAAATTCCAGAGCGTGCATGATTTAGTATTCTAATATATAGGACACTTTGAAATATCTAGGCAAATACAGGGAAAAAATAACAGAACGAAAGTTTTCAATATTGTTTTTCTTTTGCGATTTAGGAATTGGGCAAACTATTGAGCGCATCCATTTTTGATTAAAACATTGGCTTTTATTACGAGATTAAATATTATACTTAAATGATATTTTAAAGTATCCATATATTTTTAACAATATATGGAGAATTGCCCTGGCGGTGTTGGACGTTAAAACTGGGGGGAGCAAGACATGATCTGATTATTTGTATATCAATGTTAGTTTCCTTTGTGGTTCCAAGTACTTTGTTTAACGAAAGTTTGTACAATTAATAGGATACTATCTTTTTCAGTTAAAATACAATATGTAGTATTTCATATTTTATTAAGTAAATTGAAAAAGGAACACAAGTAGGTTCTATCCCTTTGTACCCCTGAAGAAGGAAAGAATAAGATATTTGAGTCCTTGTTCATGAACATCTTAAAATTCTGTCTAGAAAATTGTGTAATCAGAATAATTAATAACATATTTACATAACAAATAAACAGAAAATATAATATTAATTACAGTAATGAATAATGAGGCATGTTTTCCAAAAGTTATATTGAAAACACATTTTAGCAACTATCAATTTTTGTGCAATGAAAGGGTAACTTGCGAAAGACTTTTTTCTTTTTTTTGCGAAATGTTCTCTCAATTAGTATCAAAGCGGTTGACTAATATATCGAGCTCTTGTAAGAAGAAATGAAAGTACGCTGGAATTGTTGCACTCCAATCGCTTAATTTTTGTGCAATTTAGCGTGGCATTTAAAACCCAATTCTTGTATCTTTCCTAACCCCAAGGGAAAACAACCAATACGTTATCACGCAGCGGCAAATATTATATAGCACCTGTTTTTCTATGAACCAGTAATAAGATACAAAAACTTTACATTTCGAAATGAAACTACACACATTAATTGATCATTTCGAAAAAGTGAGGGGCAACTGCCCCTCTTTGCCCCCCGAATCGCCGCCCATGGATAAATATTGTAATTTTCCATTGACGTATTGAATTTTAAAAATCTGGTTGCCGTTTTAATCACTTTTATGTTTATCTCCGATATAAAAAAGAGCCTAGAATAGTATAATCAATAATGCAATCAAATGAATGACTACTATTATAAGTTGATGACACTGGTCGATATACCGACTGAAAATGCTGGGAGAAATCACTTCCAATCTCATTATTTTTGCTCGAGCTACGTCCGTGGTACAACAATGGTCCAGAGGAAAGAATTTGCGCTTTACTCTTAATATAGTTCCATTTTTTCTTCTTCGTTGCATAGTTGTCCTTTTCCAAAATTAAAAAAAAAATACTGTCTTGTTATTTCCTGTTTCACCTCCTTGTGCAATTTACAAAATTCATTGTGTTGGTGTCAAGAATTCACCTTTTCCCTCAACCAAAAAGCACTGTGATATTCTTTTATATCATTTTATATTTCTTTCTTATGAAATTCTTTGAATATAAATTACTTTTATATTCTTTCTATTATAATCCTTGTAAAATAACAGGGGAAAGTATCATGGCCCTTTTCTTGACGGGAATACTTCTGCGAAAAGAGTCAAATTAGTTCGTGAAACTGATCTACCACTTTATTTACATCCCTGAAAATTCCCAGTTAATTTCACGTAAATGATTGTAAATTTGGAAACATTGCTGTTTGAAAAGTTGAAACTTAAAATATTTTTATAGAATTGCGATTATATTAACAGTTTACTCAAAATATTTATGAGGAGACACGGATGGTGCAAGTCCTCTTTTAGAACACGATGCGGCTCTCTCTCTCTACAGTCATATTCTCAGGTTAGAAAGTACGAGATCCAACGTTCTTCCTAAGCTGTTGCACACATAATTGCAAGATGTTAGGTCATAATGCAATAGAAAATTATACAAATTCTGATATTTGTCTTTCAAGTTAAGAAAAGGAATTTACGTTCCATTATTTTGAGTATAGTTCATATCCCGCACTTTGAAAATAATGCAGCATACTTCACAATTACTGGATAAGTAAACCTATTTCGATATACTGTTGTCCGGCTCAATCTATCGCTATACGCTATCTCTATCTTTCCGATAAACCGAGTTCCGAATACTCAAAAAATCGTGATAAAAATCTGTTGTTTAACAACTTTTGTGTTAATGCAACTATGTAATAGTCATATGACAAAATATTAGAATAACATTCAGACGCGTTGTTAGTAAGAGACCGTACATACACATACCACTTACGTAAATATTCATCTTTTTCCCACTGCCGACACATTGGAGCATTCAGTTTTCAAAGTCTTACTTTGAAGGTCATTGAACGTTTGATGTCAATTTCCAAAGGGCCTTAGAGGCCTAGACCGTCCGCTTCTTCTTGTTTGTTGAAGGACAGGATATTAATTTTCATTCACTCGTGCCGCTGCTGTTCTTTGTAGGACTGGAGCCCAAACTGAGGAAAGATTTCCATGCTCTGTTGCCAACTCCTTCACGTTAAGACTAGTTTCACTATCATATTGCAAACTGAAGAGCATTTGATTGTTTCTATTTTTGATAAAACATTCTAAACGAAAAGGATTACCATCGATTTAGAGATTATTATACTTCGTCATGCTTTCTGACTCCTCGAGACTGCTTCAATCTGGTAAGTGTTTAGTTCCTTCCTAATGCTACGAGTAGTATAGCCAAATCCCTCTCCTATTCTGACAGGCGTTCCTTTTGGACGGTAAACACTTTTTAGTATTTCTTCCTTTATTTGCAATTTGCAAAGAGTTCGGCTAACAAAGCATTAGCCTTTAGCCCCAATTTTATCTCCCCATGAATTTGCTCGAACTTCAGTGTCAGCGATAGCGTTCGATACAAAGAACACGACTAAATGATCCAGAGTGATCAGATGGACAGTTCCTTCGTTATCGCGTTTTATTGTGTGGGATGCCACGAGATGGCGCCCGTATCGAAGCGGAGCTGTGAGATCGCCCCTTAATGTTTCGAGGATATTCGTATAAAGTGTGAAATCAACACTTTACAGTGGTAACAGATATAACTCGGTATCGTATTAAAAACCATCTATGTCGTTGCGAGTGTGGAGCACGTAGAGTAGGATGATGTTCACACATGGCTATGGATGGAGTTCACACTTCTCTTACGGCCACAACGATGAATTTGGAGTAGAGCAGCATACTTTCGGTCGCAAGCGGTTTTTTTGCTAGCGACAACCGCAATTGCGTGGCTATTGTGTATTTTGGAAACTTTTCTACTCCATATCCCGGAGACTTTTCTGTGTCATTCGTACGAGCCCTGCACTCCAGACTGATCAAGCCAAGGGTGTGCAGAGTTACGGGTCTCTCCGGAAACTTCCTCCTACCTTGGTGGCTATCCAAACGGGTCACCTCACCTTCATCATCTGTCATCACATCATTGTAGAGTGCTTTTGTACCTTAAGTTCAGGCTTCGGCCCACCTGTTGATCTCCATGGCGGATCCTCCTCTGATCACTGGGGCTTCGATGGATGGTCGTCACGGAGGATTACCCGCAGTCTTTCTCGCTCCACCGGCTCATGCCACGAAGGTGGAAAAGCGGAAGGAGAGCAGCAGAAATCGCAGAGCCTCAGAGCGCTCCAACGCCTCCACCATCTCGAACGTCTCCAGTCGATCAAGATCGCCGCATCGCATTGAGAATTATGCCGAGATGTATGAAATTCACCGCCGGCTAAGAGACAACATTTGTCAGATACATCATTGTCAGCATCTAATGTTATGGATTTGGAAACTGCACACACATCATCCCAATCACCTATGATCAATCCAACATCCGAAAAGCAACTACATTCATTTTTACTTCAGAATTTTGACCCGACATTCGAAAATGTTAAATTTGTAGTTCTCCAGCTACGGAAGTATCTTCCCAGCATCAATGTCACTAGAGTAGTTAAGACTCGCAACGGAATCATTCTTAAATCAGCTGATCCCAATTTTGCCATCACTGTACGCAACAAAGCCTCGTTTGAAATCTTTGGCAAGAAATCTACAATGGAAACTCTTAGTTCATTTCGGCGCAAACAACCACCACCTCCTAAGAAACCTCCCCTTTTATCCGTGGTTATTAGGGGAGTTGCTCTGTCGTATACAGACGAGGAAATTTTAGAAGAGCTGCGGGCAGAGGGACTTCGCATTCGCAATGATCAAGGGCCGACATTTATGGTGCGGATATTAACTTCATCTCAAGAAACGATCGATACCTTACTTGCAAATGGTGCTTTCATCTATACGCAACGACATAGATGCGAAGTCGAACCCTCTCGATCTTCACCACCGTTACCAATTTGTTGCGAGAATTGCCAAGTTTACAACCAACATACAACAGCAAACTGCCGTAATATTGCCGTCTGTGGCTACTGTAGTGGCACTCATCCTACTCGTTCATGCACTAACCTAAAACTACCACCTCGATGCGCTACTTGCAATGAACAACATCCCACTTATAGTTATAAGTGCAAAGGGAAACCTCCACCAGAAACTTCTCATCCTGAATTAGTAGCTCCATTACGAACACATGATTCATCCACCAACACAGACTTTCCAGTGGAATCCACACCAGTCACTATCGATAAACTTCTGGCTTTCACAACTCTTGCCTTACAAAATATCCATCCTTTTATCCGCCCACATATCTTATAACAAATTACTCATGCCGCCCGGATCATTTTCCATGCTTCCTTTAATGCTACGTACTCTAACACCGATGTCTATTTTCACACAACAAATCTTAGGTCCGACTTCTAACTACCTTCGCATTCTTCATATCATGGGTATTGTGTTCTTATTTCTAAACATACGATCCTTATCCAAAAACAGGCTGCTTTTTGACACGCTTCTGCTGGAAGAAAAGGTGAACGCCTTCCTCCTGAACGAAACCTTCTTAAAACCTCATGATACTATCCACACACCCCGTTACAACATACTTCGTTGTGACAGCCACCTTCTTGCTCACCGAGCTAATGATGGAGCAGCCATTGGCTTCTACCATACTTTACCATTTCGACGCCATACCTGTCCACTTACCAATCTTCCAGAGCATGTTATCACAACATTGTATTTTCCCAATATCTCAATCAGTGTCATCACCATCTATATCCATCCTGGACATCAGATTCCCCATGCCTTTTTCCAATACATTTCACATAACTATAAGCACTATCTAATTATGGCAGATATCAATCTCCATAGTCGAACAGATAATGAACGCACCGCGTTCTTCCAATTTATTTCTTCGCATACAACAGGAATTATACATGATCTACCCACACCGTCTCGTTCTATCTCTCAGACAACGCCTGACGTTGTTATCACTTCTAATACCATGGCTTCCCACTGTACAGTCGAAGTTATTGATCTCATTGGCAGCGATCACGCACCTCTCAAACTTACTTATCACCACAATATCGAAAACAGCCCTGTCAATGCACCACCTCCTCGCACATGCCTTCGTTACGACAAAGCTGACTGGAACAAATATCGTGAACATATTACCCATTCACTTCAAAATCACGCACCACCATCTACGGAAGAGCAGCCATACAACAGCATACCTACAATCAGCTCTGCCATTTCTAACGCATCCGAACTCTATATTCCCTGTTCAGCTTCTGTTCCATACAAACCGCAACTACCGCCTCAATACTTAACTCTGATTCGCCGCTCTCGACAGCTATATCGCGAATACGTTCGTACTAGATACCCAGAAACCCTTCATCACCATCATCAACAGCAACGCACTGTTCATAATTATCTCAAAATATATAAACTGAGAAACTGGGTAAAAACTTGTAATAACCTCAACGATTCCAGCCACCCTTCTAAATTCTGGAAACGTTTCAACGCACTCAGCGGTAAATATACAAAACCTCATTATCCTCTACTCCATAATAACACACCACTTCAAAGTGATCAGGAAAAAGCCAACGTCTTTGCAGATTACCTGCAGGAAATTTTCACTCCCACACCGCTTTCCGATCCCACAGCTCCGCATCCAGTTGCCAACCTACCTCTTGACTCTCCTAATTTACAGCCCAGTAGCAATCATACGCTTCCAAATCATCCGCTTACAACACCCATTTCCGCAACCGAAATTATCACTGTTGTTAATCGCAAACGAAACTCTGCCTCAGGTTTTGACAATATTACATATCGGCACATTAAGGAAAGTCCTCCTGTACTTCTGACGCTTCTCGCACTCATCTATACTTTCATTCTCCGTACCGGATTCTTCCCAACGGATTGGAAAACTTCAAAAACACTTATGTTCCTGAAGCGAAACAAGCCTCCTACCGCCACATCTTCTTATAGGCCTATTCAACTGACATTCACATTTAGCAAAATTCTCAAACGCATCATCGTTCAAAGATTACACCCTTACTTAGAATCTAAAAATATCCTTCCTATTCATCAAGCAGGTTTTCGCCCTGGATTCTCTATCAATGATCAACTCCTTCGCCTCACCAGTCTCATCACAAATCATTATAATTCTGTCAAACCTTCTTGCTTACTTTTATTCGACCTCGAAAAAGCCTTTGATAAAGTCTGGCACCTGGCACTTCTTCATAAGCTTCTCCATTTTGCATTTCCCATTACATATGTTCGCTTTATCTATCACTTTCTTGTATGCCGTCTCTCTTACGTCAGCATCAATAATCAGCTTTCTCATCCCATCTTCCTTCTGTCAGGAGTACCACAAGGTTCTGCTCTATCTCCGCTGTTATATATCATTTTTGTAGCCGATTTCCCTCCACTTCCTCCTGATGTGTACTTATTTCAGTATGCTGATGATACTGCTTTTCTAGCCTTAGGAAATACTATCCGTCAGATCACTCGAGATCTCCAAGAAGCCATCAACCAGTTCACTCATTGGTGTCAGAAGTGGAGTCTTTCAATCAATGCAGCAAAAACACAGGCCCTGTATACCCCCACGAAAGCGCACCAGAGTACACCGCAACCCATCGCTGCTTTCACTCACAGTTAATGATACTCCAATCATTCAAACCCGATCCGTTACTTATCTGGGCATTCTTTATGTTTATCACCTGACATGGAAACCACACCTCAAGAAAGTAGCTGCCAAAGCTTATCAGCACCTGAACCTTCTAAAGCGCATGACCTGGTACAACCTGGGGCCTACAACCTAAAATAGTTCTGAATACATATAAAGCGTTCATGCGACCAGTGCTTACGTATGGGTTTACTGCGTGGATTTCTGTACTTCTAATATACTATGAAAAGTTACGCATCCTAGAGCGACATGCATTCCGCATTGCACATCGTATTCAACTACCAAGCCCAACCCGTGAGCTGTATAATCTCGTCACCTTATCCGACACCTCGTATCATCTTGAATCTCTTAGGCAGAATTTCATCACTGTCAGATACACTTCCCACCAGCCATTACTCCTCGATACTATGCACTATCATGCTCTTCATCCTGTCCGTCCCTGCTATGCCTACTCCCCACTTAGTCTGGTCTTCACTTTCTACTGCTATACGCTGCCACCTGATCACCCGGATTTACTCTTACTCGAAGACTATCAAATTCATGCCCATCTACCGCACGTATTTCCATAATTTTCTGCACAGTAAGACCTTCTGTCTGTAACAGGGCTCCCCGCGTCTTCATCAGCATAGAGCAGCCCCTAGGCAGAAGATAACCTCATTTGTCATACTAATTTCCCTTGTATTTGCCCCGTGTATCGCACCTCATCCCATTATTTAATTTCATTCTCTTTTAATATAACTTCTAATTGTTAGTAGATTAATCTATAAGGATTTCTCAATCACCAAATCATATATATAGTTGTGTTTGCAGTTTAAGTATTTATGTATCAGTTTTCCACATATTAATTTCCTTACATGTTTAGGATCACTTTTTTATATTTTCACTCATTAGTGTTATTTCACTTTTAACTCATTCTATGTGTATATAAAAATATGTAACGTCAATTTATACTTATATAGTTAAGTAGTTTCACCTCTTTTTTATTTATGATTATGATCGCAAAGGTCATCATGTCCAGATATTCGATGATAAATAAATAAATAAATAAAATCACTTAGCCCATCTGCCTATTGACCCTCTATCCATTAATCATCAATAACTCTCTCCTCTCAAAGAGGGTGTACCCTCTAACAGGGTCCTAGCCTCTGGCTAGCAAAAAAACGATGTTTCCCGAAGAAAGGGCGCTACCTTTTAAACGGGTAAACGTTAAAAATAGATGGTGTTATAGATGTTGTTACTGCGTAAGACACCAAATATATAAACTCCTTTTTTCGTTGCACCTCGAATAAGCTTTTACATCACCTCTGCGCTACGAGGAAATCACCTGTGTCCTACATGTAAGTAATCTGGGTACTGCGTGTAAATAATCTCTGTCCTACATGTAGATCACCTGGGTGCTGCGTGTCAGTTACCTGTATGCTACGTGTAAATCTCCTCTGTCCTACTTGTAAATTATTTGGGTACTGCGTGTAAATCACCTGTGTGTTACGTGTAAATCATCTCTGTCCTACATATAAATCACCTGGTTACTGCGTGTAAATCACCTGTGTGTTACGTGTAAATCACCGCTGTCCTACATATAAATCACCTGTGCACTACATGTAAATCGAATACGTGCTACTTGTAAATCACCTACGCGATAGGTGTAAATCACTTGTGCAGTACGTGTACGTGTGCATTGCACATGACCTGTGAACTTGAAGATGTTGAATAGGACTTGTGACGTATATGGGCATCACATGTAAAGGTGTGCATTTATACAGATGATGCACATGTTGCATCCGTGCAATTGTACAAGTACTATACGGGTACTGTACGTGCATTGTGCTGTGTGGGATGGAGCCCAGCATCATATTATCTAAATGTGTATTGGAGCCCATGAATGACGAAATAAGACTTTTATAAAATGATGCTGGGTCCGTCTGTTATTCGTTTGACAAGTTATTGCATCACCATGAAGAAACGGAACAAGTCCATACCCTGGGGCTGTATTATTACGCGTAAATGAAGCTGACAGCTTTATGAAGAAAAGCCTTCCCCCAATCGCAAAGGTTTCACAAGACTGGTAATACTTGGACTATTATTATAGTAGGGTATGAATGTATGTTCTGCAGACACTTTTCCCGCTTCCATCCCCTAACTATCAAAAAAATTATGAAGCCACCACTGACTATTGTACTTTAACACAGAGGGATAACCCAAAGTGAGATCGCATAGGCTTTTATGACATTTAAAATCATAAAAACTTACAATCTAAAAACCTACATCTAAAATTACACTACACCTCACTACTTATAATTACACTTTTACTCTATCCCATAATGACCCCAAGCAAATGTATTTATACCATCTCGCATAATATATCTTTTATCGTCCGAAGAATGTAATGCTAGTTTATGAACGGTTATGCTATATATATCGTGCTTATAACTCCTAATGAGGTTTATGTCTTTATATGTTTTTACATTTTTAAATAAGCTTTCTTTATAATCATTAAACTGCAAGTCCTTTGATATTACAGCTTTAGTTACTCCCTTAGCTTTTTTTTCTTCTTTATTTTCTACTCTATAAGCACACATCTTTGACCTCAATTCAATAAACTCCGTCAATATTTTACCCTTATTCTCATCTTTCATCTTACCTATTACTTTTTTCTTTTATTAGTGGCAGTCCATATATGTGATTTTCCTTGTATTCACTCGTATCAAATTGATCAATTATTTCTCCTATGTCTTTGTAAAAGTCTTCACTCTCAATCTCATATATAAAGCTAACGGTATCCATGTAATATAAATGTATATTGTTTCCATATTTTGGCTTCATAGTGTTATAATGAAAATCATACATTAATAGTTTTGATAGTTCTAATACACTCATACCAACATATATTGACTTATTAAATGTTAATCGCTCTTTTTTCATATGTATAGCACATAAATTCTCTGTAAATATTGTTCTGTAATCAAAATTAGGTTTTGCAATTAATTTTTCTACTCTTTCAGGATCACATTCTAATTGTATGGGTTGCCTCTTTCTAATATTTTCCATAGTCTTTCCAAATACTGAGTTATTCATGAGCTTATAAAAATCTTCTTCAAACTTGTTTTTAGCTTGCGTTCTCATATTTGTATTTAAATCAATGTATTTCTTTAACCAGTCTGATTGTTTGAATTCTAATACTCTATGCACTTTCTTTAATTCCATTCCAAGCGACATATATAGTTTTAAGTTCCTATAGTGAATTACATATCTTTCCTTATTATAAAGTGTTGTTGGTAGTTTCGATTGTTTAGATTCTGGTGGACACATGGTAAATCAGAATGTTTGTTGTGTAAATACTTCGGATATTCTAAATATACTTCTAATATGTAGCCAGTTTCAGAGTCATCTGGAATGTTCATTATATCTATGCAAGGTTTAACCCACTCAAAATCTTTATAAGGCATTTATTGACTCATCGCCCGCCCATATAAATTGTTTGCGTCTAGAGATGCTAGGTATGTTGAACATTCATCTTTATTATAATCTTGCATATATTTGTTGTCAGCTTTTACATATCTTTTACTACATTGTGAGATTCCTCCTCGTATACCCTTTTCTAACATTAGTATTTTATCATAATCAGTTAACATTTCTAAGTTAATTTTAGTCATCTTTAACATTGCATCCCACGATAAGCCTGGTGCTGTATAATACCATGTAGGATCTAATCCATATGCCTTTAAACACACACCTCTAAAGTTTTCAAATATAGCTGTTAATTGAAGGACATCTGTTTTGTTATAATGTTCAGTTAAGTCTTCCCCTAACTTCAGATCGAATTCTTTACAAACTCGTACATGAAGCTTATAGCGTTCAGGACTCATTTTTTCTCCTGTTAATCTGTTTGTAAATTTGTCTGGAGATAATGGAACGGGTTCTTTCAATTTTTCAAATGAATCAAAAAAGTCATATGGATAATCACTTTTAGTATTAACTAGATCAAGTTTATCAATCGGGAAAAATCTTTAATGTTTCTCGAAATTGTTCTGGTTTTAAATCACTAGTTAACTCTGCTAAACTCTTTGGCATAAATCTAAATGAATCAACAAATCTTAAATTTATTCCATCTTTTTCTGGTCCTGCTTTTACATATTTTTCATATGTTATGTACCTTTCCTCATTATTAGCGATGAGTTTAATCTTCTGTGTATCATAAGCTAACTCCTTAATAAACAAATGCGTATCATAGCCAGTTAAGTTGTGAAGAAATACAGGAACAAAGTTAGGATTTTTATAGTGTAAAATGCAATAACTGTGAGCTGCACCTCTAAACTTTCCAGTTAAATAATCATGATCTCTTACTTTTGCTTTATTTTTATTTATCTTATACAAACATTTTTTTAAGTCATGCACCCATTCTTTTATTTGATCACTCATATCATCTCTATCCTTATAGAACTGTATTTTCCCCTTTAATATATTTATTTTTTTCTCAACAGCTGGTGGTAAGTCATTCAAGTTTTTCTCACATATATGACAAGTATCCGAACTGTTATAAGCTTCTATTTCCTCCTCACTAAGCGGGGTCATATCAACTGCCCTGTTATTTATTTCCATAATTTCTATTGCTTCTTTTTGTAACATTTCAATAAATACTTTCGCAGCATCTGGACCTATATAACTATCAGGGGCTTTATAGTCCCCATTTGAATATTTGACATACTAACAAAAACTCATTGGTTCATGCTTTTGATATTTTACTGTTTTACTACAATTATGCTATATTTTTAACTTACATAAGATACGTTCAAAGTCGGCAAATATGACAAATGGAACTCTTAATGAACGATTATAGTTTTGAAACTCTATTTGATTGTCGTATGGTTTTGGAAGTTCTATTCTAACAGCCTCATGTTCTTTACAATATAGCTCATGGTTCTGTATTTGCTTCTCATTTCTAAAATGTCTTGTCAAACATCTATCACAAAAGTATAACTTCTCAGTATGTTTTGTTACTTGACTTCTTATTAATCGTGAGAAGTCTTTTATCCAACAAAAATGACTATTATTTTGATCATCTTTTATATATAATAAATTAACATGTTTTTCTTGCTTTGTTTTTGCGATTTCAAGTGGATATACATTATAGTTTTGGTCATAGCTGTAAACATTGATAGAAATATTACTTCTTCTTTCAAATTTTGGAATATCTTTTAATTGTACAGGAAATTCAATGTTATCACAATACTTCTTTTGCACCTCATTAACAAGCTGCTTATAATGTGAAGGTCTTTGATACTGAGAACATCTGTCTATAGGTTTTAAATAGCTTGCAAGAGAAGACAAGAAATATTTATTGTCTTTATTTTTAATATTAATCACTGCTTTCTTATCTTTAATTGGTTTAAGAAGTTCAATATAGGAAGAAGCTCTTAATGGTACATACTTGTTTAATCTGAATTGTAAATATTTAATTTGATGCAATGTCCATCCTGATCCTCTACCTTCGAATTCTTCCATTTCTCTACGAAGCTTTTGTTTGGCATAAGATATATATTCATTTAAGTCAGTTGATTCTAATATTCTCTCGTTTGATGTTTTAAAATTGCGCTCTTGTATTTCTTTATCTTTAATATAGTCACAAATGAAAACAAGGTCAACTTTAACAGGATGAAATTTTAATTCTACTTTGATTTTGTTAATAGCAACTCTTCCACTTGTATCTAAAAAATTTATTGGGGCTTTATATCCACCTACTTTTTCAACTTTAATGGTTTGTAAACGCTTCTTGAGTGCTGTTTCTTCTAATTCTACTTTTATAGGTATACGTGCTGGTTTCAATTCTTCAATTACTTCTTGTTTAAATGGGAATATATCTCTAATCTGTTTTCTGCTTTGTTCATCATCATATTGTTTAAGAAGGTTTATTAGTTCATGTTTTCTTAATCGGGAATATCTTTTGGTTCCCTTCTCTTTACATTGCCGTCTTAACTCTATTACAGTAAATTTACTATAATTACTCATCTTATTTACTATATAGAAAATCTTACTACTCAATTTTTATCTTCGCTGTATTATTTCTAATCATTTTTGTACTATTTTTAGTTCCATATATCCTAATACAACGCTTAACATTGTACACTCCTGCCATTGTCTACATATTACGCGTTGTATTAGAACACGACTTTGATGAAAATAACCCATCAAAGTCACATATACAAATATTAAAATTAATTCATTTTTGTAAACTTACTCATCATCATCATCGTAATCATCACTACCATATTTATATTCATCATCACTACTCAAATCAGTTGTTTCTTGTTGCTTTATTAATATTTATTTTTCCTTTAACAGTATTTGCTTCTCTAGTAGTGCTGCTAAGAGTTTAAAATCATGATGAATTAGTTTAAGTCTATCATGTAATAAATCAAATTCTTTCTCCATATTTGTTATATAGAAAACCAACAAAAATGAGATAAATTTTAAAAATTTAAGAATACAAACCAACATGGCTAGTTCTAAGGAAATATTATCTTACAAACCTATATTTGATTGTGTATGTAAACATTTAGATATTGGAGGTTATAATGATGAAGACAAAATAAATTTTAGCATCTCCATAGGTATGTTAGATCATTTGTTCAAGAAAGCCACTAAAGAAAAGAACTCATTTCTTATACAAAACATTCTCTATACAAACGTTATGAACTTGTCTGATGAGATATTAGATTTACTGACTGATGGATAATGGTTATCTATAGGTTATGATGATTATGAGGAGGAATATAACTATGATCACATTACAGAAGATTTCATACGCAAATATCAGGAGAAAGTTAATATGAGTAAAATGTGTTCATGGAAAAAGTTATCAGAAGAGTTTATAAGAGAAATAGCTGATTAAGTTCATTGGGAGAATATTTCGGAAAACCAAGACTTATCAGAAGACTTTATAAGAGAATTTGCAGATAGAGTTCATTGGAGAGAAGTATCGTATAATCAAAACCTATCTGAAGAATTTGAGTTTATAGACAAAGTTGATTTTGATGCTATATCTTATGGAAGCAAACTCTCTGAAGCCTTTATACGAGAATATACAGATAAAGTTTCTTGGTGGCGCTTATCTGGAACTCGTCAATTATCACAAAACCTTATAAGAGATTACGCTGACAAAGTAGATTGGGAAATGATTTCAGTGTCTCAAAATTTAACAGACGGATTTATTGCAGAGTTCAAAGACAGAGTTCATTGGCATAACATTTCAATTTATCAACACCTCTCTGTAGAGTTTATATATTCATTTAGACATTACGTAGATTGGAGAGTTATAATAAGAAAATATCATAATAATCATGATTTAGGTAGTATATTGAATTTAGCATTCGATGTTACAACAGATGTTTTTTTTAATGTTTAACTAATTACCATTTATGACTATTATATCATAAAAGTTGTAACTTTAATTATCTAATATTAACCTTAATTATCAGATATTAACTGATCATATAAACAATCAATTCTTCTTCTGATAGTGGTCCAAAACTCATTGCCTTTACCTTTTTACACCTATTCATCTTTTAACTCCAATCCTTTTAATTTTTCGATTATTTCATCATCTTGAATTTCTTCTATAACTTCTTTGATCATCTAATTGTTTATGCACAAGTGACTCTAACTTTTTAGCATCATTTGTTTTATACGTTTCTTCATAATGAAATAGCTCGAAGTCAAGTGTAAACTCATTAAACTGACCTAGGCGTTGTTCAAGGCTTTTTGTATAACCCACTTTATATATATTCTTCTCTTGGTGCTGTTTGGTAGTTGCTATATAAACAAAACCTGACTTATCATTATCTTTTTTCAATTGAGACCATCTTATTTCTTGGAGCAAGTCTGGATGAACATATGTACCCCTGATTATCCTTTGTCTTCCTCCTAAAATCATGTAATATATTTTTTAGACTGATACTTTTCTTCTAATTTTTTATTAGTTCTTTAGATCCTTTATTTTCTAACCAGTTATCAAACCTCTTACCACCACTCTGACACAACTTAGTAGCATTGAAATATCCTGTACTCTTATCTATAATAAATTTAAAATCACCAAAAACACCATACCAATAATTACCCTTAATCTGTTCATAACAAATATCATTTAAGCTATACGAATTATCCATAGTACTCATATTTTATATATAAAAATGTTGATTTAATCATTTTCGGAGTTTTTACCCACACAAATAAATTCTCATTCACCATCTTGTCATATCAAGTATTACCTCTTTCGAAATCGTTACATCGTTACATAATCATCTAACACAGAGAGTAACGGTTCGCTAGCCTTTTATGGAATAATAACCATAAAAGACAAACATTTATATTTACACTACAACATTATTCTTATCTACCCAACTATTATGCGAATCATCAAAAACTAGCCATTTAACATATACTTTATCACCTTTCTTTCTCAACACCTTTTCCACCAAGTATTCATCTTTATGTTTCGTCTTTAATAGTTCTGGTTCGTAAAATCTACCTTGCATATCTTCCTCTTCTAAATCTTTAATTCTATATGTAGGTGGATTAGATGGAATAACTTCGCTAATAACAAATACTTCTGTTGACCAATTAGGTGTATATCCTTTCTCAAATAACCCTTTCGACTTACTTATACGAACATGATCACCTAATTTGTATTTAGGTTTAACACGCTTATATTCTTTCTTATACACTTTCTCCAATATTGTTCGCTCATTCTTCTTATTAACTTCTATAGGCTTTAAACCAATTGTTCTAATTACTCTATTATTATACTCACTAACCAATGTTGGTAATATCTCTATCCAGTTGTGACTCCCTTGTGTCGTGAACCTTTTCCACGTGTTTTGTTTAAGTGTTCTATTAAATCTCTCAACAACAGAAGCTTTCTTACCACTATAGGTTGAGTAATGATTAATATTATTTTCCTCCATTAACTTCTTAAACTCTTTATTGTAAAACTCTTTACCTTGATCAGTTTGTAAGTTACTAGGTTTTCTTGTTCTTAATATGGATTCGAATTCTTCTGTAACATTTTTACCACTCTTATCTTTAACAGGAACAGCAAACGCATATTTCGAGAACACATCTATAGTCGTTAGCAGATACTTATAACCTTTATTTAATTTGGAAACACCTTTTAATACTTCACTATCCATTTCAGCAAGATCAGCTTGCCAAAGATCATCGGTACCTTTTATAACTACACTTAATCTGTCAAATTTTTTTCTAGATGGTTTGTGCATTTCTTCTATAATGTCTTCTCTAACACCTTTATTTTCTTCTAGTCAATCAGGCTTTTTAACGAATTGAGTTTTAGTAACACCGCATACAGAACAAATACCTTTCTTTAGATATCTTCCATTCTTTGTTTGTTCAATTCTAATGGTATCTTTCTCCGTATCTGTAAATTTCTTACATTTAACACAATACATCATCATTATTTATTGTATAGAAAATCAACGAAAAAAAATTAAAATTTATCATTACCTAATACTATACTTTTAACATTATCGTCATCATCACTTGATTCGTTTTCATCTTCTGTTTCTATATACATAATAATCAATAATAACTTACCTTCTTTTAAGTCAGAATCTTTGGTTGGTCAAATTGTTAACTGATCATGTATATTAAAGTGTAATGGAAAACTTTCAACTAAAGCGTCATTTAAAAATAGATCTATAAGATGTTTATTAAGACTTGATTCTATATGCATTAACCTACCTCTATAAAGAAATTTGTAGGCAGCAGCTAAATTATATACAAAAAAAGCTGGTTCCCCAAGATCATCTTCTGTCAATCGACATGGTAATTCTACAATTTTTTCTCGTGTAAGTAAATTAAATTCTTCTTTCACTGATTCAAGCTGCTCTAATGTTACAACGTCTTGTTTATCAATAGCATTAGATACATTAACCAATCTTTTGTTCTTAAAATCAACCCAGGATGTAAAAATTTCTCTAGATTCTTCCATTATACTTTTAACATTACCAAAAATATCTATATTTATTATACAGCAAACGTTTTTAGGAAAGCACTCTTTCTATGTACATTATAACAAAAAATAATTGACCTTCTTCCATAGTTGAATTTTTAGTTGGTTTAATTGTAATTATATCATTCTTGTTAAAGTTAAAAGGTAAATTTTCAAAGTATCACCTAAATATATCTCTAGAAAGTATTTATCCAAACTTAATTCCATGTGCATCATTTTCCCATTATAGAGAAATTTATAACCATTAGAAAGATTAAATATTCTAAAGATTTGCTCCTTAACGTTTTTAGCTCTTAATCGATATAATAGAGGTATGGTTTCTTTTGGCATAAACAATTTAGTAGTATCCATCCTAATCTTTTGAAAATCTTCTTTCTTTATGTATGTGTCTCGTAACATTTCTAATGCATCTTCAAATCGTTTTCTATTGTCCTCTAATTGAGCTTCTATTGATTTAAGTTGACTTACGCTAACAACATCATTCAAATTTTCAAACAATTTTAATTTTTCTTCATTAATATCAACATTATCTTTTCTATCTTTAACTTTACCAAATATACCCATACTCATTTATTATACAGAAAATGCCCATCCTAATTTTTCAAAACATTTCTTTAACATCTCTATTTGTTTAGATGAGTGTTTAAAATCAATATCAACATGAAAATCGTGCTTTTTCAACAGATAATACAATACACATTTTAAGTTAATAAACTATACTCTTTTCGGATACAGTTCTTTAAAAGCTTCGTATAAGTTTTCGAACTTATTTATAAATGTTTCCTCCATATGTCGTAAGTTTAAGGGTTTTCGATCAGTAAGGTGATAGTGTATTAAATAGACATAATCATAATATTTTGTGTATTTGTTTTTCTTTAGTTCTTCTAGAACATCTTTTGTTGATATTAAATCTTTTGATATATCTCTAAATTCATCATTTAACACCTTGAACACATCATCAGGGATAATTCTATCCTGTAAAGCTTGCAAACGAGATAGCTGTAACTTAAATCTTTTTGCAGTATCATACCATGGTTTTCTTACGCAAGCAGCTCTCATTCCTTCATTAGTACTGTAAAAAAACATTCTCTACAGAACAATAATCACAAATGTAGCTACTCCAACCTTTTGCTAATGACTTACTACCACAATTACTGCATTTTAATGGTCCGGTGTTATAATTTGATAACATATCATTTAAGGTAATTATTGGATATAACTTTACTAGTTGTTTAGGAGGAACACCACCATAATAATCGAACACGTACTTTATGTTGTTATCTTTCTAATAGCATATCCAATGAGTACCAGTGTTTTCTGATTTATCAAGGTTATCTATACCACACTCATTTACATAGGGTTTTTGTGGAAGTTCGTCACTCATAAATAGACCTCTAAATCGTTTTATCTTTAATTCTTTAACCAACATATCTATATCGAAGTTGGTCAATGGTTTTAGTTTTTTGACTTCTTTGGTTTACCGGCTCCCTGCTTTTCTTCCATAGCCATATTGTGTCTTTTTTGTTCTTTAAGTTCTTGTTTATTCTTCTTAGCATCCAATACAGTTTTTGTAATCGCTGCTGCACCACCTGCTAATGAGCCAACTGCTCCTAAAGCTGCTAAAATGGTTGGAATTGTAAAGATAAAACCACCCATATGCTCTTTCTTAATCTTTTTCATTTGTGTAGTAGTTAAAGTTAAATCCATTCCTTTACCTTCTTTAATTTTCTTAGATTTATCACTAAGTTGTTTCTTTGTTAATACAAGATCGATATTTAAATCTTTTAGTTCGTTATAAAGAACACTAAACATACAACTTTTAATAGAACACATCTTTCTCTTTATTTAGGAGAAAATCTTAGTTTGTAAAAGTACAGTTGTTTGAGCACCACCAAAATTAATTAAGGAATCATTCTCATCTGTTATCCTTATCTCAAAATTGTCAAACTTGTCTTTAGATATAGGGAAAAATAATGGATAAGTAGGCTCATAAATAATACTATGTTTAAACTCAGCATCTGTTTTAAATGATGCTATAATTCCTGTTTCTCTATGTGTGTATTCAGTATCTTTAACAAACATACCATCAGCTATATTACAGTGAACATTAATTGTATCAAACGGGTGAAACTTTGGCAACTTACTTCCAATATGTGCTTTGTTTTTTTCTAAAACTTCAAGAACATTAAACCCGAGGATATTACCTATACCCCCAATTGTAACATCATTACTATCAGTTTCTATTTTAACTCTATTTCTTAAATGATCTTCTGATAATGTAATGTTGATGGATTGAGATTTTAAATACTCATTAAGTGATTTTAAATTATATTGTCCTTCTGGTATAAAAACTTGTCTATCACCATATGAGAAACTGTTTTTTTTCTGTTGTTATGTTTGGAGTTAAGTATGTTGTGTAAAACCCAACTAGTCCTATACTTAAATAGTTGCTACTGTTGTCTAATTCGTAATGGAGTTTCTTCTTTAAAAGAGAAGTATCACTCGTTAACTTAAACACCTTAGCCAATTATTATATAATAAATGAATAAGTTTAATTTACCTAGAGATATTCCAAGAGAGAAAGTAATCAAGTTAATAGAAGATGTCATTCAAAAGTTAGAATACAGTTTAAAGAAGGAAAAGAGAAAACTACGAATTGTTAAATATGCATACTACACTTTGATTACGTTATCGGTTATACTTTCTGCAACAACTGGCTTTATTAATATTTTTATACCTGTAACAATTTACTCAATATTAACAACGTCTCTTGGAACTGGAAGTGCTATAATAACAGGTTTGTCTTCTAAGTTAAATATAAGCAAAAGAAAAGATGAATATAAAACCATTGTCACTTGTATTAACTCATTTAAAGAACAGTTAGAGATAATAATAACATTAAATGGTGAAATGGATAACGAATATATAAAAGATACGTTGCTTAAGATCAGAGAACAACTAAAAGATATAAGATCATAAAAGAGACGATTTTCTCTACAATAAATGAATAACAAAACTATTAATTGGGATGTAAAAGAGATGATAAAAGAAACAACAGTTAAGAAAAGAAATGGAGAACTTATACTTGATGATATTCGATGTCTTATAGTGGGTTCATCTGGGTGTGGTGAAACTTTTTTGTTATTTAATTTTTTTATTACAGCCAGGTTGGTTAAACAATAATTACTTCTACATATATTCTAAAAGCATGAATCAGCCAAAGTATGAGCAATTAAAAGGTCGATTTGAAAAGGCAGAACTAAAGTTTAAGAAGCAAATAGCAACGTTCTTAAGCAGTAATGATTGTATTGTACCTATTGATGAATGTGAAAAATACTCTGTAGTTGTGTTAGATGATTACATTTTGGAGAATCAAGATACTGTTAGAAATTACTTTACACGAGGTAGGCATAGACATTTAGACTGTTTCTATCTTGCACAGACCTATTCAAAAGTACCTAAACAGCTTATAAGAGATAACGTAAACTTCCTATGCATATTCAGACAAGATGATACTAATCTTAAACATGTTTATAATGAGTTTGTTGGACTAGATATGTCTTATGATAAATTTAAAGAGTTATGCTCAAAATATTGGCAAGAATATTATGGTTTTATAGTAATTGATATGGGAAGGAAGGTAAACAATGGTAAGTATAGGAACAAAATAAAACACTTTATAAACGTTTGACTTTTTTCACGTTTATTGATGTTCTTTGACGTTTATTGATATTTGTTCGTTTTCTATATAATTAATGGATGAGAAAGATATTAATAAGAATATCAAGTTAAAGGAGTTCTAGATAAAGGGCTTCAAATCTTCGAAGAAAGAAAGAGCAGGTATATATGATAAATTTCAAACACAAGAACAACCTGTAATTGATGCTATTCAAAACTTAGGAAGTGAGATCAAAGAAGTAGCAGAACAAAATAAAAATCTACTAACTGAACTTGTTGCAGTTGTACATAAGACGGCCTCAATAGATCTTAGTCTACTAGAAACACCTCAAAAGATAACTTATGATAGCCCTCCAAGTAGTAGTGATACGCCTTTAACAGGAGAAATAAAACAAATGAGAAAACAAATTAAAGATAAAGTGGAAGGAGTAGAACCTTTAACAACAGCACAATCATTTGGTAAGATTGCAACGAAATATTATAGTAAAAGAATTGATAGTGTATTTGGAATAAGAACTGTAGAAGAAAATGGAAAAATAATAAATAAGATAGGAAATTCTGAAGTTAAAGTGAATGGTGATGATTTGATAATTAATGGTAAAACTTATAAAGGAACAGAAGGTCTATGGGAATTGTTAACGATGAATACTAAAAAAACCATTGAAGATTATAATGATGATGATTTTGAACAGTACAAGGAAATAATAATAGAATCACATGCTGCCTTCCAAAAATATAATCGAGATAAAAAAAGTAGCATCTAATAGAGGTTCTAAGTATATTAATATTATCAAGCCTATTTGGGATAATTATATTAAACCATCTTTACCTCCAACTCCTAAAAGGACTGGTGAAGGAATTAAACAATATACAGAGATACCTAAAGAATATATATGGATGGATGATGTGAGAAAGTTAATTGATCGGTTAATAGTTATAGATGGAGAAGAAAAGGCTGGTAATAATAACTTTTATAATGAGAAGGTAGGTATAGTTAGTATGATTAATAATAAGCTTTCACAATTTATTCCTAATGATCCAAAAGGTATAGGTTATTTGATTAAGATCTAAAATACATTACCACCACGATTCTGGAATGATGAGAAGCTTGGGAAAGGACTAATGAATAAGATTTTAAACATGAAGGGAATACCAGAGTTACATATACCTGGCTTCAGATTTTGTGGGCCTTTTACGAAGCTTCAAGAAAGGTTAGAGAGTGGTGATGAAGGTATTAACACATTAGATGAGGCTTGTAAAGAACACGATATATACTACAGAGACAATAAAGATACAGAATCAACACATATTGCAGATAAGGAACTAGAAACTAAAGCATGGAAAAGAGCATTTAGTAGTAATGCATCAATTGGTGAACGATTAGCTGCTTTTGGGGTTGGTACTGCTATGAATGCTAAGGTTAAGTTTTTAAATGTTATTATGTATGATTCTTTTATGCTATAATAGCGTTGTTTCAAGATTTTCTTTATAATAAATGGATAGTGTTGAGAGTTCCGAGTTACAGAGTTTTAAAGCTAACACAAGAACATTTAATAATTTGAATGAAGCTAACAAAGATATTGAGTTTTATTTCGATGTGGGCGATGGGTTCATACATCCACACAAAGCAGATTGTCATATGTCTTTTGAAGTTGTTGGTGCATCAGTTGTAGGAACATTTGGTGCAAATGATACTATCAAACTTGTAAATAACTTCTTACCATTCTTCTTTTCTCAAATTGAGTTTAGAAAGCATGGTGTTGTTATAGATAAGATTGAACTACCTGGAATAACATCTACAGCTATTGGAACATTAAAGATTTCCAAACCAGAAGTTGAATATCTAAAACAAGCAGGATTTGAAACGGATGATAAACTTGGTCTAAGAAAGGACTTTAGTGTTTGGTATCCATTAAGATTAATTCCAGGCTTTTTAAGTGATTATAAGGAGGTTATGTGGAAAGGTGGATTGAGAATAACATTTACAAAAGCTAACAACAATAACGATGTCTTGTACAAATGTACTGGATCAGGAGCAGATGCAGCAGCTCTTCATGATGGAAAACTAACAATAAAAAGTATGGAGATAAGAATGCCTATTGTTGAATACGAATCTAATTATGAAAACAAGTTAAAGCTGAATATTCTGAAAGAACCGAAAATCGTGTTTTCATTCCATACTTATCAATGTGTTCAAAAAACTGTTGTAGGTTCTTTCTTGGAGTTTGATGTTACTACTAAATTTAATTCTAGACAGTTTGATATGCCTGATTTCGTAGTTGTAATGTTCCAAACTGATAAAAGTGGTAAACAAACAGCAGATGCAAGTAAGTTCGATCATTGTAAATTAAAGAATATCTATCTTAAGAATGGGAGGGATGAGGTATTTCCAAAAGAATCAAGAAACTTAGATATTGTTAACAAAGATTATTTTAAGATGTATGAAGATTATACTGCATTTAACAGAATAACATGTGGCAATATCGAAATGTACTATGACCCTAAAAAGTTTATAGATAACAGACCAATGTATGTGATTTATTGTAGTAAGAGGAAGAATGTATCGGTAAATGAGAGAACAAACATAAAGATTGTAGTAGACTTTGCAGAAGCTGTGGCTGCTGATACTATATGCTATGCGATTTTAATTGGACAAAAGAACTTTACATATGATCCCAAGAATGAGAAAGTAGTAGAAGAGTTTTAGATAGTTAAAAATATATTTGTATTGTTTTACGGAAATTTTTCCATAAACGAAATTGATAAAAAATGATTAAATATTTTAGATGAAGCTAAAAATTGAAGAGTGTTCATTGATATTCTATATAATAAATACATTGTCGAGTCATATTGAGCTTTTAAATAAACTTGGAAGTCTTGAGCAAAAACAAGTTATTGGATTAAGAGAATTAGAATTAAATACAGAATATAAGATTGTGAAAATGGAAAAGATTAAAACTAAGTTTGGAAAGAGCATTTTAGTTGAGTGTGAGAAGTTTAAGGTCTTTCTTCCACCTAGATTTACAAAACACTTAACAGATAAAACGATTGATGAGATCGTTAAAGATGGAATAAAAATAGAATACACTGGTTTAAAAGATAATTATCCAACTGTTGAGTTCTGTATGTAAATTTTATATAAATTTTCTGTATGTAAATGATGATTGGTTTCATGAATTTCTCATAAAACGAACATTTTCCTTATAACAAATAAGCTATGGCTACTTATTTGAATAAAAAATGACGTTAAAGCATTGAAATTCCTTCGCATAGATGAGTTAGAAAAAGGTAAAGCGTACGAATAACATGGAAATTGATTCAAACGCGTTATGGTCAAAGAGTTTTAGTACATTTAGATGAGAAATATAAGACGTTATTATCACAAAGATATAATGACAAAACTGAGCAAGTATTGAAAGATTTGAGAAAGTATAAGCTGTTTGTTAAGTATGAGGGTTTGAAAGATTTAGATAATGGTTATAAAATACATCAGTTTTACTTTAGAAATGAATCCAAAAAATAACAAAAATAAAACTTGTAATTTTAAGTATGTTTTAAGTGTATAAGTGTTTTTATGGTTTCATTATCAATATCCGAACTTGTAATTTTAAGTATGTTTTAAGTGTATAAGTGTTTTTATAGTATCAAGACTATAAAAAACTAAGACCTTTGGATATACAGAAAATAACGTCATTTAAATTTTAAGGATAAATGTATAAATAAGGTATTTATTTGAGTTTTTTGTAATTATATCCTTATAGTTATGCAACCTACAAGACATTCGATACATAGTAAATTTATTTCTCTATTGATTGCCGTTTGAATTTTGAAAATCGGTTAATATTTGACGAAGTTATAACAATTCAAAATTTCGGGATTTTTTTACGGGTTTATTTCTGAGTTTTCTGGAAAATAATATTCTTTACAAAAGTCTTAGAATTCTATGTAGATTACGGCTGTATTTTTATTTTTTCGATTTAATTAAATTTTGTAGAGATATTGAAAAAGGGGGAAATATCCTGTGAGTTATGCAACCATTTATGCATTTTATAAACTTGGTTATGTTATTAGTATTCATTTGCCGTTTGAATTTTTAAAATCGGTTAATCAGGGACCGAGCTATTGAATTTTAACGTTATTTGGGGGTGAGGCTGCAGTGTTGCCAACTCACTTTTAACAATTATCATATTTATTAGTAGTGGGGTGAATTCATCCCTATATGTTTTAAAGCGATATCTTGAAAAAATAAAATCCTGGAACGTTCCGAAAAAATATTGAGTTTTAGACACTGCATGGTAAAAACATTAGTTTTGTTGGCGGTTTATATAAACAGCTTCTCGTTCATGCTAGCTAAGTAACATGGAAAGTTTTTAATTTGCAAAGTTGAAGTTGTCCGATCAGAAATTTTCATGAGCAACGATTGTGAAGCAGGAAACGAAAGAAAGACGCTCCGCCAAGAAACGTGCCGGAGATAAGTCTTTCTCAAACTGAGCAGGGAGAAAAGCGTGAGATACATTTGGCTGAAGTCCAAACAGCTGCTAAAAAAGAAAGAAAACATGTTGCAACTGCTATAAGACTCTATGTATATGTATATATGTATGTTGGCATGAGGAGAAGGAAAGAGAATCGGATTGGACTGTCCTGCGCTGGTACTGGAATCGTTCAAAATGAATCAGTGACAGATCACCTGTTCCGGAGTGTTATGTATTCCTTCTCATTGAGTTTTTAAAGGTAATTATTAACGGATTTTCCTGATTCAAGTGTCAAATGAAAGCTTATAAACTGGAGATTAAGATGCAATAAATATATTTTGTGTAGGATTTCATTGTAATATTTTAGATGTAAGTTTTTATGATTTTGAATGTAATAAAAGCCTATGCAATCTCACTTTGCGCTTTCCTTCTGTGTTAAAGTGTAATTGTCAGTGGCGGATTCGTAATTTTTTGGTAGTTAGGGGGTTGAAGGGGGAAAAGTGTCTGCAGAACATACATTGATACCCTACTTATTATTATTATTATTATTATTATTATTATTATTATTATTATTATTATTATTATTATTATTATTATTAAAACTTATAATAGTAATAATAATAAGTCGGTATCCATTTGAAGGTGCGTAGAGAAGGGAAGATTGGGCCCTCTAAGTGAGACTTCTGTCGGGGCCTATACCCCCCAGTCCGAGACTGATTATATATGGAATACGTCACCTGTCTTACATTACTATCCAAAACTTCATCAATGCCTGAACTCAGGAAATGAGTTCAATTTATATTGATAAATTTGAGGAAATGCTTGAAGGATTGCTTGTTGTGTCGATCATGAACGATTCGATCATTATGAACGAATTATGTCGTGAATCAAATGAATTATGATTCTTTCCAGAATTGAATCGATTCTTCCACTGAATCATTTGTACTTTTCACTGGATTGGTTGGATCGAAATGGATTATGAATCAAAAACTGCCAGCTTGTGTGAGAGAGTCGGTAGGGTTGCTTCTGCAAATGCGCTTGCATTTGATGAGAAATTTCTCCACAAAAATTAATAATAATTTAAAAGTTGTTTAAAATGTGGCTCTACATTATGCAACAACGCAGAGCAGCACATAGGAACTAACCAGGTAGGTTTCTTTCATTCTCTGCCCCCCGCTAGGTCGCGTTCGCAAACTTTCGGTTGTTCCCGAAGATAAAGAAACAGATGGAATACAGATTGAGAGCAGATAAGAGCTGTTTTCTCTTTCTTCATAGATCTTAAAGATTTCATTGATCCTTCGTAAACCTCTAGAGGCATATTGGATCTGAGAATTTTCGAAAGTTTCATAAAATCTGTCGCTTTGAAGTGAGGGACGTGTTCATCTTATAAAAGTAATTTTCGAACTGTATAGTGTAGAGTAAACTCACTTATTAGTCGCATCAACTGCAAAATGTTTACATAGATATCAAAGAGGATTTACCGTGTTGTGATGTATAGCGAACTGCAAAATCGTTAATACGAAGAAAACGACTGCGAACATCTTTTCGATATATTGTATCGTTTTTGCTCTATGAAAATCAATATTGAACCGGAAATAGTGGTAAGTTTCTACCAGTTCCGGTTTTCAATAGAGAGATAGGAATGGAGATGGTATATTTTCTATAGACATTGAATCAATTCCCTAAAACCACTTGTCGCTAGCTAAAATAGTTTTTGATTTACGGCCCGTAAGTAGTCTATCTCTATCACTTCTTATTTATGTAGAAGATTGATGGACGACATGGAACCTATGGAACCTAAATCGATGCCAGAAAACCATTCTCCATATCTCTTGCCGCTTTTGGTCTAATACTTGTTAACACACAGACAGACATAGCCGTTCTATTAGAATTCCGATGCTTATGCATAGAATAGTTTGGAAGTTTAATAGCCCTAGGTAGAAGAAATATTATTCATCAAATCTATTTTCGTGCAAATTAAGAATATGGGAATTACAAGAATTCTTTTACATAAGTGATTATGCCCTAAAGAGTAACAGATCCCGCGGAGGCTCAGTGGTAGAGTATTCACCTATGGTGTATGGGGTGTATTGTGTATCCCTGCTCGCATGAGTTGAGCTTTGTGGTAGATAAACACCATGTTCGTGGGTTTTCTCGGGGTTCTCTCGTTTTTCCCCACTTTCTTCATTCCCCATTTCATACATTCTAATCATTACCGTCCCCTTTAGCGTAGCTCGCATCTGCCACCTAGTCACTACAACCAAGAATGATATCTATTTCGTTCAAATATTGTTCCCCATGAGACGAGGCGAGAAGTAAGGTTTTCTCATCTCGTCTCATAGATTTAACAGGTCTGGTCTCGTCTCGACTTCTTTTGCTTTTCTCGAAATTTAATTGTTCAGTTTTGTTAATTTATGTTTAAAAAATGTACCCTCTTTTTCTCCCTATTTCATCTGGAAGTTATCACAACCGTTGTGCGTCACGATTTGTTCACGAATAATGTGATATAACAACATTTAAACCATATGTATTATTGGAGTAAATTGTGTAATGACTCACATATTTTAAACATACATAAATTTTCTTCATTGCTTTCGTACCATCATGCAGTCTAGTGGTTAGAGAGTTGGATTCATGCCCACGTGGTCCCGGGTTCAATTCCCGTCCTGTGCGCCCAACCAGCGTCGTGAGGTAAATTGGGAAGTCACGTGAATAGAAGACGTGACGGCCACTGGGTCTAGAAGGCTCCCAATACATTGGTTAGCGATAGGGCGATGCGGTTCACTGATCACGTGTTCGTTGCTAGACTAGACGTGGTTCCACTAATTGGTAACAGATGGCGTGGAGCAGCTCAGGCCCACAAATCGGGTTGTTACGCCAAATGGTTTGGTTTGGCTTTCGTACCAGCATTTTAGCAATTTGTAGTTTTTTTTACATATGAATTATGCAACACTAAAACAGTGTTTGGGATAAAGACTTGGGTGAATTAGTGTTGAACATGGGACTCGAGAAACTTCTCGTCTCGAAAACGAGACGATAGTTGTTGTGTTTCTTGCCTCGTCTCGAATTTAGAAAGGTGCTTCTCATGTCGTTTTCGAGATTATAATAAAGACGAGACGAGAAATTTCTGATCTCGTGGACAAAACTACGTTCAGAATAGGATGAACTGGTGGACTTGCTCAGGGGTGCGTTTGTAGGGAGCAGGTGCGTTAGCAACAGTGAGTATGCGCCTAAACTAGAAGTTTATCCATCATTATGTGAACTAGAAATAAAAAAATATACTTCCCATAAGTAGAAGATATGCTTTGGTATAATTAAATATCAACTAATTATTTGCTGAGCAAAACTATATATTTTCATTAAAATTCAACACGTGTTACAGATTTGCCGACTAACTCTTTGGCTTCATCAGACACTATTGAAGCCAAAGAGTTAGTTGTCGAAACTGTAACATGTGTTGAATTTTAATGAAAATATATGGTTTTGCACAGCAAATAAGTAGTTAATATTTAAAAAAATATACATTTCGAATTGCTAAAATTTAAGTACATCACGAATATCGACCAATATCCAGACGCCACAGTGAAATACTATTTACCAGTATAAACTGCCAACAGTAGCGTACGCAGGAATTCATTTCGGGAGTGGTCCAAACTCAATATTAGCGTATTTTCTATTAAAATTCCCAAAATTACCCCTAAAATTAGGGTAAATTTACACAGAACTAAAAATTTCCGGGGGTCTGGACCCTCTGTACCCACCCCCTGCGTACGTCACTGACTTCGAAGGCACTTGTAGAGAGACTAGTTTCAAATGCAAATTAACAAGTATCTCTGACACTTTCATTAAAGAGGTCACCTCTTTGGGAGTTTGTTCGTCAATACGACTTCAGGTATTAAGATCTTTTGGTTTTTACTATTGTGATAATTCAAGTTTGAACTCTCATAAAGTACTTTTACTTATAATATCAATTCAAACGTTATCAAAACTAGTGGCATATTTAGGATCTTGTTTCGGAGAGGGAGGCTTGAGAACCAGTAAGAAGCATTTGTGTTTAATGTATAATGCGAAAAAAAATAATGAAATTATTTCGGGAGGGCTTGAGCCCGATAGCCTTCTAAATGCACTACTAATCAAAATATATTTCTCATAATTATTAGTGCATAAATGTAAATTACAATTCAAAATATTACTAAATACTTACGTTTATTGAATTGTTCACATAGAACAATGTAATGGTGATGAAGAAAACTTTTCAGTTCTGTATTTCAGTTACATGAGTTACACGTTATCTGCCTACATAAATAAGTTCTTCGTTTTGCTAACAGGTCTTACCGTAAATTCCCCCAATCTTTCCCGCCCCCCCCCCAAAAAAAAGACGCACCTCATTCTTTTTCTGCATCTCTATTTAAATAAATTATATGGCGAGTGTGAACTGCGAAGATCTGATTTCGACGCAAGTGTTATATTAATAAGTCGCGAACTAATTGCTTACCTATGTTTATTTCCCTCTTTTAAAAATTAATAAAATCGTTATTATGTTCTGTCTTCTCATTTATTTATAATAATTATTATTTTCCAAGTGTACAGTAAATATGTTAAATATATATTTTAAACACTCTATACAGAAGAAATCGCTAATGCAAGGTTTGGTACATCGAAATTTTAGGCCCGTTACACAGTCACGCAGAGCTCCGCGCGCGGAGTCCCGCGTGGCAATATTGTTCTATTGGTTATTATGGGTGCATACATAGTCACGCGGAGCAGCCTCCGCGTGGACCTATCCGAGCTCCGTGCTCCGTGAGGCGGATAGGGCCATTAAACAAATGGATGCTTACATAGTCAAGCGGAACTCCGCGCGAAGAGCAACCATTTCTCTTTAAAATCTAAAAAGAAACGTGCATGGTAGCAAAAGCAAAATGAAAATTAATCCAGATTTCTTTTCTTATTTTTGATAGTGAGTTGCTAAATAATATTTTATACTGTTTTATAATACTATTTTCATATTTTTAGAATTATTTTTTATTTAGCTATAATGTCTTCGTTTAATTGGAACTTCCAATTAATGTCTTCGCTTAGTTGAAACTGTACATGTGGTACCTCTAATGTACCATTGTTAACAGTACGTGACTATTGTAATTTTTCGTCTTTCCTTCAACAAATTTCAGTTTCAATTATCACGGAGGTTAAATTAACACCATGTTAATGGGATCCATCTTGTGAGGAATACAAAAAGCGTGACATTCGTGAACAGGCATGGAACGAGATATATAAAAGACATTTTTGTAAAATGGAAGGTATGGACAATGGGAAAAGATAAATTGAGGCAAATAATTTATCTCTATTATTAAATAGTTGATTGGTTTTGAAGTTCTAACTACATGTACAAACATTCGTTATTTTCATTTGTTTAAAAACAGTATAATTTCAGGTTTTAAAGGAAAGTGCTTTATTTTAAGAACGTGCATATTGATCCTATTTAAACTACATTTTTTATAATTTCGATGGATTTTTTCAATCAGGTCATTAAACGTCTGAATTGACGTACGGAAAGTATTGCAATACGTCTTCTCGTCTTCTTAAAGCTCCCTTCAGAATTCTTTGAGGAACTACGGGATGAATCTTGAGACATTTATTTTTGTGTTCTTCGTTTTCTCCTCTTACAGAAATATTAAGATGCCACTATTGTCGTTTCGATCTTTTCATGTTGACTCGCAACACTGACTGACAAGAATCCTGTACAAAATCACGTGACGCGTAGCGCGTAGATTGACTGTGTAAGCACACACGAGTAACGCGGAGGGCGTACGGCGGTGCATGGAGCGCGGAGCTCCGCTTGACTATGTAACGGACCTTAGATGGCTAAGTTTTATCCTGCGAGGTTTTAGTCAGGCTAGATTTCGTCCGGAAAAATTTTGGCTATGCCAGGTTTTGGTCTGCGAGGTTATCGCCAGGAGAGATTTTGGTTGAGATGTTTCACCCACAAATCATCAAAAGATCAAGTATTAACTGTTGTGGTGGATAGCCAACTACAAAATAGATGTATGCATGAATGTGGATATATGAACTAATACAGCCTTCTGTAGATATATTTTTATTGATTCCGTGCGATTTATGATCATTCCAATTTGCGACAAGGTTCATGTATAGGCAAAGTGTGATTGAGAATTTGATAAGATTCAGCCGAAAATAATAATTCCAGTTTGCGACCTATCGGTAATTGTTTCTCTAAATTAATCAGGAGAGTAGAAGTGATACACGTTGCCAGGTATTTTTCCCTAAAATTATGAAGTGTTATGAACTAAGTAGGGGAAACAAGGATGAAAGTCTTTGCCCGTGATAGATGTGTGGAAACAGCCAGTGTATTATGATTTCGATAAGACTATGAGTAAAAAGTTACTCTTCGAAATCATATCGAAAGTTGAAGTCTAAGGATTCAAGATAGTTGCAATTCTTTCCAAGTTGAATGGTGGCAACATGAGGCTGTGTGGTGGGCTCATTACATCTTCTTCCCGGTGGATGGAAGCAATAGAAAAAAATATGAAGCTATATTTTGAAAATGTCACACACACACACACAAACACACACACACACACACACACACACACACACACACACACACATGTGAACCGATAAGAAAAGAATGGATTGGTCGACCATTTGATGTTCTAAGAAAGACACTTCTATGTTGAAACTATTCGCTAAGGTTAGGACATTCTTCAGCATTCGGATTTTGAATGGAAAAACACGGAAACTTAAGAGGAGGAATGTTCCTAAGATAGTAGATGCAAAGCTATTATTCAAGTACTGTACGACGCTAAAATGAGTACATATTGTATCTATATGTAGTCTTTATTTTTATCACATTATAAATTTCATTTTCCTTACAAATTGCTAGGGCGGAACATTGGCTTAGCACACGATATTTGTCCCTGCTTCCCCGCAGTGACGTCACACTATAGCTGGAGAAAGTAGCTACACAGAAACAGCGAAGGAACCTGTAAAACCGCAGAACTGTTGGGCGGTTGACGGACCTTGACGTGTAAAGATGATACACGAGATTGCATTTATTCACAAGGAATTTATTAAGTTACCCAGAAAAGAAGTACAATACCCCAAGCGATTCATATGATCAAATAAATCTCACTCAATTCATATGATGGCGGTGGCGGCGGTTGGACGTTAAAAGTGGGGGGGCAAGACATGGTCTGAACAATTGTATATCAATGTTAGATTTCCTGTTTGTTTCTAACACTTTTTGATGAAAGGTTGTATAACTAATAGGATACTATCTTTTTTCACTTAAAATGCCGTGTATCGTATTTCTATATTAAGTAAATTCATAAGAGCAATACAGGTAGGTACTAGCCCTTTATACTCTTAAACAACGAAAGTGTAAGAAGAGATTTGAGTTCTTGCCCATGAACATCTTAAAATTCTGTCTGGAAAATTGTGTAGTCAGGTTATTTAATAAATTTGTAAAAACAAATAAATCGAAGGGGTATTATTAATCATAGTAATGAATAATGACGCTTGTTTTACAGAAGTTATATTGAAAGTGGGAATTAATGAACAACGTATACTTTTAATTCCACACATGCCATTAAATGAATGTTTAGTCTTAGAAAATGAAATACAGTAAGTACATCAAGCATGGCATTTGACATGCTATGACATTTGAAGAAATATGGAATTGGAATATTAATTGCTTTGAACTGCAATTAAAACGGAATTCCTGTAGCTTTTTTTAACTCCACGGGAAGACAAATAACCAATACGTGCTCACGCAACGACAAACATCATATGGCATAATTTTTTTCTATGAAACAGTAATACACACAAAACCTTTACCAGGGTGTCCACATTCTGGAAAATAAGTAAAGTCAGGGAAAGGTCAGGGAAGTAAAGGTGTATCAGGTGAAGTCAGGGAAATAGCAGATTGGTGAGTGAAAGTCAGGGAAATAGCAGATTTGTGAGGAAAAGTCAGGGTAAAATCGATTTAGGTAAATTGTTCAATTACTGAATTTATGAAATAGGGTTGATTTTTTACTGTTACTGGATGAAAACTGTGGTGTTCTCAATGATGATATTGAGAGAGACAGTGTTCTCTGATATAATTGTTGAAACTAATTTTCTGAAGAAAAAAAAAACATATCTAACTGCATCCTGTCATATTTGCTCAAAAGGGTGGACGCGGTTCTAGAAGGACTGCACGGTGCCAAGTGGATATCTGGACAAGTGGCTGAGAACGCAAAGAAATAGTATCTCCAGCTCACAGTGAAAACTCAGAGAGAAGAATTTACGGAACATTCGAATGAATTCATAGCCAATGATAGAGATTGTATTGGACTTGATGATTTGTTTTACCTAGTCTTAGGAAATGGGAAGAACTTCGTTCACTTATGGTCAGTTATGAAATTATGTTTTATCTTCTTTCACGGAAACGCATTTTCTGAAAGTGTTTTCACAATAAATAAAATTCTCATTGTTGACAACTTACAAGAAGAATCTCTGGTGGCTCAACTGATCATATGTGATTCTGTGATGAGAATAAGTGGATCATCAGGATTAATAATTACAAGAGGTATGATAAATGAGTGAGAAGTTCAATGAGACAATATGAGGTGTATTTGGAAAAGAAAAGATAAATAAATGCTGGAGACGAGAAGAGGAGAGAGAAACGGAAATTCAGCAACAACTAAAGGAGCTGGAGGAAGAAGAAAAGAAAATTAGACTGCGGAGACAACAAGATGGATATTCAGATCAATGAGAAGAAAACTATGTCAGAAAGAATGAAAACATATTTCTAAATGGGTTGCATTTAACAACTGCACCAGCAAAAATATGTGATACATAACGCGTATGTGTTTTTCATTAATAATTAGTAAAATCATGTATGAACTGTTTATTACTATAGGCAATATTAATGCTGTGTAATTGGTATTATAATGTATAATTTTTTCATATCTTAAGTACTCTGTATACTGCACACTTTTGTTTATAATTTTACATTTTGTGTAATATGTAGGCCTAATCAAAATCGGCCTAATGCACATGTTTGTAAATTTACATTCCTTTGGAAAGAAAATTGAAAAAAGAGAGAATCAAAAGCGGAAGAGAACAAGGCCAACTATGGGGAGTGTGGAGGCTGGAGTTTCTTTCTTTTTTCTATATTTTTAAGTTATTCAGGGGTCAGGGAAATCTGGAACTTTCATCATGGAAAGTCAGGGAAAAGTCAGAGATCTTTTATCCGAATTGTGTGGACACCCTGTTTACATTTCCAAATGAAATTATATGAATTTGGGCGTCACTTCAAAAAATTGGGGGGGGGCAACTGCCCCCCCTAATCGCCGCCCATGTATGATGAAGCAGGTCATTTGCGCAAAATAGATGCGCGGAAACCTGATTAAATGAGCGAATCATTCCTAATGATGGGTAAATTCCCGGGAAGATATTTTCCGGGAATATTCCCGGGAAGATTCCCAAAATGGGAATTTTTCCGGGAATTTATTTACAATCAGACAGAAAATTGCATTCTATTACTATATTATGATTTCAAAGTTGAATTAATTTTTATATTACAGCATATTATTACTGTTGTTCACAAAGGATTCTTTAAAATCTATATATTCTGAACGGTATTATGTTACTTTATTAACATTATATTATATTTAGAGGGTACGCTAAATGTATATTTATTTACAATATGTTCTATCAATTAAATATGTGTGAAAAAATTATATAGTAACAGTTTAAATTTATATATAAGTGGATTTGCTCAACGTGACTCTATTACTGACATTATAAACACTTTAAATTTAAAAATGTTATAAACCAATTAGATTGGGTAAATGCTAGAAGATACATATCTCACCAATTTATCAACATTTGCGCATACATATTTATGTTCACAAAATTTGCAAGATACTTATCTTTATATTTTAGCACGTAACATTGCAATACACGACCTATCATTCTATCTATTTCTGGAAATTCCAAACGTTAATTCACATGTAAAAGAAGTTCGAGTACCTCTTCAGAAATTCGAGTCAGAGAATGGAGACAGACTGACGTCTATTACTAATGGTGGTTCAGGGTTTATTAATGGTACTTCATCTCTATTTCTACATAATTCTAAATTACTTTACAAAATGGTTCCTTTTCATCATTTGTAAATTAGTACTTTGCTAATTTTGGCTGTTGTTTAGCATATGGAACCAGGTTTTGCACCTACTTTTTTGCGATATTCTATTCCAATGCGGTTGTTTTATGGTTTCATACGTTAAATTATGTTACCAACATTAAATTCAGACAGCATTGCAGAGCAAGCGTTAGCGAATGAAGACGGGTTAGAGCCCCGAATGGCACGTTGTTTTCTATCTTCGTTACGAACAATTCACTTTCTTTTCTCACATAAATCACTTCCACTAACCTTTCCGTTTTGTATAAATCCCCTACTGCCTTAAAAAAATGTTCGATACTTTCTTGACTACTTAAACATCACTATCAACTCATTTCTTCCGTAAATCATCCTACTTTTTGCTAGTTTTGGCCCCCAATACTAAGCAAATACCCTACTTTTTAGTGTAAATGGAAATGGAACTTTAAAAATAATATTATTAGTTATATAAAGTACCGTGAAATAATTTTAAATTTTTTAACCTCCAAATTCTTTAAAACCTAGAAATAAATCATAATATATTAAAATAAAGTAATTTGTCATATGGTTCTTATAATTTGGAAGGTAAAGTAAAGAAATGGAAATAAATTCCTTCCCGGGAATTTATAGGCCAGGAAAAAGCCCGAGAATATTCCCATTTTTTAAATTCCTTCCCACCGGGAATATTCCCAATTCTCATCACTAATCATTCCCAACCAAATTCACTTGCAGGAAGGGAATGCGCTGACGACCAATTCATATGAACGAATCATTTTAGTGAATCATAGTAAATGCATCCATTATCCGAAACAGATCATTTTGCCCATCACTAGTACACATATGTTTACAAAACATACAAAGAAGTGTTCCCAACCAAATCTTATTTTTCCAACCAAATTTTGGGTAAAAAACAACTAAAAACAGCATCAGAAGAACTAGAAAATTACGTAAAACATTTTTATCTTACCTAAATACACAATACCTTGACTTTAAATACACAAACTTGCAAAACAACTCTTACACAGTGATCCAATCTTCCACCTCGGAACTGGCAAAAAATACCGGGGTAATGAGGGAGACATGTACCCTCGAATCTTGGATCTCAGGGGACTGTCCCAGCAATAATCTGATTTGAAATGTATCTTTCGGAGGGAAATGTGATTATTTGTGTCCGATTGCCACAAAGAAAACTGATGAAATTGATGTCCCCCCAGAATAAGCCTCAAATCTACCCACCTCTCAATCTTGAAGACAACTCTGATCCTCCACAACATTGTTCTTCAACTTCATAAATATGTTGGATATCACTTAAAAAAAAGATTATGGTAACGGTCTTAACCATCCCTCCCCCCCCCCAAATGTTGAAGAGAAATTTGCGGCACTGTACCCCACTCCACCCAAATGGGCAGAGACGGATTCCTACGTACTTACTCAGCCATGCAAAGTGTAAAAGCCCAATAGAAAAGGAGAAATCCTGATGAAGAAGGGAAAACTACAATTTCTATTAATTGATTCAAACATGAGAAAAAATAATACTTTTTTTTTAAAGGTGAACACGGAAATTCATTGTCAATCAACAAATATTTTTCCCTTTTCTCGAAATAAGAAAGGTAGGAGGTTCATCTTTCGTTTACCTGCAGTAGAGATATAGACTTAAAAAAAAGAATGCAGATCTGCAAGAAACAGTGTATCTAGCAACGCTGACGATGACTAAAATCTAGATTACATCTCTTCTTTGTGTTCCTCCCAATTAGCCAACATCTTTCAGTCACAAGATCTAGGTACTTCTAATATAAAACAACTAAAAAAAAGAAAAAAACAGGTAAACGACAATTTTAATTTCTTAAAATTTCTGTTAATAGAAAATAATTCTCTCAAGGGAAATATAGACAGAAGTAATTATACATTTTTTTTAACATAAAAAGAACTAGAAAAAACTAGAACTCAACTAGATATATTTTTTTTAAAACTAGATTTTCAACTAGCAACTAGAAAACTATTTTTACAACCAAACTGCCTTCTAAAAGAACCAGATTGAATTGGAAAACAACTAACCTGGCATCACTGATACAAAGAACCTTATTTATGTATTTAACTTACAACGAAACAGCAACGATTACAACGTAATCAGAGCTGCCCCTCCAAAAAAATTAAAAACGGTAAATTGTTTGAGAATATTAGTTTTAAATTTTTTGCGAGGGTTACGCCCTCTATCCGGGGTGAGTGGTGAAAGTATTGGGGTAGTAAGGAGATTGGAGCTGCTCTATGGGATGTAGGAGAACTGGAACATCATTTATTTAAGTAGCACTTTATTATACTTCAACTTTATTTCATTTTATTAAAGTATCCATTAGGCATTATGATCTTGTGATCATAATCATTGGGTCAGGAAGAGATGATGATGAGGTGCACTTGACAGGACATCTTCGTCTGTATGTAGCGGACAATCGTTAATTAGCAATGGATAAGGCGTCCGGGTAAGCTTGGCCGTTAGCATATTAAAACGCTTCCAGTACTTAGTTGGATGGGAAGTTTCTGCTAAGGTGTTGCAAGTCTTTACCCAGTTACGGAGTTTATATGCCTTGACATAATTGCGGACTGTGCGCTGGAGCTTGCGATGATGTCGAAGAGCTTCTAAGTTCCCAGTGCGCTGAAACTCACGGAAGAATTCACGGGAACGGTGTATTAGTGGTAAGTAGCTTGGTGGTAAGCGAGGTTGATACCTGGTTATTGCAGTGGTTGGTATGTGGAGGTCAGAAGCATGACGGATAGAGCTGGTGATGTCGGAAATACGATTATATAGATCTTCTTCTGTAGTAGGCGGCTCAATATGGGGTAAGTCGGAGGTAATGGTTGAACGATAATCGTCCCAGTTTGCTTGGTCGAAGCGTGGAATACGACGAGGTTCTGGTAATTCTCGAGGAGTAGGAGCCTGGGGTTGATCTATGTGAAGCTTGATGGGAAGATGATCACTACCAATGGAATCTAGTACCTCAAGAGTGCAACGTTGTGCAAGGTTAATAGAGGAAATTACTACGTCTGGTGTGGTTTCAGTGATAGGTCGAGTGGGCTTGGGGATATGAAAAATATGGCCTGTAGTATGAGTAGTGATATAGTCAAAGAAACTTTGTTTTTGATTATCCGGACGGCTATTAATGTTGACGTCGGCCATGATGATATAGTATTTAAAGGTATTGGATATATATTGAAAGAATGAATGGGGAATTGGATGTCCAGGGCGTACATAGATGGTGGCTATGGTAAGGTAAAGAGAGCGAAAGTACAGGGTAATAATGAGATACTCTGGCAGATTAGGCAAGAATGGATGATACTGGCGATGACTGATTGAAGGATAGAAGCCGATGGCCACACCCCCGTTTGCTCGGCGTGCTGCTACCGTAGAGTCGCAACGAAGAAATGTATATCGAGGTACTTTGAACGACATGGATGGGGTAAGATGAGTTTCGTTGATGAGGAAGGCTTGGATGGTTTCTTCTAAGAGAAGTTGCTCAAAAAGGGTATAGTGAGAGGCGAGTGACCGGATATTAACAAATAGAGAAATACCCATAATTACGATGCAGCAGGAGGGTTGCAAGTTTCGGGTGATGCATGTTCCTCGAGTGGGGTAACATGAAAATATACGTGTGGGCCAGAGTATGTGGCTTGAAAGGAACATTTAAAGATAAGGCGAGCAGAGTGGTTGACCACGCCGAGAATGTGTTGGCGAAGAAAAGGATTAATATTTTGCATTGCAATAGTGAAAAATGAAAGTAGTTGGTGGATAGTAATAGCTTCGTCGGCAGTTGGTGGTGGTAGAGCTTGCTGAGTAGGTGGTAAAACAGGTCTTAACGGAACAGTTAGCTCCGGATTTAGAGGCTCAGCTGTAGGCCTTGCTTTGCAGCGATAACTATAAGTCGGATGCTGCTCCGGACATGTAGAACATTGAGGGGGCTTAGGTAAGTTAGTGCAAGCCTTGGTATCGTGGGCACCACTACAGTATTCACATTTGCTGGGTTGTGTGCATTTCGAAGTCGGATGAGAATTGTACGCCTGACAGCGTTCACATCTCAGTGGTAGAGGTGGCGGTGATTTGGACGGCTCGACTCTATGCTTCTTTTTATAGATGAGAGCGCCATAAGTTAACAGGTCATCAATGGTAGTTTGTGAATTAGTTAAAACTCGTACCATGTACGTGGCTCCATGATCGCTTTTAATGCGGATACACTTCAGTATGGAGTGTCCCTCGAGAGTGAGTTCTTCCTGAATCTTGTCGTCTGTGAGGGAGAGATCAACCCCCCTAATAACAACTGACAGAGCCGGTGGTTTTCGTGGTGGTGGCGTCTGTTTAAATTCCTTGGAGTCGAGTCGCTTCATTTGAGCATTCTTGCCAAAAATTTCAAAGCTGCATTTGTTACGTACAGTGGTTAAGAATGTTGACTCATACGATTTGAAGATTATCCCGTTTCGTGTATGAACAATTTGAGCGACTGAAGCGCGGGGTAGGTATTTGATGAGCTGTTGGAGAGCCAGCTTGGTGTTTTCAAATTTGGCATCGAAATTAGTTAGTAAGAATGAATGGAGACCAGGTTTGGAGGAATCTTGTAGAGGTTCATGGACGAGACAGACTGTTCTGATTCACTCACGGTGTGGTGACGCTTAGACGGTGACTGAGTTGAGGAAGCGTTATGTTTATCCGGTGTGCGTGATCGGGATCTACCAGTATTTTTGCTTTGAGAAACAGATGTATGCCTTCGGTCAGTCCCCTGGCCCACTAACGTGGGATTCAGAGACGGCCCAGGAGGTTGCTGTGGTAGTCCCGGATGGCCACCTGACGCCATCCAGATGAGCGCAAAAGATTGCGGCGAAGAGGATGAAAGTGACAATGAAATGAGGTTCTAAAGCGTCCTCGATCGAGAGGAAGCCCACTGTGGCTCTCACTTGAGGCAACAATACGTCCTCGCGGAGATGTCGGTCAGTGCAAGCACTGGCCCTCCACAAGAGAGATGAGAAAACGTATATGATGATGGCCACGGGCTCCCACTTGAGTCAGCAATACGGACTGCAAGGGGATGTCGATTGTCTGTAACAGTACAATCCTCCCTAAATGAACAAAAAATGCTAGACAATGCTCGTAGAGCATTAGCAATCGACCTCAGACCTGTGAATCGATAATCGATTCTGAATTCTGAGTGAGTATCGATTAGTTTTAATTTTTTTTAGCTAGCTCGGAAGCTAGCAACCTCTTAGAGGGGTACGCCCTCTTTTAGGAATGGGATATTGAGGCAGAGGTTGGAAGCCGTGTATTGGGAGAGGATCTAAGGGATGTATAGGTTACATTTTCTACAGTTATATTATTTTATTGCATCATTTATTAAAAGCATAATATACATATGAGTATAAACGGACATTATGATCTTTGCGATCATAATCATATATACAAGTGGATGAAAAGGTAATAATATAAACATATAACAACAAAACAAGAAAACATATTGAAGGTATAATAAGAAAATTAGCAAAAGAAGAAGAAAAAAACTTATAGTACTAAATACATAACAAAGACGATGAAGTATGATAGTTATATATATTGATAGATGAGATGGGCATGGAGGATGGAATGAAGTGCAAGCACGTCACAACACGAGGGAAAAGTTAAATGAACAAATGCTGTTATCTTCTGGCTAGGGGTGACGCTAGGCTGATGAAGACAGAGGGAGCCCTGTTAGTCACAAAGGAAGATCACTGTGCAGTATATGAAGGAAATATGTGAGAGAGATGAGCATGAATACGATATTCATCCAGGAGTTCCACGTCAAGATGATTAGGGGGTAATGTGTAGCAGTAGAGCGTGAAAATAAGGTGCAAAGGGGTATAGTAGTAACGAGGTCTGCACGGGTGCAGTGAAAGGTAGTGCATAGTGTCGAGAAGCAGGGGGTGGTGACGGGAGTAGCGATCAGTGAGAAAGTTACTGCGTAAAGTTTCTAAGTGAAATTTAAGAATAGGAAATGTAATGAGAGAGTATAGATCACGGGTGGGACTAGGTAATGAAATACGATGGGCAAGGCGCTCAAGAACTGCAAGCTTGTTATAATAGGATGGTGGTGCGGACATCCAGGCCGGAAAACCGTAAGTAAGTACTGGCCGAAGGAAAACTTTATAAGTATTGAGAACAAGCCGGGAAGAGAGACCCCAAGTAGTTCCAGTTATTCTCTTGAGTAGATTTAGTCTATTATAAGCCTTAGTTTTAACAGAGTTGAGGTGAGGGGTCCAAGTGAGATGATGGTCGAAAATGAGGCCAAGATAAGTGACAGTTTTGCTAGGGTGCAGTGGTATATCATTGACATGTAATGAAAGGAGTGTTGGATTTCGATGTACTTTTGTGCGTTTACGAGGCGGGATGAAAACTATCGCTTGCGTTTTACCGGCATTAATTGTTAAGTTCCATGTTCGGCACCAGTGTGTAAAACTATTGATAGCTTCCTGAAGTGCGATATTGATTTGCGGAATGGTGCGGCAGAGAGCAAGAAATGCCGTATCTTCGGCGTATTGAAACAGATGGACAGTGCGTGGTAGGTCTGGAAAGTCAGCAACGAAAAGTAGATATAACAGAGGCGATAAAGCAGATGCCTGTGGGACGCCAGAGAGCAGAAAAATGGGATGTGAAAGCTCAGAATTTATGGCAACGTAAGTAAGACGGCAAACAAGAAAATGATAAATGAGTCGTATATAAGTCATAGGAAGTCGGACTCTGACTAGCTTGTAAATGAGCGCTAAATGCCACACTTTATCGAATGCCTTTTCGAGATCAAACAGAAGAAGGCAGGATGGTTGAAGCAGATTATAATGGTTGGTGATGAGCGTCGTGAGACGGAGCAACTGGTCATTAATAGAGTAACCAGGGCGGAAACCAGCTTGATGGGTAGGAATGAGATGTCTATCGTTTAAATAGGGATGTAATCTTTTAACGATGATCCTTTCAAAGATTTTGCTGAATGTGGACGTTAGTTGGATTGGTCTGTAAGAGGAAACGGCACTTGGATGTTTGTTAGGTTTCGGAACAATTAGAAATTTTGAAACTTTCCAGTCAGTAGGGTAGAAGCCACTGCGAAGAATGAACGTAAAGATAAGTGCTAGAAGATGAAGTAGTTCAAGAGGGCTTTCTTTGATATGCCGGTAAGTTATTCCATCGAAGCCTGGGGCAGTGTTTCGCTTACGTTGAACCACAGCTGTGATTTCTTCCGACTGAACGGGGACATTTAGAACGTGCGGTGCAAGAGTATGATTGGCGTCTGGCTGAAGTGGTGTAAGTCCGTATTTATGCTGGTAACAGGATGAGAACGGGAGAGATGAACTTGTGCAGGAGGTGTAAATATGCCTTGAAGGTGTGCAGCAAAAGCGTTTGCTTTGTCCAAATCAGAGTTTAACGGTTTTCCATCGACAAGAAGAGGATACGTGGTTTTCGAAAACTTACCACACAAAGCGTTAAAACGCTTCCAATACACCGTGGGATGAGTTGTGTCAGCAAGGTGGTTGCAGGTTTTCACCCACTGCCTTTTCGATATGCTATGAGGTAATTTCGAACAGTTCTTTGTAGCTGATGGTGGTGATGAAGTGCATCCGGGTTTCGTGCACGGAGGTATTCACGATAAGCTTGCCGTGACGGACGGATCAGAGGAAGGTACTGTGGTGGTAATTTTGGACGGTATGGTATGGATTCTGTTTGTGGTATGTAAAGAGCAGAGGCTTGTTGAATAGCAGAGGTAATATGGTCAATTTGAGTAGTGAGTTCGTCTCAAGTATTGGGCGCTTGGTAAGATGCAATAGCGGTGGAAAGATAAGAGCGGTAACTCGGCCAGTCGGCTTTATCGTACCGGGGTGAGAGACGGGCTGGCAGTTGGTGTTGTTGATGAGCAAGACCTGTATGATATGTCAGTTTAATTGGGGCATGATCGCTACCCAGTAAATCAAGGACGGTGATAGTACAACGTGTGCTGAGCGTATTAGAAGTAATTGCAATATCCTGTGTGGTGTTCGATATTGGGCGAGTGGCAGCTGGAAGATCAAGAATAACTCCTGTAGTATGAGTCGTGATGAAATCTGTAAAACGAGTACAGTCTTGAGCGGAGCGACTATGGAAGTTGATGTCTGCGAGTATTATATAGTGGCGATAGGTAGTGGAGATATGTGAGAAGAAATCCAGAGGAACTGGATTGCCTGGTCTGATGTAGAGCGTAGCCAAAGTGATTGTGATGTTTTTAAAATATAGAGTGGTAATGACATGCTCTGGTAATTGTAAAACTGGACATTTACAGTAAGCCGTTGCGTGGCTGTTATAGGTTTGGCACCGCTCACAACGAAGGGGTAAGGGTGCAGGTGAACGAGAAGGTTCGACCCTATGTCGTCGCTTGTATATGAGGGCGCCTTGAGTGAGAAGAGTATCGATAGTGTCCTGACTGGAAGTGAGAATTCTAACCATGTAGGTTGGCCCGGTGTTATTGCGAATACGAATGGCTTTGTTAATGGTATGCCCTTCATATTGCAGTTCTTCTTGGATTTCCTCGTCGGAGTACGTGGGATCAACTCCTCGAATCACGACAGAGAGCATTAGAGGTCGCCTAGGTGGAGGTGGCTGTTTCCGTCGAGAAGAAGTCAGAGACGTAATAATTAAGTTGGTACCAAAGATTTCAAAAGAGGCTTTATTGCGTAGTGTCGTGAGGAAATCGGGCTCGGTGGACTTCAATATGTAACCGTTTCGCGTTTTTACAACTTCCTGGAGTGGAAGGCTGGGCAAATATTTCGTAAGTTGGAGGATAATGAACTTTTCGTTTGAATACTTAGGATCGTATTTCTGAAGTAGAAAACAATAAAGAGATGCAGATTGTTGATTTGGCAAGATATTGGTTGGAATTTTCGGCGCGAGGAGGTGGAATTTTCGGCGTCCATGTCGGATAACTCTGAATCGTTAGCGGTATGTTGTTTCTTAGCAGGAGGAGATTTTGCTTTGCTGGCATAGCTGGGCTGACTCAGTGGCGATCTAGATCCTGGCCTACTGGATGCATTTGACACTGTTGAGGCAGTTGAGCGCTCTGAGGCTCGGCGGCGTCTTCGTGGAGCTAGCAGAGGGAGTTGTGAAAACAGGTGGTAAACCTCCGTGTCTGCATTCTAGAGGTGGTCCAGTAGATTTGCCAGAGTCCGTCATGAGCAACACGAGACCTGCGGCACGAAGCCGTAATGGCGTGTGTTTTAGTGTGAAATCCCTGATCAAATGAGATGATATGAACCAAAGGTGAGACGACCCGTTTGGATAGCCGTCAAAGTTGGATAAATTCACTTGCCAAACTCGTAGCCCTGGACGCCCTTGACTAGATAAGTCTGACGGATAGAGCTCAAAAGTAATGCAAGAGAAAGAATCCGAGATGAGGAACAGAAATGAATCAAAATGCAGCTGTTCTGACGTCTGGTACGTCACAGCTGTTTGGATCGAATTAAATGTCGATCGAGAGTATGTTAGTTTTAAATTTTTTTGCTAGCCGAAGGCTAGCTCCCTTGCGAGGGTTACGCCCTCTATCCGGGGTGAGGAGTGCAGAGACTGGGGAAGGAAATTTATTGGAGGTGGTCTATGGGAAGTAAGAGTAAGCGAAAAGAATTATTTATTTTATTTAGTTACTAACATGTATTGCGGAATAACGGCAGGTCTTAAACGTAACCTAAACTCATCAACCGGCTTAATATTTGTTCGACGAAGACAGGTTACTTGGAAAGTGTACCCTTACATCCCCCCTTCACCTACCTATCCTCAATCCTAATTAGTGGTGTTTTCCTGGATCTCAGCCATCTTCATCCTAATACTTATGAAAATGTCGCTTCGAACTGGAATACTCTATATCGACTTTTTTTTTTTTACATAATCAATCAAATAAAATGAAAGGATGTGTCCCGACAAAGAACAGGTGACTTAGATATGGCAAACTGACCAATTATTAATCGGACTGACCCGAACGAAAATATACTAAGTGTGATATAAACAAGATTTCGTCTTTTAGAATCCCAAGGTGGGAAAACTATTGAAAATGTGAATGTGCGTATAAAGTTGTGTAGCATCTGCTCGATGAGCTATGCTTATGACTATGTATATACATGTATATGAATATGAAACAAAGTAGAGCGAAATAGTTGGACGCTATGAATAGTGCCTAATAGTTGTGATTTTAACGCTTCGTTTGATATATGCGTCAGGACGTATAAATATTATTAAAGATCTAACATATGAGGTAAAGACTCGTCTTTTAGTTACACACAAAAGTTTTTTTTCCTTTCCCCCTTGTTCATCGCTGTTAAATAAATAATGTAAGGGAAATATATTAGTGATTCATATTGTGAATTACCAATTTGTTTTACAATATCTAACACGTCATATATGTGATAATATAATTTTATCTCTTCGTCTGTGTAAACAAAATTATATATATATATATATATATATATATATATTCATCTGCATCTAAAACGATGTGATTGTATAATCCAAACAACGAATATATATATATATATATTTTAATGTATATGGTACTGACATATAATAATTTGTGCTTTGAATTTTTTTCTTTCTTTTAAATTAATGTAATAAATGTTTGTGAAAATTCTAGTTAGATGGTTTACTTTGACTATAAACCTCAGTACCTATACACTGTCCTGTGTGAATGAGTGTCTGATTGGGTGATAAAACTAGCTTTAAGTTGTAGTATTGATACGAATTTTTTTTACTGTACTAATATTGGTAATGTACGCTTAATAGTTTAAGATATGTGGTCGTTCACGACCAAGGTCCTGAAGGACCAATACCGACTGGTTTAAATCTGCTCTGGGAGAGAAGCTAACATAGCAGGATGAGCCTGAATACGACGTTTTCTTTCAGCTACATCGAAATTTATATCGACGCATAAAATATGAATATTACATTGATAACTTTGATTATTATTTTTTTTTCTTGGCTAATTTATGTGTGGTCGATTTCAAAGTCTGAACTTCCAAGAATGGATATTAGTTGAGTACTTCGGAAACAGTGGATGAATTATTAAATTAAACTTTTCACCGATCGGGGCTAGATTGGGATAGCCTAGTAATCGTGGTTATCTGGGTCTAGGTCTGAGCTGTATGTATGAACATGTGTCTATATCTGATTACCTTAATACCGAATCCTTCCCCAACAGCACTTGCAGACAAACTCAGTTCAATAACCATCCGTTTCCCTTATTCCTTTCCTCTTCTTTCCTACCTCTTTCTCCTACTCTCCTTACTTATTTTTCTCTTTCTTTTTTCTTCTCCTATTTCCAACAAAACTGAAAACGAGACCGTGGCTGGGAGTGGTCGGTAGTAACACGGTCAATAAATTGTTTGGATAGTTGTTTTTTTTTTCTTCGGAAGTCCGATATGAAAATTAACCAGAAAATGAGCAATATACTGAAGGAATAGTAATAAGGTGATTTAGTCATGGTTTAACCTAGTGATAAACCTTTTATGAAGTTTTTTTTCTTTCCTTCCGCTAGCGACACCACCTCCCATCCACGCGAAGTTTCTTTTATTTTATATTATGTTTTCAGAATTGGCGAACCGTGACAGGCATGGTTACCATGGCAACCATGTTTGATGTGGTAACGGATCTGAAAATGCTTATTGAACAATACAAGTTATCACGCCCAATCGTTTTCACTTCGAACTGGTGATTATCCGGCTTCTTGGAAAACCTCAATGTTTTTGTGTTTTTGAAACCACATAAGGATAACACAAAGGCAGACTCGTACCGCCCAATACAACTTACGTCTACACTTGGAAGGATACTTGAACGCATATTAGTTCGTCGCCTACATACTCACTTCTTCCACAATCACATTCCTCTACACCAAACTGGTTTTCGCCCCAACTACAGTCTCAATGATAATCTACTCAAACTTACCACTATTCTTACCAACCACTTCAATAGCATCCAACCTTCCTGTTTATTGTTATTTGATTTGGAAAATGCTTTCGATTCAGTTTGGCACGATGGATTAATTTACAAACTTCATCTTCTACGTCTACCACTCGCATATATCAGACTGATTTATCACTATCTTACCAATCGCATATGTCTGCATTAATTCATCTCTATCTTTTCCTATTTTTCCACTTACTGGTGTACCCCAAGGGTCAGCGCTATCGCCACTCCTATATATATTATATGTTCGAGATTTGCCTGTTCCTTCTGACCCTATCCACACCTTTACTTTTGCAGATGATACTGCTTACCTTGCCTGTGGGAAATCTATTCAGCATATCAATAGCATACTTCAAGAGGCAATAAATAAGTTCTGTGACTGGTGTAATACTTGGCAACTCCGAATCAACTCCACTAAAACACAGGCACTTGTCATCCTACCATCAGGACGTACCAGTCGGGTCCGACGCAATAGATCTCTTTTACATCTTACCATAGCAGGCATACGCATTTCTGTCACACGTACAGCGATTTATTTGGGTGTAATCTTTGATGACCATCTTTCATGGCGTGGACATCTTCAGCATCTCATATCTCTAGCGCAAAATAAACTAAATCTTCTGAAGAGATTAGTCGGTACTTCATGGGGCCTTCATCAAGAGACTGTGTTACATACTTATAAAGTCTTCATACGACCATCTATACTTCATGGACACATCGCATGGCTTAATGCCAGTAACAAATTCTGCACTCGCCTCCAGATCATTGAAAGACATGCATTACGCCTGGCATATCGCATCAAATTGCCTAGTCCTACCCGGCTATTATATGATCGTATTCCCTTTCCATATTTTCTTCTTCATTTGGAAAAACTGCGTACCAGATACATCACTACTCGTTGGAGGCAAGGCCATCCCATCCTTTGCAGTAGTATACGTATAGATGCTGAACAAGACGTTCCACCCCGTCTACAACCTACACCACTTCAACATTTAATTACAATGTATGTTCTTTCCCATCCTGACGAACACATAGACGACTATTTATTAGCATATCAACCACCAGATTTATCACCCAACATCTATCCATCTCTTGCACCTTAATTCGCAATAACAAGGGCACCATACTGTCTCTCATTATGTGCCGAGTCGCCCCGGCAAAAGAAGATAACCCTTCATCTGTCTAACTAACCAATATCACTGTGTTGTGGCGTCTGATTTGCACTGCATCTTTCATCCTATCATACATAGACAATGACAAATAATGAACATACGTTGAATGACGATTATTGTTAATCAATTGATGAATAAAGATCCCCCATATAATGAATAAATAAAGATATCAAATAAATGAAATAAAACCTCTTTGCCCTTCCATTTTATCCTTAGTTACCCTATACCATTAACTTCACTCCCAAGAGAAGGTATTCGCTTCTACGGGTTTTGCATGGTAAAAAAAAATAAAAAATAAATAAAAAAACGCATTGCTAACGAGCTCCTCCGTCGCTAAGCGGTTAGCATACCCACCTTTGGCGTGGGAGACCCGGGTTCGATTCCCGGCGGGAGCCCACGTGGTTCGGATTCCGCGTTAATCAGTAGGTCCACGTCTCATATAGCCTCGCTGCTGAAACGGACGTTAAACTAAAAATAAATTAATCAATACAAATTACAAAATGTATTATTAGCGACAGTTTCAAGTTTCTGAAAATCTACTTTTGAACTGGCCACCTGGAGCTCTAACCAGGTTAAAAAATAAAGTATCCGTAGCTGGCGGAGAAAAATAAACGAGTCATCTGGTGTTTCCATCCCCATTGTTTGATTTTAATCGCGATCTTCGTATATACGGTTGGATTACTTGCCTCTTTTACGCTGAGGAAACAACCGTCGAATTATATTTAATACCTCCACGGAGGTTAACGCACCAAATTGATATTATCTGATGACGACCTTGCTATTTCTCTTGGATAAACGATTTATTAAGTTACTCTCCTCTTCGGAGGGTACTTATACTTTTGACAACTCAGCTTCACTCATCATCTGAGCTCCTAAGATGGCTACGTCCAAGCCAGTCATCTCAAAAAAGAAGACCAAAATCCCAACGAAGATAGTCAGCCGATCTCAATACCGGCCTGAGGACTTCCTTGTTCCGCTGGGGCGGCCTACCTCCTCCGGCGCTACTGCCAAGTCACGATCATCCTCGACTAACCGGTCAACAACTGACGTTCCATCCCTTGCTCCACCGCAGGACGACAATGCCATGGACTTTACCCTGGTTACTACACCCAAGCGACGTCGCTCGTCCTTGGAGTCCACACTGAGCCAACAACATTCATCAAACTTCCCTGTTTTTCCGATGAGCAACCGATTTGAGCCTCTCTCTACTTTCACAGTTGACGAGTCTCCTGTGATAGAGCCATGGCCCAAAAGCAGCAAAGAGATTAAACCACCTCGTATTTACATTTACGGCATCAAAAACACTTACAACTTTACCAAAAGCCTTTCCAAGACCCTCAGAGAATCGCCTCAGGTTCGGCATAACAAAGAACGTATCATGTTTCAGGTATCTTCTAGGGACGACTTCACAACTATAAAAAACTACTGCGAACAGACGAAAACTGAATACGCTACTGGCATCGCCAAAAGTGACCGACCCCTAAAGGTTGTCGTTCGCAAATTGCCCTTGATACAGACGTCGTTGACCTTCAGTCTAAACTATTCACCTTAGGCTTTAAGCCACTCACGATTCATCAAATGTCTCGTCGGGGCCCCACTGGTGGAGATAGGGTTCTCATGCCCCTCTTTCTCATCTCCTTCGAGAAAACTCCAAATATACAAGAGATCTACAACATATCCGCATTGCTTCATTATAAAGTTACATTTGAGCCGTATCGACCGCCGAGTGTTCTGCAGGTTACCGGTGCCAACGCCTTGCTCATTCACATGACACTTGCAAAGCTCAACCTAAGTGTGCCAAGTGTGGACAAAGTCATTTTACAAAAGCTGTGCCAAACCAGATGCATCCACGCCAGCAACCTGTGCAAACTGCGGAGGGGACCATCCAGCCAATTATCGCGGTTGTCCCGTCTTTCGCTCCTACTCAGATGCTCTCAAGAAATCAACTCCTTCTAGCCGCAGCTCCGGTCCTACTGTATCAACTTCACTGGACGATAAGACACCTCACAGCGACCGTCATCCACCGCCAAATCAGGATGCTCCCTTTACGTCCAGCACACCAGATAGTGCGTCTACACCATCCGTTAATCACTTTAATCTACACTCACTCCTCACTTACATCAAAACCTTCAACTTTGGCCGCATTATCTCTCATCTCAAGAAGGGATTTACTAGACTTCGGGAAGCCACGGATCCTGCGTCCAAGGCTGCTGTCGTCATTGAGACATTTGCTGACATGATTGCTGATGGCTGCTTCTAACCACTACTCATTCATCACACTATAACTATTGTAACCTGGAATGCAGATGGTCTTATCGACCAAAAGCGTCTCCTAATTCGTTTTCTAGCTGAACATCAGGTAGATATCATGCTTATACAGGAAACTCACTTCACTGCCCAGGTTAGACACTGGAGAGTGCCCAATTACCAATTATTTTGCCTCGATCGAGTTCAACGACGGAAAGGAGGATTACTGATTGCCCTGAAACGAAGTTTCAAGGCTAGACAACTCCTTTTTCCCCCGTTACACACAGTAGAAGCTGTTGCTATAGAAGTCTTCCTCCCCGGGATTCCTCTCATATTGGTCATGGGCTACCGTTCTCCAGCACATGACTTAGACGCCAATGATTTCGACGTCATCTCGACTTTGGGCCCCAAAAACATATTGGCAGGGGACTTTAATGCAAAACATGGGGAATGGCACTCCAGACGTTCCAACGAAAACGGACGAATATTACACCGGTATCTGCACACATCTCCATTCATCGCCTATGGGCCACCTGATCCAACTCACCATCCTAAAGCAGGCGGAGAACCGGATGTGCTGGACATAGTTCTAAGCAAATATACCATCTTAGCTACACGTCCTTACGTGATCTCAGCACTGGACTCAGATCATGATCCGGTCCTTTTCAAAATTTCGCATCGTCATATCTCCCGTCCTGCACCCGCTCATATCTCCCGAACTACGAACTGGGATGCCTATAAGCAGGAATTAAATTCTTGCTCGACATAGCCGCTCGTCCAAATTCTTCTGCGGAAATTGGTCAAGCGGTCGCGCATCTCACACTTGCTCTACGTACGGCTTACTCTTTCAGCACATCAATAAATCCTGACTCGCAGTCCGATCCACACTGTGACTCACCATTACTTCGTCTTTATATCTATCTCAAACGCTAGGCTCGAAGTACTTGACAGCGCACCAGACATCCACTCTAAAAACGCAATTAAACACCTTAAGCCGAAAAATCAAGACCATGACTCGACGACAAACCGAGCAGTACTGGGAGACACTTTTTCGTGGGGTCACACTTAATGACAATAAAATTTGGCAGTATTCCCGCCTTTTCCAGCGCCGAGAGACTTCTCGTTACACTCAAATACTGCAAGGTCCGCATGGAGTGGTACATGACCATCAAGGGCAAGCAAACTTATTTGCTGCATCTCTAGAGCGCCAGTTTTTACCTAATGCGACTCCTGTCGTTCCTCACATTCGGCAGGACGTTCGGGCCACTATGCGCATGCTCCATTATGAACAATACTTCCCCTACCTGAGGTCGTAACACCAAGGGAAGTTGACCGTCAGATCTGTCTCTTGCCCAACAACAAAGCGCCTGGAGTTGATCAGATCCGCCCGGAACTACTGAAACATGGGACACGGAAGCTACTTCTGTACCTTGCTGCTTTCTTTACAGGCATCCTACAGGTTTGCTACTTTCCCCGTGCTTGCACAGAAACGAAAGTGATTCTTCTCCCTAAACCAGGAAAAAATTAGACTCTCCCAGAAAACTATAGATCAATTAGCCTGTTATCTCATGTGAGCAAACTCTTCGAACGAGTGCTTCTTGCCCGCCTTCATGAGCACGTCACCACTTTTGATATACTGCCCCGCCATCAATTTGGTTTTCGTGCTAACCACAGGACAACAAGCCGATTAGTAACGGTAGTCGACCACCTGACTACCTCTTTTAATCGACAACAATATGTTATGGGTGAATACCTTGATATGTCGAAGGCGTTTGATAAAGTGTGGTTACCAGGCCTCATTTATAAACTTTGCTTACAAGGCTTCTCTTTACCTTATCTCAAACTCCTCAATTCATACCTGTTTCATCGCTTTTTCCACGACTCTGTGGGACAGACCAAGTCTGCTCCCAAACCAATTCAAGCTGCCGTACCTCAAGGCGCGGTTCTTCCGCCTCTGCTTTACGCCTTATACACCGCACACTTACCCATCGTGCCGCACTGTTTTCCTGCAACATACGCCGATGACACTGCTTTCTTCACGAACAGCAGCAATCTTCGTCTTTCCTACACTACATGCAGCGCCAACTCAATGTCTTTCTACGTTGGGCTACCACCTCGCGCCTAAAAATCAACGCGGATAAGAGCGTTGCAGTCTGTTATAGCAAAAGACGCAGCAGAGCCATCCATCGTTTATACTATGGCAACATTGAAGTTCCACACCGTCTGCATGCTAAATGCTTGGGAGTTATATTAGATCGAGGCCTTACTTTTCGTCTTCATATCAGGGACATTAAAAACCGAGCCCTTCGAAAATTGTCTGCCTCTATATTATTCTGCGTTGCAGTGCCTTAAGTCATGAAACAAGACTCACGTCTTTAAAATGGTTATTTTAACCACAATCACCTACGCATGTCCAGCATGGCAACATGCGGCACTCGAGAGTGTGCAAACCAGGGCAGCTCGTATCATAACAGGCCATGACCGATATACGCGTAATCGTCAACTTCTAGAGGACTTAAACATATATCCTATCCGGGACGTGTTACATCAACACCATACTCGTTTTTGGGCCAACCTCCCCCGCCACGTCAACCCTGCTATTGCAGCCATTGGCACAGCGCATACACACCGACGAACTTACAGGACGCCAGGTTTGTAGCAAAACTCTTTACCCACACTCTCCCCCTCACTGCGACAGTTGCAGCTGAAGGCCACATGACGTCGTCGTATCTCATGTTCTAACTCACCCCCCAGAGGTCTAATCATTTTCTTTTCTATAGCTGTCATCGAGTCAGGGACTTTTGTCCGATACTCGACACAAAACTACACTTTCAAACTGAGCTAAGTTGATTGCTAACGAACTTCTCTCACTTATCTCCGAGTTATATATTCCTTTATACTCAACCGTAATGCCTATGTGAACATCAACGGCTCGCTATCGCATCCTGTATTTCCATTCACCGGTGTATCATGCTTATTCAAGCTTATCACCTCTTCTTTACATCCTCTATGCCTCGGATTTGCCATCTCCAGCACCTAATACATATTTGTTCCAATATGCGGATGATACAGCTTTTCTTACTGTTGGTAAAACAATCCAGCAGATTAACGTCCACTTACAGGTTACAATTACAGCATTTCTTCACTGGTGCGATAAATGGAGGCTCACTGTTAACGAAGACAAAACACAGGCTATAGTAATTTTACCACCCAACCGCCGCAGCAAGGTTCATCGAAATCGAAATTTGCTACGGATACCTTTGGTGATCATAATTTACAACCTACTAAAACCGTTATATATTTAGGTATTATTTTTGATGATAAATTGCGGAGGACAGCCCAACTCCAGAAACTTGTTATGAAAGCAAAAAACGATTGCAGCTTCTACGTCGTCTTGTGGGTCAAAACTGGGGTTTAAACTCTAAATTATTACTGAATACCTATAAAGCCTTTATGCGTAGTTTCCTTACTTTCGGTCATATAGCCTCGTGCTCTGCCCCGCACAAGTTTTACAATAGATTAGAAATTCTTGAACGTCATGCTATCAGACTCGCTTTTAGCATAAAACTACCGTACCCCAATGATGACCTTTATAATAAGATTGATTTTCCTCCGCTTGTGCAACACATAGCTCTCTTACGCCAAAAATATATATCTAAATGTCTCCATTCATATCAAGATATATTTCTAGACACCATATTTACAGACTTGGAACAAGATTCTCAGTATCGATACTGCTATACACCTCTCAGCATCCTCCTTTCCATTCATGCTCGACAACTTCCAGATGATCATCATGCAAGATTTTTCCGACGACAGCTCATTCATGACGAGATTCCTCATCTCTTACCATTATAGCACTGTCTCCCACAACACTAATAAGGGCTTCCCCCTGTTTCACATCAATCTTGAGTCGCCCCAAGACAGAAGCTAACCAGCATTCGTCTCACTAACTCATTTCATTGTGTTGTGATGTGATGTGCACTTCACTCATTATCATGAGCATAAAAATCTTCCCTTACAATGCGCCTATATTCCTTAGAACTCTTTTTATACTCATATTTTGATTATTCATTTATTTTGTTGCTTTCTCTGCACCTCTTATTTATATTACATACTTATTCTCTTATACTATTTCTGTATTAGTTTAGATATTATTACTGTTCATAACGTTATATTGTTGTTATTTTTTAATACTATTATTATTTCAATGTCGTTTATATGTTTGCAACATTTTGCTTTTGTATATTGTTATTTATAAAAAAATTCCTTTGAAAGCTCACTACCCAACTAAAATGTAATCAAAAATAACTGATGCTTCCACATCCCAGGCCAAGAGAGAGGGCAAAACCATCTAGTGGTTGTTCTTCTTATTCCCACATGTTGAAAGACAATAAAGATTTCTAACAAACCTGTCTCTCTCTCTCTCTCTCTCTCTCTAAAAAAAAAAGCATTGCTAACAGCTCAACAAACCGGCGAATTCCACACCATTGAATGAAGGCAAGGGCTTCGACCCGAAACTTCCCCAAGAGGCCAAACGGCCTGCCAAGAAAGGACGAAGACGAAGATTGCTTGTGAACTGAACCAAGTAGCCTAACCTCTCTTGTGTCTGTTAATGTGCTAGCTAGTACCAAGTGTTGCATACGCATTTGTGAGCACAGCACCCATACAACACTTAGAGGGCTGAAGGAAGTTTACACTTTCGGAGGGCAAACTTGCTTTTTGAAACTCATTCATCCTCATCTTTTCATTTATTTTCACATTCATTTGGGCTTCAGCCCTAGGATACTTCATTGTGATGGCGGACTCTGGCAATACTAACGGACAATCGGTTCTCGGTCGACATACGGGTTTACCAGCTTCTCTTTCTACAACTACAAACACTTCGTGTGTTCAAGCTGCACCCACTGGAACAACCAGTCCCACCCGTCATTTTTCTTGTGGAAGTCAACCAGTAGCAAGTACATCAAAAGAGAGACATCCATCTACTGAGTCAACTCAGTCTGCTAAGTGATTTCTTGGCGGATCTCTATCTTCTAACATTCAACCAATGGATACTGGATCATCACCTTCAGAATCATTATCCGAAACTCTCAACATAAATCCGGATCCCGATTACAATTTTCTACTGACTGAGTTTGAACCGAAATACACACATCCAAAGATGATCTTTCTCCAGATCATTAAATACGTTCCACGTGCAAATGTAGAACAAATAGTCCACACTAGGAATGGATACATTATAAAATCAAAAGATCCAAATTTTGGAACCTATTTACGCAATAAGGCATCTTATGAAATCTTCGGGAAAAACGCAAAATTAACAAAAAAGTCTGATTCTAGGCCTAAACAACCACCACCACCTAAAAAATCGCCAATGTTATCTGTCGTTATTTGTGGTGTTCTTCCAGAGTTTACGGACGACGAAGTGCGCTAAGAGCTTATTCAAGAGGGCATTAACATTGACAAATGCATACGCATTAAAAACAATAATGGGCCAACATATATGATACGTGTTTTGTCCCAAAACCAGCAGGCTATCGATTATCTTCTGGCACACGGTGCTCCTATTTATAAGAAAATTCATAGGGTAGAGCCTTCTAAAACTCCTGGGCCAGTGCCTCTGCGGTGTGAGATATGTCAGACCTATTCGAAGTTCAGATAAAACTACACCTCCAACTCAGTCTATTCTGCATCCAATCAGTATCGAAGATTTTCTTCGATACTTCACTATAGTGCTCCAGAACGTTCTGCCATTTTAAAGTGATCATATACTTCGCACCATAACTGCCACTGCAAAGTCTTTCTTTAACATCAATATGCATGGTACATATTCAAGACAGTATGCTCACTTTCAAATCGCGCCTCTTGAAACCGTCGTTTAAAGCCATTTCCTTTCAGATCCTAATTATGAATTTATTGTTTATTAATATTCGATCTTTCCAGCAACATAAACTTCTAAACGAACATCTCTTACTGGAAGAACATATTGATATTTTTGCTATCAATGAAACTGCACTCAAACCTAATGCCACAGCTCGCATCAAGGGTTATCTCCTTCACCGACATGACTATATAGGTCCTGCCACCAGAGCTCAAGGTGGAGTTGGAGTGGGTTTCTCACTTAAATTACCATTCCGACAATATCATCCACAGGCTTTTGACAATCATCCAGAACATCTTCTATTGTATGTTTATCATCCTTCCATTGTTCTCAACGTTGCTACAATCTATATCCGGCCGAGGCACCCAAAACCATTTGATTTTTTTCAATTACATTGCCCATAATTTTCAAAATATCATCATTATGGCTGATATCAATATTCACAGCCGCAGCGACCGAGAAAAACAACAATTTATCGACTACGTAACTCAACAGCTACATCTACATATTCGTGACTTACCTAGTCATACCAGACCAAGTAGCCAAACAACACCAGATGTTGTAATTACGTCACTTAATCTGGTTGGCGATTGCAATATAAAGGTACTTGACACAATAGGCAGCGATTATTGCCCAGTGAAACTAACGCTCAATAAGGGCCGTTACTGCAATACTACTTCGGTGTTCCGTACCATCAGACGTTACGATAAAGCTGATTGGAATACGTATAAGACAACTATTGAAAAAGATATTACTGATCTTACAGCACCAACTACAGAATCTGAATTGTATAATACTATCTCCCGACTTACAGATACCTTAACCTCTAATGCTGAAGCGTCTATTCCTATAGACAAAATTTGTCCCCACAGACCAAAGTTACCGCCTCAATAACTGGCCATTGTGAAACGTGCACGCTAGCACATTCGAGAATACCATCGTACTGGAAACGAAGCACATCTTCATTGCTATAGACAATGGCAACAAGCAGTACAAAACTACCTAATTGCATATAAACGGAGACACTGGATTAGTGCTTGCAATAAGTTGCGAGAAGAAGCACATCTTACCCGCTACTGGAAGAAATTTCATCAACTAACGGGAAAGAATACTGTTACAACATATCCGCTCCATCTCAATAGTGTTCCACTACTATCAGACACAGATAAAGCAAATGCTTTTGCTAATCAACTACAAGGAGTATTCACTCCAACTGAGTCTCCATGCCAGAGCGAACGTGTTGATATTTTCAGTATACCTTCTCTACAACCCTCTGTAACACACCAAATAGCCTTAAATCATCCTGTTACCAGACCAATTACTGCTCCAGAATTACATTCCGCTCTCCGACGAAAACGAACACAACTCCAGTAATAGATGACATCTCTTATAGGATGCTGAAAGAATCCCCACCTCTCTTTATTTTTTATAACTAATAATTTCATTGTCAGCACTGGATATTATCCGTTACATTGGAAAGTCTCAAAGGTGTGCATGTTTCATAAACCAAACATGCCTATTCATGATGTTAGTTCTTACAGGCCCATTCAGTTAACTTCTGTCTTCAGCAAGCTATTTAAAAACATTCTCGTCAACAGACTACATATTCATCTTAAAGAACACAGTCTGTTACCCACACATCAAGCAGCTTTCCGGCCAAACTTTTCTATTAGCGACCAACTGCTACGCCTCACCACGTTTATCACCAATCAATATAATAAAGCTCTTGCATCATGTCTAGTCCTTATGGACTTAGAAAAAGTTTTTGATAAGGTATGGCACTATGGCTTGCTGCGCAAACTACAATCATTCCGATTACTCATTTGCTACATTCGTCTCATTTACTCTTTTTAAAGTAATCGAATAGCGTATGTTTCAATAGGAAATGTCCTATCTAGACCTATTTATCCGCACACAGGCGTATCTCAGGGATCTGGACTTAGTCCATTATTATATATTTTGTATGCCTCAGATATGCTGCGACCACCGCCTAATGTCTATATTTTCCAATATGCTGATGACATAGCATTTTTATCGCTCGGGAAAACTATGCTTCAGATCAGCAGAAGCCTACAACTGACTCTCGACAATTTTCTCATCTGGTGCAGGAAGTGGAAATTAACTGTCAATTCAGAGAAAACACAGGCCCTTGTTTTCCTTCCACCTAAAGGTAGAACTAAAGTACGCCGAAATCACGCTAATCTTTCTATATCAGTTGACGGGCATTTTCTTCGACCAAGCGCCTCCGCTACGTATCTTGGTGTGGTACTCGATACCAAACTCACCTGGAAGCCTCACTTTCAAAAACTGGCGCAAAAATCATCAATTAGATTAAATCTTCTACGCCGCCTTACGGGTACAACTTGTGGACTAAGTGCGGATGTCATACTAAAGACATACAAAGTTTTCTTCCGACCTCTTCTCACCTTTGGTCACATTACCTGGTGTCACGCTTCATCTAAACTCTACGAGAAGTTAGCAGTTATGGAACGCCATATTATTCGCCTGGCATATCGGATCCGTTTACCATATCCAAATTACATGACCTACGAACACATAGACTTTCCAGCCATTTTCGATCATCTTGCCACACTCCGGACAAGATACATTCAGTCACGCATTACAAATGCTCATCCACTCTATCTGGACACTTTAAGACTTGATACCCTTACAGATGCTCCATCTCGATACCAGCACTCACCGCTCAACATACTCACCACACTCTATGTTAAGACAACAAACTTGGACGCCGCAGAGACAGCAATATTTGACATTTACGTCGTCAGAGATCATATACCTCATATTTTTCCATTTTAGCACATGTTCTTCACTCATCACTATAGTATTCGCGCCGAGTCGTGAAGCTTGACCTAGATCTATCGATTTCACCACCAAATAGAACGCGAGGGTGTGTTCCGGTCGTCAACCCCCACCCATCAAATTTTGTCAGTATCGTCTCTCGCACTACACGGAAAACATCTCCCGAGAGTACAGTGTTGTCGGTTTGGCGTCAAGTTCCGTTTTGTTAATTGTTTTTCTTCCGTTATATTTTCGTTGTTACTATTCGTGTTATGGTTACCGTTTTAGAATAATTGTTAGTGGTTGTTGTTGTGCAGTGTTATTATTGGTAATTTTTACATGCTTTTTTAAATACTCGTTCACTATGTCTTCAAAGTTTGGCAGCATTGTTGGTGAATTTCAGCTGTTTGACGTTTCCCTAAGTGTGCGCTCGGGAAGCGGCTCCACGAATTGTGCCGAAGTTCTCCGATGCATCGGAGCTCAAGCAAAATATTTCTATGATTGGTTTAGAGCCCAAGCTTCACGACTGGGCGCGAGTACTATAACATTGGGCTATCATTACGTCTTACATCAGTCTTGAGTCGCCCCGAGACAGAAGATATAACCATCATGTGTTTTAACTAATGTTCCGAATGTGTTTGTGACGTCAATGCACTTCATATCATTATCATACCTGCTTATATATATTATATACCATGTTACATTTATCCTTTAATTATATTATATTTGTATATTTGCACCATTAGTTTTTATATCTTGCACTACATTATATATTGTTTTGTTTTTTCAAGACTAATATTACGTAGTTTTTTCTTCTTTCCTCAATTTATTGTTTTTGTATTGCACTTAGACCAGCTATTGTACCTGTATTAGCAACACCAATACGTATTGAAACCTATGCCAAAGAGAGGGCGTAACCCTCTAATGGCTGGGGTTAGTTTGTTTGATATGAAGCCAAGTATGATTATATAAACAAAATAGATGATTAAAGAAATTTCCTAAACCTAATCCCTTATCATACAAAAAAAGCATTACTTGTCACATTAAAACCGTTTTAATTGTGCTTATTTTAATGTTTTGTACAAGCAGATGAGAGGTGTGGGTGTTTTAACGGCTGTGCATTTGCTCCAATAATTTGGAAGGTGAGGGAAGAATATATTGTAGCATAGATTTAGTAAGACGTTCGATATATACGGATTTCTTACTGCTTTGTTTTAACTAAATTCGCTTACCGAAAGCTTACACATGGCTTGTTTGGCGTGTCTGTCGCTTGCATTTAGCTTACTAAGTCTTACAATTGATGAGTTTCGCCTATACCTGGCTTGCGTTTGAGATAATTAGACTTGAGTTCCACTTGTGGAGACAACCTTGCCGCAAGGCTTGCCCTGATATAACTAACTAGCTTGCCACAAGCTTGCAGCAAGCTAATTGTCTTGCATAGTACAGCTTGCGGCAAGGTAATTGACCTGCAACAGCATGTTTGGGCAAACTTGAAGCAAGTTTAAATTGCTGTCTGGGATGTATGGTGTAACAAAAGGTACTACAAAATTTCAGGAGTGGATTCGTTATGAGTAGACCAGTAGAAAAGTTCATGTGTCTATATGTCGTAAAAAGCATCGTTACAGAGTTACGGCCACTAAGTTGCCTGACAGTGTGAAATAGTCACATTCCTGACGCCTCTCAGTGTGTCTCAATTTGAACCTCAAAGCTCAGCTCCTAATTAAGCTAGGATGATAATTTTGGCATCAATGTTTTCGTGAAGGATGAACTACGTGTATAGTCAAGTCCTCAAAACCGGATAACTCTCTAGAAAAAAAGCAGCAATTGCGAAGGAAACAATACAAATAAGGAAATTTCACACTCATATCATAGAAAAAGAAGTATTGTTTTTTTTCTAATTAAGCATAAATGTATAATAAACAAGACATGGAAAATGTACAAAAACTAGATATTATGCAATTTGTCTTCTAAAGTGGATCATATGTCCTGCGAAGTGGATAATAACTCATCTCTAAAAACACAAACCCACCAGGAACTTCTGGCCACGTATTTTCCTAGCCCGTACCCAGAACTATCAGTGGGGGAAAGAAGAAATATGAACGTAACCTCTACAGACCGCATTTTCGCCGATCCCAAGAGGTTCGTCCAGTACATGGCTGAGGTAGCACTCTTATTGGCCACGTACAGATGACATCACAAAGATTCAAGTTCGACCTACTACTATGCGTGTTGCTTTCGTTTTTCTGTTTTGTGTGTGTGTGTGTGTGTGTGTGTTTAAAAACAGAGAGAGAAGATTAGCCCTACCAATATTATTACTTGTTAAATACATTGCATTATAATTCTTGATTTATGTTCACTTCTTACGCGGTACAAATAAATTATCCTTAAATAAGTCTTCGTCCAAATAAAAGTGTTATAAAACGCACTTCAAATGAATGTTATTATTGACTACAATTTTAACATGTTTATTAAATCACAGATACAATGTTAGCTGATGGTGCTCACAATGAATACACTGGCTTTTGCAGAAATCGTACACTTTGTTGTGCAACACTTCCTTTGATTTCAAATTTATATACAGAACTCGGGTTCCACTCAATTGACGATGTAAAATTGAAAACGTCTTGAGCTTGTTACTTTTACCATGTACAAAAATGTTTCTCAGATTAACTTTACATTTCACGCTCTAGATTCAGATTCCTATATAGTTCAGATTCCGCGTGAAGCAGTAGGTCCATGTCTCATTATAACCTTGCTGTTGAAAGGGATGCTAAACTCCTACGAAATATAATGCAATTTATATTGTATATCCCAGTTGCTATCCTTATATGATTCACAAAGAATGCTAGCTAATAATGACCATCTAGTTCAGTTTGGTGGGCATTTCTCGTGCAATTGAACCTAGAATGGCTTATCAATAACGACACTACAACGCTATTTGCCGAAAAATACTTCTAAATGAGACCTACTTTTGAATGCAAATAAAGACGAACTAGAGCGTGAAATGTAAAGTTAATCTGAGAAACATTTTTGTACATGGTAAAAGTAACAAGGCCAAGACTTTTTCAATTTTACATCATCAATTGAGTGGAACCCAAGTTCTGTATATACATTTGAAATCAAAAGGAGGTGTTGCACAACAAAGTGCACGATTTCTGCAAAAGCCAGTGTATTCATTGTGAGCACCATCAGTTAACATTGTCTCTGTGATTTAATAAAAATGTTAAAATTGTAGTCAATAATAACATTCATGTGAGGCGAGTTTTATAACACTTTTATTTGGACAAAGACTCATTTAAGGATAATTTATTTGTACCGCGTAAGAAGTGAACATAAATCAAGAATTATAATGCAATGCATTTCACAAGTAATAATATTGATAATCTTCTCTCTGTTTTTAAACACTCACACACACAAAACAGAGAAACGAAAGCAACACGCATAGTAGCAGGTCGAATTTTAATCTTTGTGCCGTCATCTGTACGTGGCCAATAAGAGTACTACTTCAGCCATGTACTGGATGAATATCTTGGGATCGGCGAAAATGCCTACAGACCTGAATTTATTTTACAGTACCAAAAAATTATTTCTGAATATTTTCTAGTTAAATATATGTATTTCGGTGTATTAAAAGAAATGTCTTATTAAAAAGTGCCACAGGGGCATAGGGAGGCATGTGCTCATTAGTACTTTAGGGACATACTACATATATTTATTCTAAATATAAAATTAAATCAAATGTGTTTTTGCTAGGAATGATTCAAATATTAGCAGCTAGTTATCAATAAACATTTATTTGCTTTCGTTTTCAACCAGAATTCTTTCTTTTAACATCATTCAAGATCCACTCGGTGTGAGTAAAATTACTCCTGAGAATTTGGTTAAATTCACTTCATACCATAAACGACTTTTTGCAAATGTTAAATGAACAATCGAATGTTATAGACAATAATATTTTTGTAGTGTTTCCAACAAAGTTAGAACGAAGTAGGCTATATTGTTGTGATGTATCCTAACAAAATAAGAAACAATTCAAAATGTATTAATTGTATATTTACCTTCAGTACCTTATAAGATAAGCTGCTATTATTTTTCATTAGGACAATCATATTTTACATCATGAGAATAAATTTAACGAGAACACTCTTATTGTCCTTAACTATCACATTAATCTAATTCATACATGCTGTGTTCCCATATCATGTCTCTTTTTGGTGCTTTATTTGGAAAACAAGAAATGGAATCTAATTCCATCTTAGTCTGCTAAGCATCATACTCTGGTACAGCACTGGTGCTGGTTTCATCCAATGCGAAGTCACTATTGCTGGCCTCATTGTTGTCTGTAGGACATTACCTAAATTTGTAGAATGTGATCAGGTTTATGCAGTATTTTTCTTCTATAAGATGCTGAAATAAATTAAGAACAATTCCTTAGAATTTAAGTAGCTACTGCTGAACATTACTTCATAAAAGAAAGTTACTTGAATTTAGTCGCAAGCAAAGAAAAACTGACAAAATTAAAACAAAGAAAGTGCGCAATTTAATATAAAAATATTTAGAAATTATAGTAGCGATCATCTCTCATGATGTGCCACCAGTTAAAACTTTCATTAACACTACTTAATCGGAAAACAAGTTAAAAGCATAAACAGAGAAAGAATAAAATCAATGTTATGGTCGGTAACCTCGATTACGGCTTACGCCCGTAGCATAAATAGATGTAAAACTTTATAACGAGAATATTACAATACAAGCCAATTTTATTACATTATCTATATCTCAACTACTTTTAAAACATCTTCTTAATCCAACATCTAATGCATATTTATTTCTAAATGCAACTAAAACAAAACAAAACTTATCAAAGCTTTTGAGAGATAAAAAAGTATCTAACAATATGAAAAGTACTGAAATGGGTATAGGGGGAAAAATATGTATACGTAAGTACCAAAGTACTCATTTGAGTACATGGTAGTTTTTACAAAGTTCTGAAATGTACAGAACGTCCCTGCTACAAATAATACCTTTATATCAAGAAGCAGATATTAGCTTACAAGAAAATAATTTTTTGAACCATGCCGAAGATAAATAAAAGAATATACTCACACTTTTTTGTCAGGACCTCCAATCCTTTCTTCTGCTGCAGCCATTCTTCTGAATCTCACACTGTGTGTTTAATGCTGCCATTAAATAGACCCAGAGTGCACTAAATGTGTCCTCGATTAAGTACTTGAGTAGCAAAACGTGCAAGGATGCAATTGAAATGAAACAACATATATTTAAATAGTATTAAAATGAATGTACTCAAATGAGCACTAGGGAACCGTAGAGGTTAAATACGTTATCTATGTGTTATCTAGTACGTATTGCGAAAATGTTATGTGTAGTAAAATTGATCAATATTTTATTAGAAAGAGAAGGATGTTTTTTCTACCAAAAATAACACTAAGACTTGACGTATTTAATTACAAATCTATACAACTGATCAAAATTGTAAAAAATAAACTTTTTTTAAAAATGAAAATCTTTATTTTTCACAAGAAAAACAAATTGTTTCTATTGATCCACTTTATGGGACCCATCTATCAATGATTCTGTTTACAAGACAATTTAAGATCTGGTTTACAAGACATAACAAAACTTTCCAATAACCTTCAGCTGTGAGCAAGTAACGAAAAATTGTTCGTTACTGAATTTCAATTGTTATCTTAATGAACAACCAAAATATGGTTCAATTTGAGCTAAAAATACTTTCAGCAGAACCTTATAATTTTCTTCTACTGTTATTTCGGAAGCAACTTTTGTTCTAACAATGGACGCCAAAATTTTCTTTCGGATTCTCTATGCGACGCACGCCACCACACACACACTTCCAAAGGAGGTATTCATTCAAATGGCCTTGAACGCTTCGATATGGCTAGTAACGGGAATACAGGAGTGTGAACTGCTGGTCACACATCTTACCTTGATCCTTTTTATAAGCGGAACTGGCTTCGAGGACTTGACTCGCCCAGAGCTCATGTAGGCCCTCTATTGTATTTACGAATATACAATATTTGGCATAATTTGAATGGATTTTTTCATACAAATTCTCATATATATATATATATACCTTCTTAATCTAAATGGGCGACATCAAATTTACAGAGAAATCGGCGCAGTTGGATGATAATTGTAAACTTGTACGGTCATTTTGTGACTGTGAAGTAGAAGAGGGAGAGCAGATTAAGAGTACTATTGAAAAAGAAAAGTTTTTTTTTGGGGGGGGGGGGATCCGTCAATTCACAAAGAAACAATATTGTTTAAGGAATTTATTCAATTAGGCGGAAAGTCATCTGGAAACAGAAACAGCGTTAAAAATGTGGTTTTCTAGTATATAATTTAATGCAAAGATTTCTTTTAGTGATGACATGTTGGTGAGTGGTTTTCGCATTTGTCTTCCTTTACACGCATAACCATCATCGGTAATGCATCTGCTCCTATGTATGCATTTCTAGCGTTTGCTTTCCGGCTTCACCCTGTGCTGAGCCAAAATAGATGCAAAACTTGCTTTTAGTAGCTAGATCTCACGGACTGCTTTATGTTTCTCACAATTGTCCTTCTTATGGCACATAAGTTGCAGGCATGTTATTTAGAATATATAAGTTTGCAGGTTTATTATACATTTGTAGGTATCAGGTGGGCAGGAGCCAAGAAAACAAAAAAAAAAAAAAAATCATTAGGAGTATATTAGCTAAACAAAATTAAATTTGAGACATTTATTTCTCATGACACTCCTAAACTTTACTTTTCTCGTCATGCCCTTAGCGAGCCCAAAAATGTATGTGGGCCTGGTAGAAGTTAGGGTCCCGAGCCAACCATATTATAGTTCACTTGCAAGCCTGCCGTAAAAAACTTTAGGGGGGCAGTGAATATTTAGGGAGGCCGGCCCACCCTAGCCCCCCGTGGATACGGACCTGTCTCAAGTGAGATATGTAGTTTGCACAAAATAAGTATTGTAAAGTACAGTCGCGAAAGAAGTAAGTCAGCCGAGCAAGAGGGGAAAATATTTCCAACCCTGTTCTCGTGAATTAACTTTTCCGAGAGACTTGCTGCTTTCACGTGAGGCCTGTAAGCAGCTCTCCCGAACAAATCCAGTGTCTCCTGAAAAGCAATGTTCTTTTCGATACTAAGCTTAGTACTTTTAGACACAGAAGAAAACCAATACTTGAATTTGTTTTCGAGGACAACAAATAATTCATGCATAGTAGTTTACAAGTGCCAGATTACCTATTATAGCCTAATTAATTTAGAAATCTAAATACTCATGAATGAAATCATGAAATACTCATGAAATACTCATGAAATACTCATGAAATACTCATGAAATCTAAATACTCTACTCACAAGTAATTCAGCTGTGAACAATGAAAAGTGATTTCGGAAATTCAAAACTGCATTATCGGTCGAATGCTATAAAAAGAAATGGGAATTTTAACATCGCGTAGCGAAGGCTAAGGGAAACAGATGCTGAGTAAACAAAATGATTAATAAAAGGAACTGAGGAATGAAGTGAAAGGAAATAAGAAACTCTTAGAAACCAACGGACACGATCCCGTTCAACACAGACTTAGATGGCAAAGCCTGAAATTTAACCTATGACCTCGAAACCGGAGGTAAACGTTCTGTTATTGAACTACCCTACCCCAATTATGACAAGGAAAGACATTCCCGATTCCGACGTCAATTGATATGGTTGATTTGAAATTTAGTCTCCTGTTCAGCGGCGAGGCTGTTAAAGACGTTGACAGTAAATCCTTAACGTGAAATCTGAACTACATAAGCTCCAACCGGGGATCAATACCGGGACGCACGCGCCGAAGATGAATAGTCTAACTATTACGAGGGAATTCCCCACGGTCACGACTTGAACTTCGAAAATTAGTGATAAACTAGTGTTGTTCACGAAATGAAATTTCGGTCTCTCTCGTCTCGTGAAGTATCATGAATATTCAATTACGTTTCCAAAAAGGTTTACCTATTTCTATCGGATATTTACGTCTTGTCTCGTTTCCTCAGCAACACTACTTTCTGCACACAATAACACACAAGGGTAAATATCATGTGCATGAGTTATTAATATTATGGTGTTACGTTTACTCGACATGCATTTCAATTAAAAGATCATACGTGTAGCATCTCTACTATCGTATAGGTTACAGGTATATAGGTTAAATGGTTCATTCCTCTTTCTCCGAAAGCTTTAAGCTATGAAATTACAGCAGTCAACCATGTTTGGCGAAACAGGAATTCCTGTTTCGCCGAATCCTATTTAGCCGAAAACTTGTCTTTTATAATGGCCATGGATCTTATAGCATATGTATATAAAATTATATTATATTATATATCTATATTACATATCTATAGTATAAATATCTCTGCATCAACGCTAAGGTTCCTCAAATAAATATCCTGGCTAAGCTACTGTATACCTATCTTTTGATAGAAATGACCCTGAGAAATGTTTTAGACGAAAAGTTTTTAATTTCTTATCATTAAAGATCTATTAAACAATTATTATAATTAATTTTTGCAAAAAGTAATATCATTTACTGCAGGGATGCAAATAAGCAACAAAATTTTACTTGATCAAGAAAAAAACTTACTAGCCGGCATCCCACGATAGAAATCATTTACTCACCTTCGGTATGATATTAAATACTCGCTCACAACAATGACCCACTAGCCCCGGGCGAGTGGTTATTTTTTCATCCCTGGTTTAATGTGACAACAACTCATTTAGATATGTGTTTGTCAGGAAGACAAGTTTGTTTTCTCTAATAACTGAAATATGTAATCCATTTGATTCGGGAGACCATGCACTAATTATTATTACAAATACCAATTTGATTTACGTATATTTACACTTCATCAAACAGTTACTTATTAACTTCGGCTTATTTGTAATAATATTAGTAGCTCTAATGTAGATAGCCGGAAATAGAGACATTACAAAACACAGTTGTCACCTCACACTAATCCAGTGTGGAATTGACAGAACTTCTGTCCAACAAGCACAACACATATGTGCAATATTTCATAGATTACATAGCAATATTTATTCTACTTGCCAATGACAACGAAAAACTAAGAATTGAAGTACTTCATGCAGTATATGGGGATCGACATGTATTATATTATATTATTATAAAGGTCACGCCGAGTACACCTCACATGTTATATATCTCGCTTGAATTTGACCTGAAAAGGGTGTGGTAACTCTTTGAAGATCAGAACAATGCACGCTACGAAACATTAGAAAACGTGGACAAAATAGAGAGCTATGATGTAATTGTTTTGTGACGTGATATATCATATAGTTTTAAAAGGTAACTGAATACGAACCTGACATCAAATGTTTACAAATAAAATGGCGGATCCAACTTGCCGGATACAAATTACAAAACAAGCTATGGATCTAAAATTGGATATATAGAGATATTTGAGTTCTCTATGTATGAATCGAATACAAAAAGTGTAAAATTCAAAATGGAGGATCCAAGATGGCAGAAAAATGCAAACTCTCCTATGGAAATGAAAGTGGGTAGGTAGAGGTTTTCGCGGTCAGTAAATGCGAATTCAATGTTAGAAGTGCAAAATGTAATATGATGGTCTCGAATTAGAGACGAGAGACCGAGACAAGATGGAGACTAGTTTCGGTGTCGGAACTAGTGTTGTGAAGGCCTGGAAAACACAAGAAATTTTGGGTAAAAAAAAACAGATTTTTATCATTTTTTCCCGAAAGCCTAGGCAAAGAAACAGAGAAGATAAAGAGAATGCTTCGGAAAGCAGGAATTAGGACATACAGGAAAGGAGGAAGCAGAATAATTGAACTAGTAAGAAGAACCAAGAGAAAAGTAGTAGCGGACAAAGATCAAAGGGTAGTAATATATAGAGTAGGATGCGCGGAGTGTAACAAAATTTACATAGGAGAAACAAAAAAGAAAATGCAAGAAAGGATTAAACAGCACCAGGATGATGTAAGATTGAAAAGGGACAACAATGCGATATACAAGCATCGCAAAGAGACGAACCACAGGATAGGGTGGGAAGGAGCAGAGGTCATAGAAGTAGAGAACAACTTTGGTGAGAAAATGGAAGGAAGCTAGGGAGATTATGAGGGCAGGAGACAAGGTTTGAATTGGAATGCAGGATTCTCGATAAATAAAGAGTGGGAGAAGATTCTGCTTAAAGAAGAAGAAATGAAAAGGAAGAAGAAAGAAAGAGGAAAAATTAATAAGGAAAATAAGGATAATTAGAGGACAGAATGCATCCAACGAAAAAAAAGTAAACTTTTAATTGGACACGTGTGCAGCTAAAAAGTGAAAGTGAAAGCCACACTTGTGTTACTTTTTAATCAAGGGGCGGAGCCTAATTTAAAGTTGATCTCCGGAGACTATATAAGTGATGACCAACTCTGAAGCAGCCAGAAGGAGCGGAAGTCTGATGAAGACATATTTATTTTGTTGAAACTGTTACGTGATACTGTTTTTTTTACATATTATCACATAGCCTTGCTCAGTATGTTATTGTGTATTAGTACAAAATGGAAGCAAGGCCTCACAGAATAGTTACAGATATACTCTGCAGGCGAAAACGACTATTGTATGTACCCTTCTTTCATTTTTAGCGTACAATAAATGGTGTACGCAAAATGGGTTTGCGAGTTTGATCTTTTCACTATGTTCATATTAAAATAATAATTCAGCATATTGAGAAATATATGCAAGGTTATACTTGCTCCCAAACAATATCTCCTTAAACTACATATTTTTAAAATTATAATTATTCTTTTAAAAGTAAATCAGTCATTTAGGCGACTAGAATTTTATTCTATACCTGAAAATACAAAGCTTTTAAAAATTACGAGAGAAGAAGAAAATTCTTTCAGCTTATCTGTCGCACTGGTTACAAGTACATTTTAATTTGAGACGTGGAGCTAAAATAAATAATTTTGTAATTACTTTTCTCAGAATTACATATGTGAAAGGATTAACCTTAGGTTTAAATTATAATTTTTGGTGATACTTGTTTTAGGAACTCACATTTTGAAGAGGTAATCGCCTAATCTGATATTTAGGTTTGTAATGGTAATGGGGTTATATAATACGTACCTGGTGTAGTACCTCCCAAGTGTACTTTCTCCTTTATTTTTATGTAGATATGTTGTCGATTTAATATTGCTGGTAACCAAGATTGCAAATTATATATAAGTAAATTTAATTTAAAAATTTTGCGAAATAAATTTGACAGATGGACGACATGTTGATTGTTTACATTCTAGTGGGTGTGTAGGCGCGCGCATGTAGCGGAAGTTGTATTTCTCTAGTGTGATGGAACACTTCAACTGGTAAGTAGTTTGTTGCTTCATGCCGATAATTATAAACCATTGATTACTTTTCGTTGAATTTTTAAATATTAAATGGTAGTGCGTTTTGGAGTATGAGATCATTATTTCATTAAAGTTATTTTAAAATTGTAATTGCATTCAGTAGTTGGAGTTGTCTTCTTTGTATATGTGGCCACTGATTGAACTTATCAGTGTTCTAGGCATTTATTCCGAAGTTGGTCGTCTGCCTAGGTTATGGCTAAAAGGGTAATAATAGGTTCCTTTCTGTACCAAAGTTAAATATTTACACTAATACACATAGTATTGCTGTGCAAGCGTTAGCGAGTGAAGGCGGAATAGAGCTCCACAGTGCACGTTGTTTTCTGTCTTTATTAGAGCTAAATGGGAAGTGGGGCCTGTGTTCTAGATCCTTGCTGTCATGCTTTTATGTTACTGTAACATTGAAAAGTATAACTTTCTTTAAGTTTCTTTACAGTTATTTGCGTACCGCATTTTGTTCAATTTATTTTTAGATTTATTAAACCTTACCTTTTACTTACTTTTAATAGATTTTTCTGGTTATTACCAGCCATGTTCACAAAGCAAATTATTTTTAGCCCACATTCCCGTAATCCCACCATGAAGTAACTTTGTGCGTAGGAGTCCCGTCCGCTTGCCAAATAGATTCATGTTTAGAACCGTTTATATAAGAAAATAATAAAAACTTTCGCTGTTCTTAAAGCACACAAACAATCAAATTATTCATTTCTTGCCGGCAAATTTTCAAACGTTTGTTAAAAACGGACGACCAACCTTGGAATTTAATCCGTAAGTGTGTTAAGTAGAAAAGAACATTCCAAAACTATTTAGTGTTACGAGTAGGCGTGGTAAAGTGAGTTCGAAAATGGCAGGTTGATTCTTATGAGTATTTTTGTTTGTGACGGGTGCGAAATCAGTGACTATAGTCTTGTTGAAATAACAGTTGAGGGCCATTCCACGCGAAAGTGAGCCTGAACCCAAATTTTCGAAAACTCAAAATCAATGCATTTTTACGTATATGTGAAGTAAATAGAAGAAAATGTTACTTTTTCACAAAGGAAAACTTATTTATACTTAGAATTCACGTAAAATTTTAAGTCTAAGTTTTGAATTTGTAACATGTCAGGTGCGAGGAAATTTTTTAATCTTGTTATCGGCAACATTTTACGGTACATTGTGCATGTTTGGCTGAAGTAACTTCAAGCTATTCAATTTGCTTCTTTTTGCTACAAGTTGCTGTTGAAAAAGTGCTTACAGGATAAAAATTGTTTATAATATCATTAAAGATATAAACGTAAATTTGAGTGTCCTGCCCGTGACAGAAAACTACCAAATTTATTGTACTGAATTACTAAATTTGAGAATGTGGTTCGTACTTAGTAGAAATAACAATTTACACGTGTACTTCACATTTACCAAATTTTGGACTAATCCTAATAATATATTTCGATTTATTTCAATTTGAAAACCTGTCCTGCCCGTGACAGTGGACATGCCACTGGTGGACAAATTTGTGTACATTGGTTTTTCACAATAGAAAATTATTCCGTGTGTACTAAAATAAAGTTTTCTAAGCACGAACATTATTTACTTAAATAGAGGATTATCTATTACTGTCAGGATGATGTTTTAACTTAAAATAAGTGACATATAAATACTATCATTAGCGTCACCATTTTGTTCGTTTCAAGGGAGAAGATGGTGGGATTGGAGTACCTACAAAAAAGCCAGTATGAAACTTTGTGAAACAAAATAAAGTAATTGTAGAATGTGCTGCTGAATTCGTAGCAGCTTTTAGCTCTTCGTTTCAAAATATAAGGTAAAGCATACAGTCATTGGCCATAAAATAGTGATTGGCCACATTGCGATTAAAAGTACAATAATAAGGACGTGCTTCGAAATTTCTCGTAATTATGTTGCTGAAGCAGACGGCGATTGTCTTTTCTTTGTTTGTAAATCGTCATTCTTCCGCAAGATTGCGCCTTTGTAATGCTAGAGTTTCGAAAGTGAAGACATGTGCGGATCAGTCTGAAATTCTAGGTAAGTCTTATGAAATTCTTAAGGATTCTTCTAACAATAAATCAATCGCTTTCAGGATTTAAAGTTGTTTTTCTTGTGGTAATTGATGATAATGGATTTCTTAAGCTTTGAAGCACTATATAACAGAATTTCTGATATCTATCTTTTTATTTTCTTCATTTTCGGGGGGTGGCTAATAACTATAAGAAGGGTGGGGTCACTTGCGGGTGTTTTTTTTCTTACTGCGCATGCGCAAACCCTTGACGCTGATTGGCTGGCGCAGGTCACGTGACCCCGCCACGCCCCTTGACGCTGATTGGCTGGCCACGCCCCTTCACGCTGATTGGTCGGTGTAGGCCACGCCCCCGGCCACGCCCCTTGACGCTGATTGGTCGGTGCAGGCCACGCCCCCGGCCATGCTCTTTTACGACCTCCGACTGGCTGGCAGCGGACCCCGCCCCGTTCACGCCGATTGGCTGGCACCGGACCCACCCCGATTGGCTGGCACCGGACCCCGCCCCCTTAACTCCGATTGGCGGACCACGCGCACGGTCTTTTAGGAGGAGTACCGCGCTGATTGGCCGGCCACGCGCAGGGTCGGCACCGGATCACCCTCCACGCACTCGTTCCCTCTTATGACCACTTTTAACATAGCAGATATTACACAGAGACTAAGAAGACATAACGCAGCACATATTACATAAGACTCGTTCCCTTTTATGAGCACTCTTTTAAACAGAAAAGACTCGTTCCCTTTTATGAACACTTTACAATCACATAGCAGAGCTAATAAAAGAGTATGGCATATTTTCCAACCCGAATTTAAACATAGCAGAGAATGGAGACCAATTTTTTGACCTACTGCGCATATGCGCAAAACTGTTTTGATTTCGTCGTTAAAAAAATAACAACACACACAGCAGACCGCAGACTGTTCCAGTTCAGGAGCAGATTACGGCTATGCGCAGAAACATAAAATAAGACATAACATCCCCGTTCCCTTTTATGAGCACTTTATAGCAACATAATAGAGCAGACCGCAGATTGTTCCAGTTCAGGAGCAGACTACGGCTATGCGCAGAAACATAAAATAAGACATAACATCCCCGTTCTCTTTTACGAGCACTTTATAGCAACATAATTGAGCAGAGAATAAAAAAATAACAACACACACACACTCACACACACACACACACAGCAGACCGCAGACTGTTCCAGTTCAGGAGCAGATTACGGCTATGCGCAGAAACATAAAATAAGACATAACACACCGTTCTCTTTCACGAGCACTTTATAGCAACATAATAGAGCAGACCGCAGATTGTCCCAGTTCAGGAGCAGACTACGGCTATGCGCAGAAACATAAAATAAGACATAACACCCTCGTTCTCTATTACGAGCACTTTATAGCAACATAATAGAGCAGACCGCAGATTGTTCCAGTTCAGGAGCAGATTACGGCTATGCGCAGAAACATAACATCCCCGTTCTCTTTTACGAGCACTTTATAGCAACATAATAGAGCAGAGAATAAAAAAATAACAACACACACACACACACACACACACACTTGATTGCTTATGTGCAGTAAAATTAAATTTCCAATTAATTACACATCGCACGCATGCGCAGAAAAATTACACTAGACTACAGCCTGTTCCAGTTGCAGTGTTGGTCCCTGTTCAATAGAGCAGACTACGTGCAACAAGCAGGCCATAAAAGACTATGACCTATTATTCATCTCCTAAATAACATAGTATACACCCACACTTGGTTGCGTATGGCAAATCCAATTTAGTAGAAATAACATGCATGCGCAGAAACATTTATATTTCCGATTCGACAATGCTGGTAAAGAATACCGCACTTATTTCTACCTGGGTCTTATAGTTTATGTGGGATACGCTCTTTCTATGACAGTTTTAACCGATTTGGATGAAACTCGGTATATGAGGGTTTTCGAACATGCTGATTACGAATATCATACTTATTTTTACCAGGGTCTTATGGTTCATGTGGGATACGCCCTTTCTATGATAATTTTAACCGATTTGGATGAAACTCGGCATATGGGGGTTTTCGACCATGCTGATTATCAATACCACACCTACTTTTACCTGGACGTCGTTTGTATGACACTTAAAACCTAATCACTCGAAAACGGAGCCAAATATTGAGGTCGTGTTTCCAAATCTAGTAACTGGTCACCAACTACTACAAGTTCCAAAATAATGACCATCGAGGTCAAAGGTCAACATACTTAAAACCTAATAACACGAAAACTGAGCCACATATTGAGGTGGTGTTTCCAAGTCTGGTAATTGGTCATCAGGTACTACAAGATCCAAAACATTGACCATCGAGGTCAAAGGTCAACCTACTTAAAACCTAATAACACGAAAACGGGGCCACATATTGAGATGGTGTTCCCAAGTCTGGTAATTGGTCATCAGGTACTACAAGATCCAAAACATTGACCATCGAGGTCAAAGGTCAACCTACTTAAAACCTAATAACACGAAAACGGGGCCACATATTGAGATGGTGTTTCCAAGTCTGGTAATTGGTCATAAGGTACTACAAGATCCAAAACATTGACCATCGAGGTCAAAGGTCAACCTACTTAAAACCTAATAACACGAAAACGGGGCCACATATTGAGATGGTGTTCCCAAGTCTGGTAATTGGTCATCAGGTACTACAAGATCCAAAACATTGACCATCGAGGTCAAAGGTCAACCTACTTAAAACCTAATAACACGAAAACGGGGCCACATATTGAGATGGTGTTTCCAAGTCTGGTAATTGGTCATCAGGTACTACAAGATCCAAAACATTGACCATCGAAGTCAAAGGTCAACCTACTTAAAACCTAATAACACGAAAACTGAGCCACATATTGAGGTCGTGTTTCCAAGTCTGGTAATTGGTCATCAGGTACTACAAGTTCCAAAATAATGACCATCGAGGTCAAAGGTCAACATACTTAAAACCTAATAACACGAAAACGGAGCCACATATTGAGGTCGTGTTTCCACGTTTAGTAATTGGTCATCAGGTACTACAAGTTCCAAAATAATGATCATCGAGGTCAAAGGTCAACCTACTTAAAACCTAATAACACGAAAACTGAGCCACATATTGAGGTGCTGTTTCCAAATCTAGTAATTGGTCATCAGGTACTACATGCCCCAAAATAATTACCATCCAGGTCAAAGGTCAAAATACTTAAAACCTAATAACTCGAAAATGGATCCACATACTCAGGTGCTGTTTCCACATTTAGTAATCGGCCACCAACTACTACATGTCCTAAAGGTACTTACCATGGAGGTCAAAAATCAGACTAGTAAACGAAGCAACATATTGAGGGGGTGTTTCCACATTTAGTAATTGGTTACCAGTAACTACATGCCCCAAAAAGGTCAAATATTTAAACCAGAATGACTCGTAGATTGAGCGTCGGAAAATTTTTGTACCAAGGAGAAAATGTGAAGGAGGAATAAATTTGAGTGCCCTATTGATTTTTGTACCAACGAGAAATCTCATTTGCAACTAGCTTAGAATTTCTGTACCTGTTTGGGTTATTCAAAATTTGGATAGACTAAGAAAGCAAGATATGCCATTTTAACCAGCTGAGAATTTAAAGAAACAAAGCTGAACCTACTCAATTTTCTATCGACGAGAAATGCCATTTCAACTACCTCAGAATTTATGTGCCTTTTTGTGCTAAGGTCTATTTTAACTCTTCTTGACTAATTAGATAAACGAAGGAATATTGTACCAATGATAAATGCCATTTTTTCTAGACCATGTTCTAATATTTAAACAAACGAAGGGGTGAATTTGATTGACCTATTCAATTTTGCACCAATGAGAAATAACGGCGTATTTTAAATAAACAAACAATCGGATAAATTTAACCGGCTCAGAAGTGTACTATTTAAACAAACGAAGGTCTCTTGAGTGAGATTTATAACTAACTCAGAATTTCATTTCATATTGTAATACTCAAATTTGGATGGAGCGTTTAGTTTTGTTCGAACCAGAAAAATTTGATTGGATTATTTCCTTATGTACCAACTGGAAAAAGGGAAGGGTCATTAATCAAATAAATGAAGGAATAAATTTGGGTAGAATATTTAGTTTTGTACCTAGCAAAATTAGAAAAAGAAGTGAAGAACGAATAAAATCTGGATGGACTATTTTCTTATGTACCAACAAACAAAATGGAGCACCAGCGACAAAAAAGAAACCGAAGAAGGAATAAATTTGGGTGACCTATTCAGTTTGCAGAATCAGCATTCTATACTTTTTTTCTGCCATTCATTGGGGGTGTCCTATTTCTTTTCGTGCTAACGAGACCATTTTTAACCGACTTAGAATTTGTACCAAACAGAAAAGAGGAGCTACACGATTAAACAAAGCAATCAATTTTTAACTAGCTCAGAATTTCTAGACCATGTTGTACTATTTAAACAAACGAAGAGATAAATGTGTGTGACCTATTCACTTTTGTACCAAGCAAAATAAGAAAAAGAAGTGAAGAACGAATAAAATTTGGATTTCCTATTTTTTCATGTACCAACAAAAAATAGAGCACCAACGACAAAAAGGAAACCGAAGGAGGAATAAATTTGGGTGACCTAATCAGTTTTGTACTAAGCAGAAAAAAAGCGAAGAAGGTAAAATTTAAATACCTCAGTATTTATGTACATTTTTGTACTACTAAAATAAACGAAGGAATAAATTTGGGTGTTCTACAGAAGAAAACGGGGAAGGGCCATTTTATTTAATTTTGTAGTACTCAAAATATACAAAGATATAAATTTGTGTGACCCATTCGGTTTTGTTGGCTTTTTTAGAAAGACTATTTTATCTTTTTGTGCTCTACAAATAAACGGAGGAAAAGCAAAGAGAGACCATTTTATGTGCCTTTTGTAACGAAGAAACAAATTTGAAGGAGGTTCATTTTAACTAATCCTGCTGCGAGTAGATCAATTAGTACATAGTAAAAAAATAAAACAATATGGCATTATTGCGACTTTCATTTTCGAATACATACGGATTAAGCCACTATGGCAAAAAATACTACTCTCTCCTTATGCTTATTTGGAGCAGACTTAAGAGGACCAAGCATTAGAAACCACTAGTAGGGTGTCGATTCAGTAAACTCTACATCTAGTAAAATAAAACGAACCGATAATTTTGAGACAGTTCCATATGGGTAAATACAGTATTAGTAGAAACGATAGTTTTTAATTAAGTAGAGATAAGGAGAGAGTGAAAAAAAATGGAAAATTAAATTTTAAATCATTATTATTATTATTTTAGAGGTCAAAAGGAAGAATAAATGAATTTGAGTGGCATATGTACGGAATTTAGTTTTGTACCGGGCAAAAAAAATTTGAATGGAATATTTATTTTGTACCAGCTGGGAATTTAGTGTTGTACCATTGTATCAATTTAAGTATTTTGTACTATTTAGTACCACCGAGAAGGTGTAGAATATTTAGTTTTGTTGGCTTCTTTATTTTGTATTAACGACTAAAACCTTTAACACATACTTGGTTGTGTGCATTACAATGGACGAAGTTTTTCATTTCCCTGTGGTACAACGTAATGGTCGCCCCGCTTATTCTAGGTCTACAGTTAGATATTTTCGGTTGGATAATGGAATAAAGCCGTGTTTTGTTGAGCACAATGCCCACTATAACGATGTGGTAGACAATTATTTGATGGATAGATATTTGTTTAATAGTCGCTATAACAAATGGTATATGATAGAATTTGTTAAGCATTTATCGCAGGTAGATATTAAGATAGACTTTTTGTCGTTGGTTACTCGTTTAACCGCACACAGTTCTCTTTTCCAATCAGCTACCTTTTTTGCCATGAAAACTAAGGGTAATAGTTATACCGTGATAGCTTTCTTTCGCTATGGGGGAACGCAGGACACTTTGGATGAGTTATTAAAGTTTTGGAATCATGTGTGCGAGTTCAGGCCAAGTATCCAGATTGCAGATTTACTTGGTTGCTTTACACGATGTGGTAAAACAGGCCTTTTTGCGGTATCTCCTGATACCTATCTGTTGGACCTCGCGGTATTTGGAAACTTGGTGAAAAAGAATAACAAATGGTTTTTCTCACAATAAAGCTATACATACAGAATAATCTATTATGGCAAAAAAAAATACTACTTTCTCCTTATGCTTAGTTGGAGTAGACTTCGATACATTGTGTAAGAATTTCGAAATAATAGCGGTATTGCACTGTACTTATAATAGTCTGTAATAGTGCAGTTTATTTTTCGAGTGGGAGTAGGTATTAAAGGTGTATTGTAGTCTACCAGCAATAATGATCTCTAAGAGAGTTATTAGGTAAAGATAACCATTACACAGCCATTCTGCGAACACATTTATACGATCCAATTTCTCAGATTTAAACAAAGAAAGACCATATTCTGCCACTCAAACAAACGAAGGAATAAGCTCAGAATTTCTATACCTTTTTGTGCTATTCAAATAAACCTATTCACTTTTAGTTTTGTACCGACCACAAAAAAAGGGAAGAAGGTCCATTATAACACGCTCACTATTTTTATACCATTCTGTATTACTCTATTTCATTTTTGTAACAACCAGAAGAAAACAGCTCAGCATTTTATACCTTTGTGGTGTTACATTTTGTATATTTTTGTGTCATCCAGAGAACAATTTAAATTGCCTCTCCCTGGCAATTCAGTTGCCAGAGCCCAATGTTACTTATCTATTAAATTCTTAATATTACAGTAATACAAATTGATCCAGTTAACAGTTCAAATTCTTCTATTCTTACACAATCAAATGCATATGCTACAGTGGGCTCAGTGTTCATTTACAGAATTAAATAATTGTTTATCTTTCTCTAAAAACATTTCTACTATTTTGTTGATATAATAATCACACTCTGTAATGTATTCATATACCAGATTAAATTTTTTCTCCACAGTATAAGTGTTCTTAATATTACAACCTTTAAAATGCTTCTTTAAATAAAGTTTATAGATTTTCTCTCTCATTTCACATTTAATTAAGATCGTCCACACCTTTTGCAATAATTCGTAATCATACTGCAGCAAACAGTTGTGATCTTTTTCATTCTCATTATGTTTAGAACATGCTTCACATAATAATACTGAATTTGGTGTATACTCATTAAATAATTGTATAACACATGTATGACTAATACTTTCACTAGTACATCCGCACTCATTAGCTTCCAGTTCAAAACAGGTAATATTTGAAACACTGTCATCATCACTTTCCGGGAGTATCTCATCATTATATCTATTATAGCGTCTAAAATAATACACATCTTCTATTTCCTGTGTTGGATATATGATTCTCACTTTATCACGTAATTCATCTGGCAAATCGGGGTCAGACGGGTGAATTAACAGTATAGGTTTTTCGTTTTCACGCTGAATTTCTTTTTCTCTAGGAGAAACATAAACAATTTCCATGCTAGTCATTTTTCTGCTCTTCAGCAAAAACAAATCAAGTGTGACACATCTACTTATATACCTACAATAAAAGCATTCTATGCATTCTCCGTGATTAATAATATGTTTCAAGGCAATGCAAAATAATTCGTTAATTTAACGTCATGATGTATGTTCTATTATTTCCAAATATACTCCATAATCTTATATTTCATTATAATAAAATACATAAATGCAAAAATATATATTTGTCTTTTTGGACTTAGACAAGGAAAGAAAGTTTAAAAATAATTGAATCGTTGAGCAATAGGCAATACACCTGTTAGGTAACCCATTCATAACGTTGTTTAAATATCTGCAGCAACATGGAACTTTGAAAACTTTTCTTACTTTGATATAATCTCTTCTTCTGCGGTGATCAAAAATGCCCATGCATGATATTACGCTAATTGCTATGTAGTCTGTTCTACACAATTATTACGCAACTCCGGATTGTTAAATCTCATGCTCAAATATTTAGTTAGTGACCGGGAAACTTTGGACTTTAGCGTCGCCGTTAGTATTTTGTAAACCTAATTCGCTAAACACACGTCAATACCCATATAGTGACGGGAGAGGCAATTTAAATTGTTCTCTGGATGACACAAAAATATACAAAATGTAACACCACAAAGGTATAAAATGCTGAGCTGTTTTCTTCTGGTTGTTACAAAAACGAAATAGAGTAATACAGAATGGTATAAAAATAGTGAGCGTGTTATAATGGACCTTCTTCCCTTTTTTTGTGGTCGGTACAAAACTAAAAGTGAATAGGTTTATTTGAATAGCACAAAAAGGTATAGAAATTCTGAGCTTATTCCTTCGTTTGTTTGAATGGCAGAATATGGTCTTTCTTTGTTTAAATCTGAGAAAATGGATCGTATAAATGTGTTCGCAGAATGGCTGTGTAATGGTTATCTTTACCTAATAACTCTCTTAGAGATCATTATTGCTGGTAGACTACAATACACCTTTAAAACCTACTCTCACTCGAAAAATAAACTGCACTATTACAGACTATTATAAGTACAGTGCAATACCGCTATTATTTCGAAATTCTTACACAATGTATCGAAGTCTACTCCAACTAAGCATAAGGAGAAAGTAGTATTTTTTTTTGCCATAATGGATTATTCTGTATGTATAGCTTTATTGTGAGAAAAACCATTTGTTATTCTTTTTCACCAAGTTTCCAAATACCGCGAGGTCCAACAGATAGGTATCAGGAGATACCGCAAAAAGGCCTGTTTTACCACATCGTGTAAAGCAACCAAGTAAATCTGCAATCTGGATACTTGGCCTGAACTCGCACACATGATTCCAAAACTTTAATAACTCATCCAAAGTGTCCTGCGTTCCCCCATAGCGAAAGAAAGCTATCACGGTATAACTATTACCCTTAGTTTTCATGGCAAAAAAGGTAGCTGATTGGAAAAGAGAACTGTGTGCGGTTAAACGAGTAACCAACGACAAAAAGTCTATCTTAATATCTACCTGCGATAAATGCTTAACAAATTCTATCATATACCATTTGTTATAGCGACTATTAAACAAATATCTATCCATCAAATAATTGTCTACCACATCGTTATAGTGGGCATTGTGCTCAACAAAACACGGCTTTATTCCATTATCCAACCGAAAATATCTAACTGTAGACCTAGAATAAGCGGGGCGACCATTACGTTGTACCACAGGGAAATGAAAAACTTCGTCCATTGTAATGCACACAACCAAGTATGTGTTAAAGGTTTTAGTCGTTAATACAAAATAAAGAAGCCAACAAAACTAAATATTCTACACCTTCTCGGTGGTACTAAATAGTACAAAATACTTAAATTGATACAATGGTACAACACTAAATTCCCAGCTGGTACAAAATAAATATTCCATTCAAATTTTTTTTTGCCCGGTACAAAACTAAATTCCGTACATATGCCACTCAAATTCATTTATTCTTCCTTTTGACCTCTAAAATAATAATAATAATGATTTAAAATTTAATTTTCCATTTTTTTTCACTCTCTCCTTATCTCTACTTAATTAAAAACTATCGTTTCTACTAATACTGTATTTACCCATATGGAACTGTCTCAAAATTATCGGTTCGTTTTATTTTACTAGATGTAGAGTTTACTGAATCGACACCCTACTAGTGGTTTCTAATGCTTGGTCCTCTTAAGTCTGCTCCAAATAAGCATAAGGAGAGAGTAGTATTTTTTGCCATAGTGGCTTAATCCGTATGTATTCGAAAATGAAAGTCGCAATAATGCCATATTGTTTTATTTTTTTACTATGTACTAATTGATCTACTCGCAGCAGGATTAGTTAAAATGAACCTCCTTCAAATTTGTTTCTTCGTTACAAAAGGCACATAAAATGGTCTCTCTTTGCTTTTCCTCCGTTTATTTGTAGAGCACAAAAAGATAAAATAGTCTTTCTAAAAAAGCCAACAAAACCGAATGGGTCACACAAATTTATATCTTTGTATATTTTGAGTACTACAAAATTAAATAAAATGGCCCTTCCCCGTTTTCTTCTGTAGAACACCCAAATTTATTCCTTCGTTTATTTTAGTAGTACAAAAATGTACATAAATACTGAGGTATTTAAATTTTACCTTCTTCGCTTTTTTTCTGCTTAGTACAAAACTGATTAGGTCACCCAAATTTATTCCTCCTTCGGTTTCCTTTTTGTCGTTGGTGCTCTATTTTTTGTTGGTACATGAAAAAATAGGCCATCCAAATTTTATTCGTTCTTCACTTCTTTTTCTTATTTCTGCGGTCTGCTGTGTGTGTGTGTGTGTGTGAGTGTGTGTGTGTTGTTATTTTTTTATTCTCTGCTCAATTATGTTGCTATAAAGTGCTCGTAAAAGAGAACGGGGATGTTATGTCTTATTTTATGTTTCTGCGCATAGCCGTAGTCTGCTCCTGAACTGGAACAATCTGCGGTCTGCTCTATTATGTTGCTATAAAGTGCTCATAAAAGGGAACGGGGATGTTATGTCTTATTTTATGTTTCTGCGCATAGCCGTAATCTGCTCCTGAACTGGAACAGTCTGCGGTCTGCTGTGTGTGTTGTTATTTTTTTAACGACGAAATCAAAACAGTTTTGCGCATATGCGCAGTAGGTCAAAAAATTGGTCTCCATTCTCTGCTATGTTTAAATTCGGGTTGGAAAATATGCCATACTCTTTTATTAGCTCTGCTATGTGATTGTAAAGTGTTCATAAAAGGGAACGAGTCTTTTCTGTTTAAAAGAGTGCTCATAAAAGGGAACGAGTCTTATGTAATATGTGCTGCGTTATGTCTTCTTAGTCTCTGTGTAATATCTGCTATGTTAAAAGTGGTCATAAAAGGGAACGAGTGCGTGGAGGGTGATCCGGTGCCGACCCTGCGCGTGGCCGGCCAATCAGCGCGGTACTCCTCCTAAAAGACCGTGCGCGTGGTCCGCCAATCGGAGTTAAGGGGGCGGGGTCCGGTGCCAGCCAATCGGGGTGGGTCCGGTGCCAGCCAATCGGCGTGAACGGGGCGGGGTCCGCTGCCAGCCAGTCGGAGGTCGTAAAAGAGCGTGGCCGGGGGCGTGGCCTGCACCGACCAATCAGCGTCAAGGGGCGTGGCCGGGGGCGTGGCCTACACCGACCAATCAGCGTGAAGGGGCGTGGCCAGCCAATCAGCGTCAAGGGGCGTGGCGGGGTCACGTGACCTGCGCCAGCCAATCAGCGTCAAGGGTTTGCGCATGCGCAGTAAGAAAAAAAACACCCGCAAGTGACCCCACCCTACTCTATAACCTGATTACTCTTCATTTACAGTCATTGGCCACGTATGCCAATTACTATGTATTTGCGCAGTTAATAAATGTGGCAATTTAAAAATATTCTTAGCCTTTATTATGCACTTTATGAAACATATCTTTTTCTCACGTTAATCTGAATATATTTACCAGTTGTTGGCATGGTGGCCAATAACTAAATATATCGGGTGGCCAATCACTATGTACAGTTCTGATTTCTCGATTTTCTGTTTCAGGCTTTGCAGTCGTAATCGCAAGAATGCCAAAACTTGCTAAAAAAAAACCTTACGATAAGGATATTATAGAGAAGGCTCTCAGTGAGTTACATGAAACAAAAGCATCTCAGAGATACATAGCAAAGAAATATGGAATTCCAAGAGCTACGTTACAATATAAGATAAAGAACCCTGATTGCAAGAACAAGTTTGGTCCTTCCCCTATTTTATCTAAAGAGGAGGAAGAGACTATTGTTCGGTAAGCCCAATTGATATCTGCATTAATACTTATGTTTCTACTTAGGTCTACTAATCTATGTATTCACTTACAAAAACGGAAAATACAGAAAACTGCATTAATATTTCGATATATTATTATTAGCATTCACTCTTTCATAGTATTCTTCTCAAGCAATTAATTGGAATCATTAGCTACTTTTTAATTAATATATTTTTTATATTCCAGGGTTTATATTTAATAAATGTTGAATTTTAGAGTCATTGAAAATGCTATGATAATTTCTTCTACCACAAAGTTACGTCTATTTTGATATATTTGTGTAACATTTCAATTTGTTAAATTACACAGATCTTTTAGAAATATTTTTGGAACTAAGCATTATTAAACGTGATTTCTTATGTTGTTGTCAGTGTAGAAATTTATATCGGAAACCTAAAATTTAAAGATAGGGCCTAAACTTTATTTCTAGTTTATTAGAGCGACTAATTTATTTTCTTTTTACAATATTGCAGGCTTTTCTAAAGAGACATCCGGAACTTACTGAGCGCACTGCAGAAGATGTAACGCACGCCAGTGCTTGTAAGTGAGAAAGACATTCGCAGTTGGTTTCAGGAAATATACAGTTATTTACAGGAATCAGGACTGCAAGACATCCTAACACAGCTATGGAGAGTGTTCAACGGAGATGAAACTAATTTTCATGTCTGCCCTACGAGCGGTAAAGTTCTAGCATTCAAAGGTGATAAAAACGTTTACGACGTAAAAACATTCTCTTTCAAAGAAAAGCTGACAGTGATGTTCTGCTTCGCTGCCAATGGTAAGTTGTGTCCGCCGATGATTGTTTATCCATATAAAAGAATTCCAAGTGTAATAATAAACTCTGTTCCTGAAGGTTGGGGAATTGGTAGAAGTGAAAACGGTTGGATGAAATCTGAAGTGTTTTATGAATATATAGCAAATATATTTTATCCTTATATGGAAAAGAAGGGATTCAGCTCCCTGCCATCCTCTTCGTTGATGGCCACAAAACTCACTTGACGTATCAGTTAAGCCAGCTTTGCAGAGAACTAGGAATAGAACTTATTGCCCTTTACCCAAATTCGACACGTATTTTGCAACCAGCTGATGTAGCTGCTTTTAAACCAATAAAATCTGGTTGGAAGAAAGCTGTTAGCGATTGGTACAGGAAAAATTCTAATTGTGTACTCACAAAGGTAAACATTGCCGAATTGTTACAGAATGTAATACAAACTTATTTAAGACCTGCAGTAATCATTCACGGTTTTAGAGCATGTGGCTTGATACCTTGGAATCCTAATGTCGTTGATTATTCTAAATGTCTAACAACTTCAGGGAAAAAAGTGAGCACAAAGTTAAGAGAAAACACTCCCGTTCTTTCATTTGAGAAATTTTGCAGTATTGTAGGTAACAATAAAATTCAAAAATTTGAAGAAAAAGATAGAAATGGCCTTCAACAGAAAGATGTAAATGAAGACAACAATTTTGTCGTCTTGTACAATATATGGAAATTTTTCAATCAAAACCATATGAGTGTAACTAATAGTGCTGACGTGGAAAGGAGCCCGAATGCAACACAACAAATACAGACGAATATTGAGAACGATGGTTATGTGCAAGATGAAAGTGTTCACGAACAGAGTGAAAACATTGGAATAATCGATCCTTTACCAAGCATTAGGAGTGCAGTTTCACCTAAAGAAACAGAAAGCCCTCTTTTGGAAACCCAGCATTCCCAAATAATTGAATACTTGGCCTGGCCCGAAACCCCTAAAAGAAAAGGAAAGAGCAACATAGAAAGAATGCCTTATGCAATAACGTCAGAAAAATACAGGATGTTAAGTGAAAAGAAGCTAACAGAAAAGGTTAAATTAAATGAGGACAAAGAACTCAAAAAGAGAGAGCGAGAGGAAACTAGAAAATCCAAAGCAACGATGGTCACTAGCCCCAAAAAAGAGAACAAAAAGAAAATTAGATCTCAGTAACACTTTCAAAAGGGGTAAGAAATGTTTTGTTTGTAAAGGTAGCGATTTTAAGCATCTGTTAATCTCTAACGAATGTGATAATGCAACTCATGAATCATGTGTCCCCAGAAATCATCAACCAAACATTCCACTCTCACCAGATGATATTTATGTATGCCACAAGTGTTTCAACATTGATGATGAAAGTGATGTACCTAGCAACTTCGAGATTGGTAACAGTGATACAGAGTCATTGGCTAAAATATTGGAACTAACTGCAAAAGCTAATTGAAAGAGTAATAGCATTGAAAGGGTGATGTTAAGCTCAACTTTGTTACAAAAAGTACGATATGAAAGAAGGGCTAACTGTAAGAACTGTTTATTATTTTTATATTATATAGGCCTAATTTATATAATATTCAAATTGTTTTCAAGTAAAGTTACTTTTGTATTTCTCATACTTTCTACATTGTAAACTTTTAAAACTGTAAAACAAACATAATACATAGAAATTAATATTTTGTTAACTAGAAATTAATAGATTTTTTTTTAAAAAAAAAATAACCACATAATGTATTGTTTCATTTTCACAATCCTAAACTACTTTTTTCAATATAATAGTGACCTTGGTGTTTAATTTCTAGCCTGTAGAACAAAATTGTACTCATATTAAGCTCAAAAATTTTGATTGCGTTTAGTGGCCAATCACTAGTACAAACCCCGGCCAATCACTAAAAAATGTGGCCAATTACTGTACATTTTCGCATATTTTTACAAAAAGAGATTCTGTAAAAATGCTGTATAACTTAGAGCAAAAAGAATAACCGAAATCGAAAGCTAATATCCCTATAAGTCCACTTAAAAAAGATTAGTTTTAAATTGCCAGAAATAAGGGCACCACTAAACACCAAAGTCAAAATTTTCCTTAAGTGGCCAATAACTGTGCATTTCACCCTATCTGCTTTACTACTATCATCAGCAGAAAATGAAAAAAAAGAAAAAGAATTGATGGGAAAATGCTCTTGTGAATTGAATGTCTCCAATCATAACAGTTTTTTCCGGCAATTAGACAGCGAATATTTGGTAGTTCTTCGAACTTTTAAATCAGAGATTCATCCGTGTAAAATCTTTAAATTTCTAACAGACTTTTATTTTGATTCTGAAAATGATGATTCCGAAAGCCATGAAGCTGTCCTGTGCGACGACTTATGTTTGCATGTTAACAAGGCTTGTGTTAGACCAGCTGTTGAAGATATAACACAAGGAACATTTTTGCTGATGGAATTTTTCTCTAGTGGACAGCAAAGAAAACATAGACATGCAGCTATCGCACAAAGCCCAGTGGAAGAGGACGAAGAAATCAAGGAAATTCGTATGAAGACCGTAAGCGATTGCGGTAAAATTTTCAAGACTGTTGATATGTGTCTTACGTGCATTTCGATCAAATAATACCTGTGATACCAGCAGTGCCGTGTCGTGGGGGAAAGGGGCGAGCGAGATGACGGCCCCTGGCATCAAAGTAGTGGAGACCAAATTCAGGAGGAAAAAATGAAAGATATATATAAAATGGAAGGAAAAAGTATTAAAAAGTGCTCAAAATAATGTAAAAGAAGGGTTTATTTTTGAAAATTTTCTTACGCGTCGCGAAAACCATGGTGTCGCTTTGCGGCTGGTCCGTCGACCTCACTCGTATTTACGAGGGCGCCGTCGCGACGCGTCGTATATTCTCGCCCCGGTCGCTGATTTTCCACGGCACGGGCACTGGCTACCAGCACATATTTTATATACTGTTAGACAGTGTTTTGTACGTGAGTGTAAATTTGCAAATAAAACAATTTCTTAAAGTGTAGGTAGTGAGAAATAAGTGTACGACATATTATTTTCATGTGATAAAAGCTAGTTTCTAGTAAAGTAAATAGAAATATTTTTTACAATGCTATAACAGAACAGCAGAAATTTACTTATTTTCGACTTTATTTCATTTTGAAATCATTCTTATTGAGAATTTGTGTTGATTCACACGGTGTACTGCCCGCGACACAGTAAATGTTAGTTTATTTATTAATATAAATATTTGGCAAATTTCTCTTATGTGAAGTTTGTTAAAAAGGTCCATCATTTATACATTTCCGTTTAAATAAAAACATTTTGAGCTAAGAATTCATAGAGTTTTGTAACATTCATTTGGTGTGTCGAAAGTCACTTCTCTCTTTTGTCTCCGCCCGTGACAGACGTATACTAATTAATATTTTCTACTCTAAAAATAAAAAAAATACTGAAAACATAAGCTACATATACTCCTGAGTCTTTGCTGCTCATACATCATACAATTAGCAGAATTTATGTTGTACTTTAAGAAATATACAATTTTAAAGCATCAAAAATGTAGTGTAAATGTTCTGCCCGTGACGATGGAATGGCCCTTAACGGAGAAGGAAGTGGAACTTTCATAATATTACAAAATCATGGAGTGCTTCCACTAGGGAAATTGTGCAAATCTTGTGGTAAGGAAGTTTTAATATAAGTGGTAGTAGTAGAAAGAACAGATCCCACAGGGGTGGCTTGAGTTCTGTTCTCGGAATAAGTATAAGTAGTAGTAATAGTAGTAATGGTTGCAGTAATACTGGTAGCAGTAGTAGTAGTTAGTGGTAGTAGTAGGAACGGGTTAGAAGCCCCGCAGGGGTTGGTTGAGTTCTGTTCTCGACATAAGTATAAGTAATAGCAGTAGTAGCAGTAGTAGTAGTAGCAATGGTAGTAGTAGTTGTGGCAGTAGTAGTAGTAGTAGTAGCAATAGTAGTTGTTGTAGTAGCAACATTAGTAGTAGTAACAGCAGTAGTAGTGGTAGTTTCAATAGTAGTAATAGTAGTAACAACAGGTTAGAAGCCCCGAAGGGATTGGTTGGGCTCTGTTCTCGACAAAAGTAGTAGTAGTAGTAGCAATATATAATAGCAGTAATAGAAGTCAGTGGTGCTTTTCATCTTGTTCGCACCGGTTCGCGAGAATCGGGTTTTAAAACATTTCGAGTTCGCAAAACCGTTTGTTATACCAAGACATAAACAGACACACACACACGCGCAAGACATAGCCAAGAGTAAAAGAAAGAAGCCAAACAACTTTGTAAAACATTTCTTTATTTTCACGCTTGCTTGCATTGTTGTGAAAACAAGCAACTTTGAGTTATTTCAATTCAATGGGCAGACAGAAATTTGAATACGAATTCCGGAATTTCGACCGGAAAACTGGGACCTGTGAGTGCACTGAATGTGATACGTATATAATGCCTATTAAGCGTGCTACCTATTTCTTACTGTATGATTTCGATATCTTCATCGGTTCTGGATATGTGTGTCGTCGAAAAATGTGTAGTAAATATTGTTTTTTTCATCGATATCTCGACCGATTGCTCGTTATGACCCATACTGTTATTCCTCAGAACATGGCCCTTTCCTGGTGGGACATCCTATATACACGAGGCACGTTACAATGGTAAGGGCCGTTTGATGATTAAAAAAAGACAGACGCTTGTGCGGAACGGGATTTATTGCCAGAAATAAGTTCCTACGGACCTACCTTTCCACATAATCACCATGCCGTTTCAAACACTTTTCGTAACGCTGCGCCATTTTCCGTAAACCCTCTGAATAGAAATTTGCCGACTGGGATTGGAACTAGTTAACAACGGCAGTCTTAAGATCCTCGTCATTTTCCAACCATTGTCCACCAAGCCACCGTTTAAAATATCAGAAGAGGAAGTAATCGTTGGGCAAACTTGGAACTGTATAGGGGTGGTCAAACAGGTCATAACCAAAATCTTGGATCATCTTCTTGAAAACAGCAGTGGTATGAGAGCGCGCGTTATCGTGAACGAAGATGATTCCGGACAGTATCCTGTGGCGTGGATTTTGAATCGCACGTCGCAGTTTGGTGAGCGTGTTGCAGTACACGTCAGCTGTAACTGTTATCCCATGTTCCAAGAAATCAGCCAACACGGCACCCTTGTCGTCCCAAAAGACGGTTGTCAACAGTTTGCGACTGGAGAGAAGCGATTGCTTAAACTTTTTTGGTCTGGGGGACCTGAATGGCGCCACTGAATACTGTTGTTTGGATCCGCCGTTGGTGTACAAGATCCACGTCTCGTCACCTGTGACAAAGTGGGAAAACAAATCATCTCCCTGTTTTCGATATCGATCCAAAAACTGTCCTGCACTGCACATTCGTTGGTCTCTGTCTTAGTCCGTTAGCATTTTTGGCTCCACCTTGTACTCAACTTGTGATATCCAAGCGTTTCTGCGACAATCCTGCAGATGGTGGTTCGTGCAACGATACGAAAATCATGAGCCAGAGCACTGATCGACAATTGACTTTCACTTCGCAGCTTTTGGTTCACTTGCCCGACGAGGTCATCCGTCTGAACGCTGGAAACGCCACTCCGGTCTTCATTGTGCACGTTCCTGTGACCATTTTGAAACTCGCGACACCATGTGTGAATCTTTCCGGCACTCATTACAGTAAGTTCATACACTGCGCACAAATTCCCAATGGATATCAGCAGCTGAATTTCCTTTTGCAAGCAAAAATCGTATCACACCGCGCACTTCACAACTGGCGGGAGAAACGATCTGCCTTCCACGGTTGCTAAACTCTTATTTACTCAAGACAATCACTGCTGCAGTGTCTTCGTCAATAGTTCGTCGTTGGCGTTGCATGCGTGAAATTGTGTTACGGGCTACTCAATTTCACTATATGTCGAATGGCTTATTTCTGGAATAAACTTGTGTGTATATATGAGAGATAGAACCGGTTGTTCTCTCTCTCATCACTGGTACTAGTAGTAATTGTTGTACAGGGTGCGGCACGTAAAACCGGCACGTAAAGTGAACACATAAAATGAAATGTAATGTATTGAATATGATTAACTACAACACATAAATGAAATGTAATGTATTGAATATGACTACTCACCTTCACAGCAGCCTTCACACCAGGTGCCGAAAGTGTTCTCCGCCCACTTCAAGTGTCCTCCGCCCATGAGTGCGTGTGGATTTTCTGTCGACCAATACCGGTTGTTTTGGGAATTTACGTACCCAGACAGGTGGAACCACGCCTCGCCACTCATGATGAGCATTAGTGGATCCAAGAAACCACTGGCAACATTGCTCAACAGCCATGAACAGAAATGCCCCCTCTTCTGCAGGTCAGGCTCCTTCAGTTCTTGCACAACACTTATCCGGTACGGTTTTAACTTCAGTCCCCTTAAAACACGTCTGCAACTTCTCTCACTCGCATGAACCTGTTGACTCAATCTCCTGCTTGACTTTCGAGAACTTCTTGTCATTATCTCCTCCACCTGCATCTTTAATTCAGGTGTGCAGACAGATGGTCGTCTGTTCCTGGGAGCATTTTGAACCGATCCTGTACGCCGCCATTTTTCAATTAATTCCTGAATGGTGCTTTTTTGCTGGCATAGAACGTCCTGGAAATTTCTCCCGATACAAATTCTTTGTTTTCACAAAAGATCCAGTGAGAATGGACCCTTCAACAATGGCAACACGCTCGGGTATCGAATACGGCATTATCACACACTGACACTCACCCGGCTTAACACAACGAGGCCTTTTTCTCAACTAGTTTCGACAAGTTTCACTGGCTGCGGCTGCACGTGACTGCTGCAGGTCACGTAAGTCGACCCGACCTCGACACGCCATCTCTTGGTAGGAAGGTAGATTATTTAAGTGTTGCCAAAAATACAATATACCAGAATATTACGACGGGCCGGTTTTACGTGCCGCACCCTGTATAATGATGTATGTATGTATGTATTACTAGCAGCGTTCACCCCGCTTCGCTGCGGTCACCCCGGAACGCAATAAACTTTGTTACTTAGATAATTTTTACTTTTTCGCTTTCAAATTGCAGTAAATGTTAACATTATAGCGCCTGCCATTTATGTTAACCCGCCGAGTCACACGGTCATGCGGGTTGCATATAAATACGTTTATTTTTACCTATGATGAACTAATAACAAAGGATTTGTACGTATGGACACCTGAATGGTCAATTATCTCAAGACACTGGTAATTGAAAATTAAAGTGATATGATAAAAACCATCTAGGGTCCAAATCCTAACAACCCCCCTAAAAATGAAAGAAATTGGTTCAGCCGTATTAGCGTGATGAGCGGACAAAGGATTTTGTACGTTCTCTTTTATATATATAGATGGAAATTCCATGTAATTGTATTATTTGTATTCTTGGTTCCATATTTTGTGGGAGGGGGTAACTATGTACATTGTTGAATTCCGAACATGTCATGTTACCATTTTTTCATAATAAGGTACCGCTAATGCGTTTACCACAACGAAGTGGGATCTCCACATATGCTACAATAGCCACACCACCGTTATAAAGTATTACAGTTACACAAGTATGTTGGCAATTCTATTAACCTTGGTAATAATTAGTAATAATTATATTGTTGGTCTTGATATCTATAAAGTAATATTGATGTTATTTTTGAATAGTATAGTACAAGAACACGAACCAACTTAAACACAAATCCAGTTTTAGTAATAAAATCTATTAATTTCCAACACAAATTATTGTATAAGCTATAGACGTCCTGTACCATTTTATGAGTATACTTATATTCATTAAATATGAACTTCTCTTAGCTGGAAATGCATTCTTTCTGCTTTAGATAGTCTTTTTCTTAAAGGAAAGTGTTCTGTTAATGCGTGGAGATTTACTTTAGGAAGACTGAGTACAAATGTACCGTGTTTACATAATGACAAAAAGTAAAGCATCAAATACGAATTGTTCAAAACACAAACTAACTTGTACTACGTGCAACCTTAAAAGCACGAATGCCATCTAACAGAGTGAGGGCAGTAGCGTAACCAGGGGTGCGACCGTATGAAACAGGCGTGTCAGCGATAATAAACGTACGCATAAAGGAAGATGGTGAAAAAATAATATGGCATAAAGAGAAATGCCTTTTATGTGCCTCAGGTTTTCGACGACGCTTCTACAGTCATGCACGGTCACTGTGTACACTGCCTTCACATAGCACTTTACTTGATGATGGTTTGCTTATGTAGTATTACGTGTTGGAGAGTACAGACTTTTTATGTCACTTTTTATAATATACACTTTTTATTTCATATTTCTACCTTATTATACATGTGAGAAATAGCTTGAATTGCTAATATTTTATGCTTTCCAATGTCTGGTAATTGAAACTTCTGCTTGAATTTTCTCTGATATTTAGGTACCACATCACAGATTTTTGCCATTTCTTTACACATTTTTCTCGAGCAGTATCATCCTTGCCAGTATGTTACTTGAAAACGTTAACTGGAATAAGTGGGACACATTTTGCACACATTTCGCTCATTATAGATCCCAATTTACAACATTACTTATTTTGCCTTCATTGTTTAACAATACATTCGTATTTGCTCACAAATACAGGATTTCAATGTAGGTTTCTTGTATGTTCATGTTTTGAAATCAAAATTCATATTTCTTCCTTAAATTTTACAAAATTGCTCACACATAATGGGTGAATACTGAAATAAAATCAAATAATATAGCCTACATTATCTCAAATAAAACAGAAAGAATATATTCGCTGAGTTTATAAACTACAAACACTGAATATTGCAAGAAATCCGTAAAATTCCCCATAAAACAACTTGCGTATATCTACTCAAATGGCAGTGATTTCGAATGGCATCTCCTTGTGCTTGTCGGATTAGTTCCTATTTTCCAGCTCGAACATTCCTTTGTGGGCTACATAGAGCATACATACAAACACAATGTAATACAAGCTCCTTTTAGTATATATCTAGAGTTTAATATGTTTTGTACTATTCCGTGAAAAATAAGTACTACCCATAATTAGGGGTCAATGGCTCTAGCTGCGAGCTAACAAGGTAAAAGCATCATTTGTATGATGACTAGAAATAACTGTTTTGGTTCGATTCCTTTATATAATTTGTATTGTTGTGGATTGTGGAGAACGAGATTAAATGAAACAGTCGAAGGCATCCCTGTTCCCTACCTTATCAACTATGCAGAGCTTACCACGGATTTTTTCTTAGTATCTCGTTACTAGTTATCTGGGTCCTAATTATCATTTTCTTTCCGTTTTCTGGAAATAGAGAATATCCGTTTTAGTCAATTAATTGTAACAGGAACCAGAATGAGCGCGGTAGTAGCATAACAGAAATAATCACTGCTACTATAAGCTGACACACTGTGACGACTTAGAATGATCATATGAAAATGCAGTGTAGTGCTAGTTTAACATTAGAAGCCTATTATCTTTGTAATTTTCTATCGCCAAGTGTGACTTGTTACAGGCACGTAGCCAGGATTTCGTGAAGGGGGGGGGGTCCGTGACATGAAATACTGTGGTCATCACAAAAGGGGCTCGATCATTCTAAACTATTTTACTGGAACATATATTGGTTCGTTTAGCCAGGATTTCGTAACGGGGGGGGGGGGGGTAACATGAAATAATGAAGGCCCAGGAGCTCGATCAATCTAAACTACTTTACTATCAACATATATTGGTTTGTTAGGACAATAAAATGAAGATATGTTGGCAAGTATTTTAATAAACTATGAAGAAATTTCGAGCAAAATAATAAAAAATAGTATTGAAAAAGATTATACAATATTTACGTCCTTCTCCTGTTCATTCAAATATAACAATTTTCCTTTCGTTATGACCTCAATTATTATAAAAAGTACATACTCAATACTGTCTTGTAAACTATCTTCTAATATAAATAAAATAAAAAGTTTGTTTATGTGTTTGTCTGTCTGTGTGCGGCCTGGAGACCAGACGAGTGGACCGAGAGTTACCAAATTTTGGTCAGGGGTACCTTGGCCCAGGCCCCAGGTCAAGACGAAGTGTTTTTTTTAAATTTCGAAACAGGGGGGTCTCAGGGGGGCGTTTACCGGAACCGGCTTGGGAACCAGAAAAATTGACCGAGAGTTACCAAATTTTAGTCACGAATACCTTGGTCCAGGCTCCAGACCAGAGTTAATCGTTTTTGTCGAAATTCGAATCAGGGGGGTCTCAGGGGGGCGTTTACCGGGACATGTAAAAGTAGTTGAAACTGACCGATATTTATTTATTTATTTAACATCACCAGATGCAGCTCAGAGGTCATTTTACGCTGGATATCCAACAACATTAACAATGGAAAGGATTTGGGAAGGTATCGGCCAGGGCCTGTTTAGTAGGTGCCATGCCGGCATTTGCCTGGTAGGACTGAGAGAAACCCTGGAAAACCTCAGTCAGGATGGTCGGCAGCGGGATACGAAGCCACGACCTCCAGAATACGAAGCCAACGCTCTACCACTTGAGCTATTTTGTCGAATTCATATTTACGCGGTCGCTGAAATCAATGGTGAAACTCGGATTGCATTAACTTCCAAATTCACGCTATTCGGCTCCGGGTCGGGGGGTCACCGAAGGGGGGTGAGATACCAAGACATATAAAAGTAATCCAAAATGACGGATATTAGTGTCAAATCCATAGTTTTCGCGGTCGCTGAAATCAATGGTGACACTTCCATTAGCGATGACTTGCAAATTTAGTTACAATTGTATGCGGGCCGGGAGTCAGCGGAGGTTGCATACCGAGACATATAAAAAATAGCCCAAAATGACCGATATTAGTATCAAATCCATAGTTTTCGCCGTCGCTGAAATCCATGGTGATACTCCCATAGGCGTTGACTTCCAAATACAGCCCCTGTGCGAAGCATGTGTATGTTCAACTAGTTTTACAATATATGCGTTCCTTTCTCTGTTGAATCAAATGCTAACAGAACTTTCTTTCAACATAAATTTTTGTTTTTATTATTCCGTCAACTATTGTCGGTTCCAAATGACAGGTTGAAAAAGCAATAGAAAATTGTCCTTGAAACAGCATGTTTGATACTGCAAGGATGCGATGACGAAAAACTATGATTTAAAATGTTCACGCTGTTACACAACGGCACTATGATTTCGAAAGCTTGAAATCTCCCTGACTAGTAGCGGAAATTCTGAGAATTCCATAACTTTTCTTGAAGTTTCACATTCCGCGACTCTTCCAGAATATCTCGCTTACCTCGCCATCATATTGCAAGTAATACAAAATCTCCTCATAAGAAAGAGTAAGCAAAAGCTTCCTGTAGTTTTCTTTTTAATTTTTAACGCTGATCCTTCTTTTTGTCATTTCATTTTATTTTATCCTTCCTTATTTTTTTCATTTCTGGTCTCGAAGGGGGGGTCCGGACCCCCCGGACCCCCCCCTTGGCTACGTGCCTGCTTGTTAGTATTCTTAATGAAAAGCACATGGCTATTACTGGATGGGATATTTCACTGTCTTTATACACTTCAAGTAATATTTTCAAGCTCTGCGGTAGCCATAACTTCCCATATGTATACACAAATGTAATTAAAGCTGAATCTTTTGTGTACACAAAAGTAAAGACTCTTACGCCCAAAGGCTCACTATCACATTCCCGTGCTCATTTTACTGATTTTGAAATTTATTAAGCAGTATATTCAACAATAATTACTAACAGAAGCTTAGAATACAGAGCTTTATTCACCTATTTTGAGCCAAATTTGAATGTGCAACTGCCTAGGAAAATCTGTGTTTCCATTGGGGGTTGGGTTCGATCTGAAGGCCAACTTTACTAATCATTGTCTGGCATTGGAGTTTTCATCGCAGGATACTGTGTGGCACCTGGGCCATGAGTATTACTTCTTGCTCTTGTTTATAGGCTTTCCACAGACAGGGCTGTTTCTGATAATTGAACTAGTGTTTTGGAAGAACGTTGGCCAGAAGTCATGAAATTGGAGGAGTGTAGCACATTACCACACCGGTAGGACAGGATGGAATGGTACCCCAAATGATTGGTGGGAGTCTTGGTAAGTGGAATGTCCGTGGACGTCTTACTCAATCTGGGGCGGACGTGCACCTAACTTGTCCAGCTGTTTTGTGATTTTAGTATTTGTGTTATCGGGTGTTCAAGTTTTAGAAAATATATGAAAAGTACTTTTAAAACATAAGTAAAAAATGTTAAGAGCACAAAAGATAAAAAATTGCGCGTTTTCTTATTTTTGTAGTTTTTCGACAGGTTGTATCTTTTAGTTCCAATCTTCTTTTTCCGGTGCAATGTGTTTCTATTAATGTGAATGGTTTTCTTGTAGTCCCATTGTCCTTGACTGCGTCGGATCTACGTTGATCCTATGACGAGGGCGTACTTATGGAATAAACAGGGTGAGGGAATACAAGTTCCGATCGCAAGCGGCCGATGTGAGATGTAAAATTGCAGCGTTCACACAGGTTTTCTCTTAATAATATGTATTTAATTCCAACCATTTATAGATACTAAAAATATAAACTCGTGTCCGGGATAACCCTCTTGCAAAAAGCCCAAACTAAACAAAAATTAGACATACTCTCAGTTCAGATATTGTGGAATGGATAATATCATGATACCTGTAGTTCGATATCTTGTAATCAGAAATAAAGACGCTGATAGCGCAATGCTGAAATCGTCCGTATGCTATTAAGGACTTATAATACCGGCCACTTAAAGATATTAAGAAATTACGAAATAACTCTTTTCGTGAGGTAACGGTCAATGACAAGCAAGTAGCTAAGGTATTTACATTGACTACCACTGGAGCAGTTAACGTGTTGGTAGAACTCCATCGTCTACTGAACATTTCTTGTGGTGTGATATCACGTTGGGACTTTCTAAGTGCCACCGAGGAGGAGATTAAAACGAAGTTGTTTGACCAACATGTTTTGTGGAATTAACTCACATCAAAAGTAAGAAGTTAGATAAACTTGTTGCTAGTCAGTCACCATTCAGTTTGCCTACACTTGCTGGCTACGTGAAGGCTGATTATTATCGACTTAAGGTTCGTCCCAGTCCCTAACGCTGTTTCAAATTTTAACACTTTGAGCACACCAGACAGAAATCTACACATGTTCTTACGCCACCTACAGTTTCTTAGAACTGTGACATAGTGGAAGATGAAGTAATTGACATTGAGAGGACGACGGTACTTGGCCCATGCGGAAATGTTTGCCTCAAACGTTATTGTCTTTAATTATGGCTTTTCTTCAGCGGAACCTCAATGGCATTAGTAGTCAACTCGACGAATTGACACAATTTCTCTCTGAACACTCACCAACCCTTGTCAGTTTGCAGGAAACTTTTTTCAGGTATACCAGATCTTCTCTTATTTCTTGTTGTGCTGTGTATAGATGTGATAAGCATGGTGCTCGTCGCGCTACCGGCGACGTTTACACGTGTGTCTCAGATTGTCTTCATTCTCGTCAGATTCACATATTTTCCATAACGCAACCTGTTGGTGTGCGAGTTTCTTCCCTTGCTCCACTTAACATTTGTCCCTTACACATTCCTCAATATGAAGCCTTTACTAACGCCGATCTGCTCTAGCTTTATCAGCTTGAATCGCCAGTCTTGCTTGTTGAAGATCTTAATATCTAATACCATCTCTGAGGCTCTGTCCGCACTGACGATCCTGAACGTCAAGTAAATTATCTTGTTAAGGAGAGTGAGGTGCTTGTTCTCAATATTGGCAGTCCGACTCATTTCTCCACTGGCCGTGGTACATATTACTGTATCAATCCTTCGATATACAGTGCTGGTCTATAGATCTCTGACGTGGAGAGTGTGTCCTTATCTTCGTGGCAGTGGTCAGTTTCTGTTATTCGTAGAAGATCTTCCTGTTTCTCCCCAGTTTCCTCTCATACGCTTCAATATGAATAGTGCTGGCAGGTCTAACTTTCGTTCGTTCAGTGAGTTCCATTGCCACCATGATGTTCTTATAGCTCTGTAGTAGAGGCTTTCCAGGAGACTCTTCTCAATGCTGCCTGTGGTTCCATTCTAGAATGCATCTGCAACTGTCTCCGTCGGCCAGTTCCTTCGTAAACTATGACAATTCGTTAGGATATCCTGAATCGTCGGTGGGCTCCTGTTTTTGGTAATCTTAATCTTTATCCAACTGACAAAAAATCTTTAGCAATCTCGTGTTCTGCGTGTTCGAGCTCAACGGCTTCTAAAGCTCTCGAAGTGCCAAAGCTAAAAGCATATGTTTAGCCCCTCAGTTGTCAAACGCCCATATTTATAGTGTGGCGTAGGGTTTGCTCTGATACTGGTATTAATTCTGTTGCTGTACTTTCTATATCTGTGAACCATATCTTATAAAATAATCCTTCAGAGACAACTGCCACTTTCGGCCACCACTTTGGATTTATCTCTGACTCTGGACACTACCTTCCAACGTTTGCTTGTTTTCGGTGAAGGTTAGTTGCAACGTTTTAAACTTCCGCCTCGGCTGCTGCGAGCACCGTATTAAGCTTTTCATTCTTGCTAAGTTTGATTTTATTCCCTGTGAGTCTTCCAATACTGCTTCATCACCTGATTTTATCTCGTATAAAGTGTTGCGCAACTTTTCCCCTGATACATAGCTTCCATTATTACAATTGTGCACTCGCTTTTGTTTCGAACGGTGTTGGTGTGAGGCTCTCGTTCTTCCCATCTTGAAACCAGACAAAATCGCAACAAGTTTCGTGAGCTAGAGACAAATTGCTCTTATGAGTTGCGTCTGGAACCTGTTCGAATGAAAATTAGGCGCATATATATTATTTGGAATCTGATTCGTTCTTGAACAACAATTAAAGTGGATTTTGATATATCCGAAGCACTACTGAGAGTCTCCTTCATCTCGAGAAGTAGATACATGACGCTTTTGTCAATGGAGATCATATTGTCTTTATTTTTTGACCTGGAGAAGGTATATGACAACAAGGTTCTTTATGGTATCTTGAAACAATTATATGACTGGGGTTTTCGTGAGCATATGGTTCAGTTCATTATGAATTTTCTTCGTGAGCGAAATTTTCTAGTGTGTGTAGTATCTAGCCTTTCCGAGCACTTTGTCGAAGAAAATTCGGTTCCATAAGGTTGTTTACTTAGTGTCACATGATACTTTTCGAGACAAAACAGCCTCAAATCTTATCTCGTGTATAACAAGTCTATCATCTTAGGACAAGTGTCCAAGTTTACGTTCTGAATACCTTATTGAAGGTATGGTGGCTTAATGATAAGGCATTCACGTCTGGTCGCAAGGATCATTTTGTTTGACTGTAACCAATGCTGTGTAAATTTGCAGCCGATAACATCATCTTCGAGGGTTTAATAAGAATTGTTTCCTTTCTTTTCTTATCCTTCATTTCTTGCCACAATTATCACTTAATTCACTCATCATTTGTCTCCTTTGGCCTTCACGGCATATTTATGCAATGTATAACTACATATATCATTTCATTGTACTACAATAAACCAATATGGAAATCTGTTGTATTTACAAAATACTTTTAACTGATCATCCTTTATTCGCTGATAAGAGTTAATTGAGAGCTGTACTAAGGAATTTTCATACGTGCATTCATTATATTAAGTAATAATGCATTTGTAAACTACTATCTATGAATTGTTTTGCTAATTTCACTAGAAAGGAGAATCAGTAATTGATTCTAGTTTCTATTTGAAAACGTCAAGCTTAGTACCGAATAAAATATTTTTTCAATCAACCAGTGGCTTGCTCGGAACAGTCGTCTGCCAACAAGCGATACTTGTATTGACGGAGTTAAAGCACGTGAACTGGCTTTAGTATATTTTCTTTCTCTCCTGTGACTTGTACTAATTTTTTATTCCGTCGATGTATATGGTATAGTACAATCACTCATATTCGTGATATGGCCTTGGATCTGGAACTCACAATGGAATGCCTTTTAAGTTCGAAGAGAGTACCTTCCTCAACTGCAGGTGTTTGTAATACACGGAGTCCTGGTTGATTTAGAGCCGCCAGGGTAAACGTTCCTGTTTATGGTAGCGTTGTATCACTAGTCACGCTATTTACGTGCATCTGCTACCTTACCTTCGTCCAGTACTATGTATTTTTGTTCGTTTGACAACACTGGCAGGATGTTTCTCGTAGCTGGGCAGTTTTACTTTGATCTTGTGGTCTGTACTGGTTCAGGGGTAGTAAATATAGTTTTTCTGTAACATCACTGGTTCCTCTTTCTGCCTCAGGGTGATTTAGCACTGACTCCGGGAATCCCTCCTTACGTGTCGTCGGATTCTTGTATTCGTACATTTTCGCTATTTGAAGATCTAACATGTATTTTTGTTCTTTCCCCTTTTTCTTACATTCGGTTTGTTACCCTTTCTTTCTTTGCCTGGTATATATTTCTGTTGGAATTCTCGTTCGTGGTGACGCTCCACTCCTTTCTCTGCGGCATTGTATTTACCGAATATGACTGTAGATAATCGTTTGACCAAATAACGATGTGAAATGTGTTAGTAAGAAAGTTCGACTGATTTTCTTATAATGACGATTTTTATTATTTTTACAAATAAAGATTACCCATTTCAAAATAGTCCATCCGGACAGCTACACAACTGTCAAAGGGTTGTTTCCAGCTTACCTTATAATATTAGCAGGCTTCTGCTGGAATGCTTTCTGAGCTTGTCAATTATGTTCTTCTGGATATTATTCAAAGTATAAAACTTATGACCATTCTAGTTGTTCTTGAGTAACGGAAATACAGAATTACTCACAGGAGCTAATAAGCGTCGAATAGCAGGATGACGAATTACAGACATGTTGTTTTATTCTGTCAACAACTTATTAGTAGACACTGCCATATGACATGGTTCTTTGAAACAATCTTGGCAAACACTTTTGTTATGTCCAAGTCCTGTGGTAAAATATGATGGATGCAATCACATTTAAATTCAAGGTAATTCTTATTATTCTAACAATCAATCGTCGATCTGACATCACAAAATGCTTCAATCTTTTAAAATTGGCATCCTATTTCTATAAGAAAGCCTTTTTACACGAGATTTGTCTTCAACTTGTTATCAACTTTCTAAAAGGAAGTTAACATTTAAACATTTAAACAAAATTTAATGGCAAAAGGTTCCTCAAACTTGACTAGTTGCCTATTTCCTTAAGATATCTCACAAACGCAAACACTGACAACAATCGTGTAACAACTGATGGAAATTCATACTTGTGCTAATTCAACGACATTGGTTTCCTAAACTACTGCGTGAAGATGGAAGCGTCAGCGTTGTTTGTTTCTAATTAATTTTCTAACACACCTCATATCTTGCCTTGTTCGTGAAATATTCAGCGCTATATAATAAATTATTCATAAAATTTTAAACTTGATTTGGTCAAAACGTGGAAATGAGAACTTCAGCTTTTTCGATACAATAATCAATATGATAAGTGCTATCTAGTGCTATCTGCTAGTATCATATGTGGTTCCTATGTTACATTTGAGAACGACAAATATATCAGTTGTCAAGAATAAGCAGTAAGAAATATAATGAACGATTTTGGTATTTTGAAAATTTTTGGCCGAACAGGAAAGAGTGACAAACAAACCAATAACAATAGTAGTTTATTTAATGTATTTTCCCAGCAGTACAATGCTCTTCTGAAAACGGTTCTTAACCAACGGAAGAATGACATTTATTCTTATCACAAGAAGCTGAACCGTTTCTATAGATGTACACAAAAGTAAAAACACTTTCACCCATCGTTTCACTAACATTCTCACGAAAAGAGAAGCTACGTGCTGACACCTGTCTTTCAAGTTCTTCTTTTACTTCGAAGACATATAAAATTCTATGGAACTAAGTCCGTCTTCAAACGGTTCAAAAACTAGCTTGCTTACGTTAAAAGTGAGCCAATACTATGAATAAATCATGCACACGACTTAGCTTCTAATTAGCTTTCAACATTGTTGGACCTAATTTACTTGCAATTTTCTCATTACTAAATCCTTCTGAACAATATGATGAATACGTACCAGATATCACTACTCTTTGCTCTACTTTCTTCATCTCCTGAGGATATAGCTTCGTATAAGAAACAACGTTCCTAACGTTTATTTTAGTTTTGCGTCGACTTGAACACGCCCAGATTTCGATCTATGTTTCTCCTCTCCTAAAGTCAGAAGCTCACTCCTTGATTGTCCTATGAGAAGAACTTCCTTCCTTACTCATACTATCATGTAATTAATCATACAGGGTGTCCGAGAAGTAATTCCCTGATTACAGAAATTGATAACTCAGGCTAGAAATAAGATAGAAATATGAAACAGGTGTTGAATTGTTTACAAACTATAAAAGTTTTTGTCTGTGTTAGGTTTGTTCTGTTTTACCAAGTCTCAATTGTTTCGTTTTAGGTTTGTAGTACGTAAGTAAGAAGCCCAAGAAGCCATGCCAACCAACCAGGAGAAGGCACAGTGTGTCCTGTGGTACCATGAGACACGATCACCAACCACGGTGCAGAGACAGTTCCAGACAACATTTGGGAGAACTCCACCTGATGTCAAGAGCATTAAAGCCTGGTAGGAGAAGTTCAAGAACACAGGGTCCGTTGCTGACCTTCCGAGGTCTGGTCGACCAAGAACCTCAGCAGACACGGTGGAAGCTGTGCGGCAGTCTTTTCTGAGAAGTCCTAAGAAATCGGTGCGCAGGGCCTCACGTGAATTACAGATGCCCAAAAGCTCTATCCATGACATTTTACACAAACGTTTATTGTTTCGTGCTTACAAAGTGCAACTCGTTCCGGCCTTGTTGCCCGACGACGGTACACGTCGATATGACTTTGCGGTCGAAATGCTATCACGTATTGATTATGATAATGGTTATCTCAGACGAATTGCCTTTTCCGACGAAGCGACATTCTTTGTCAGTGGAGCAGTGAATGGCCATAATGTACGCATTTGAGGTTCAGAACCCCCCAGGGAGGTCAGGGAGTTCACCAGAGGCAGTCCAAATGTGAATGTTTGGTGCGCGTTATTGCACGATCGAATTATCGGGCCATTCTTCTTCGCTGAGGATACTATCACATCTGCAGTGTACCTGGATATGTTGCAGCTGTATGCTGTTCCTCAGCTGATTCAGTATCGCCCCGATGTCGTTTTTCAGCAAGACGGTGCACCACCTCATTGAGGTTTGGACGTCCGTGCCTATCTCGATAGGACATTTCCTGGGCAATGGATTGGTCGTGATGGACCAACAGCTTGGCCTCCACGCTCTCCTGACATAACCCCATTAGACTTCTTTTTATGGGGTTATGTCAAGGATGAGGTCTACCGAACACGTGTACCAGATCTTGAAACCCTGCAGCAACGAATAACCACAGTCGTTGCATCGATCCCTCCAGTGATGTTGGCTAATGTGTGGATGGAAATTGAATATCGCCTAGATGTGCTACGTGCTACAAAGGGTGCTCATGTGGAAGTGTACTGATGTGACCAAAACTTTTATAGTTTGTAAACAATTCAACACCAGTTTCATATTTCTATCTTATTTCTAACCTGAGTTATCAATTTCTGTAATCAGGGAAGGACTTCTCGGACACCCTGTACTATCATGTTCTGTATACATATTCTTGGCTTTCATCTCTGTACAAAAAAAATAAAAAGTAAAAAAATAAAATAAAATAAACTCACTTGATGAATGACGTCTTCTCTTGCAGGAGATCTCCTGCGCAATCATCTACTCAAATTGCTATAAATGAATGAATGTTTACACCGCAGTGTTTAATTTAAAACTGTGGTACATATAAGAATAAATTTTTTTCGTACTCCACTTATGCTAATGCCTCACCACACCCTCCATGGAATTTCAACGTTCTCGTATGTTAGAAGTTTTTATCATTTGAATATGCTCCTGATCTCTTCAAATATTGACAATTTTAGATTAAAAGTTGTACTGAGAGGAAGAGTCTAGTAAAAGTTTTTCATTCCATTCGTAGATAAATAAGGGATTTTAGGAACCATTACTGTATCAAACTCTTCTCAACTTACTTCTATTTCCTTTGAAAAAAATTAATATTTCTTTTTCAGAGATGAGACGCCTTAGTCTGCGGCCGAGGCGAAGACAAAAGTGCTGCGAGTTCACACTGAAAACGTTCGTACTCATTATTGGGTTCACAATTCTGGTTGGTATTATCTTCTCTTACTGATATTGATTTAGAGTAAATATTTAAGCAAGGCGAAATGTAAACTTGAAGTTAGGTATAAGAACACATAACTTTTCTGAAATTAGTATATACTTAAAAAATCATATTGTGAAGTTATTAATAAAGAACTACTGTCTGCATCTTTGGTGCTAAAGACTCGCGTTCAATTCTCAGCGGGGCTCATGCATATAGATCTACGTATAACCAAGTTTCATGCCTTGTATAACAAGTGTTTCTTTCAGAATAAATATTCCGGGGGGCAACTGCTCATACTATTCAATTTTTTTTATATTATACACGTACTATTTTGGTCTCCTCCGGGGGCAGTGCCCCCCAAAAAACTTTGTACAACATTGCTGCTGAACGGAACACTAAACATAAAATTAACTATGAGATAACTAGGAATTTAAATTCACACTCGACAGTTGATTCCTGAATTAAATAGAAAAATCATTTCACTACTCACAATTCACTAATCACTAAGGAAAATATTGGTAAAAGGTATTTGTCCTTGAAAATATCGTATTACGTCGTAGCTTTTTAATAGAGATAATCTTAAATTTTGAAGTAATAGCAACATTTCTGACCAACAAATCTTTCATTAAGCTCTATTGGTTAAGAAAATCACGACTAAAAATATCCCAGAAGCTACGCATGTTAGCTTTTCGTCTATGAGACCTCGTAAGAATGATAAAAGGCTTTTCCGTGAGTGATAGCCAACTATTTTCACTACTTTAAGACTTTTCTCAACTAGTCAAAATGTTGTAATTAACAGAGCTAAATATTCTTTCTACCTGCGAAATATTATCCTATTCTATGCATGTTGCTGAAATGAAATAAATATCTCTAAGTAAATGAAAACAATAGTAAGTACATCTTGGTTTCACATTCGCGATACTATAGAAGGAAGAAAGGAAGGTGAACGTGAAAAAAATACAGAAATCCAATATACATAGGGTGATGTGAACACCTACTTCGTACATTTTTCTAAATAAAAGCAAGATTTTTTTTTTAGCCGTGTTAAAGAATGGGAAAGGAGGGTGGAATATTGATTTATCTATATCAAAAAACCCGATTCAAAAATATGATTCGAAAGAAAACACACACTAAAGTTAATGTAACATCTTCGCTTAATGTGTCCTTCCGAAGAGTTTTTGACACATGGTAATATGTTCACATACTAACTTTCAAATTATCTTCAAGATGTATCAGTCCATTCTTCAGATTTCACTATTTGTATTATGTGATATGCTGATTCACAGAAGTATGACATTAAAGGCGGCGACATAAATTGTATGGCACTATTTTGTATGTCGAACTGAATAGATTTTCCAAAATAATAAGATTCAAAATTTTTAACCAGAGGAAAATCAGGACAATTTAACTTTGTTTGACTAAAGACTCTTAAAACGTAAACTTTTTGCAAATTTCTTCTCTTTTGTTTGTGACAGAAACAATATTTACTACTTTTGTTACTTTCTTGCATTCAAATAGTGCATTGGAAATAAATGTGCACTTAAAAAAATCTTCATTTACTACTGTAAATGGATATAACCATCCTCTGGCTGTGACGAGTAGGCGATTAGTGGCTAAAGCGAGGGCCGCATCTTTCACAAACCTGTTTTGCTACCTACATGCAATAAGAATTTCAATCGCTTGAGTACTATCAAAATATGTACTCTCTACTTATATATGACTACCAGGCCCGTGCTGGCCCACCGGGACACCGGGACGTGTCCCGGTGCGCCCTCCGAAACATCACAGTATTAATGAAGGTACAAGTTTTTAGTAATAAATTCTTACAGTTTTATTGGTGAATAACCCGTGAAAGGTGCAGTGCGCCCTTTACATTATGCGCCCTTGCGAGTCCACATCAAAGACGAACGATTTTATTTACTCTTCCGTATATTACAGTTCTGTACAATAAATACATACAGTTACTATTGGTAAAGAACCCGTGAAAGTTACAGTGCGCCTTTTACATAAGGCGCCCTACGAAACATCACATTATAGATAAGTGGTTTTAGTTATCCTGTATACCAGCTCTATATAATAAATTCAAATAGTAATTGTTAATAAAGAAGCTGTGAAGAAAACAAGGCACCCTTTACATAAGATGCCCTGCGAAATATCATTTTTTAAAAAATTTTTTTCTTCTATATTTCAGTTTTGTATTATAAATTCACCACAGTTGCTATTGGCAGAGAACAGTAAAGAGTTCAAATATATTATAAAGTTATGTAGCTATAAAACGAAACAACGCGATACATCAAGAAGAATTCGGATAGTCAAAAGTACGATGCATTCATGAAATACTACACTGACACTAGTCTCTAATTTATGATTTATACGGCATCGAAGGTTTCACTGTCTTAATATACATCCATATATATGAGCATATTGATTGTTCCTGTGTGTTTTAAATCAGTGTTCGGATAATCAGTACCTATTGTAATTCTGAAATATAGCTACTTATATATTAATTTCCGTAAAATGTGGTCTTCCTGTCACCACGGCACGGCGCGTCCTCAGATTGTGGATCGAGGAGAAGGCCTCTGGGATATAGAGGTTAGCAGAGAATATAGTGAATAAGTAGTCGCGGACAGACAAGGGGTGATCCTCCAGCTTGGAGATTTGGTGTGGGGCTAACAACTCATCCTGTTAAAAAGAAAGGGTTGTTCAGATATATTTGCAGAATCCTCGAATCAGAACTGATAACTTCGCACGAACTCAGCGTAGTAAAATGGACATGAGAATTGGAACATGGAAGATAAGAAGTCTCTATAGGGCAAGCGCGTTAAAATGTGTAACGGATGAGTTTAGAAATAGTAGATGGACCTAGTGGAGTATCAGGAAGATAGATGAGAAACAAATTGAGGAGTATAGTCTTGAAATTTTACGTTCTTTTACGTGGAACGAATTAAAAATTACCAACTAGGATCAGGGCTTTTCGTTCACAAACGAATACGTAATATCAGCAATTACATGGGTTGAATTTGTTAATGATAGATTTTCTTTTACTTCTCTTAAGGGTTGGTGGTGTAATATTATTGTTTTAAATGTACCCTACATGCCCAACAGAAAATAAGGATGACGATTAAAAAAAGTTTTTACGAAAGAATAGAACGGGTATTTAATCATCTCCTGCAATACCATATGAAAACTCTGTTGGCTGTTTCAACGCGAAGTAGGACGTGAGGGTATTTTCAAACCGATTATAGGGAATAAATGTCTGCATAAGGAAGGTCGTGACAACGGCGTTAGACTCTTGAACTTTGCAACATCCAGAAACCTTATCGTGATGATTACAAAATTCCCACATCGCGACGTTCATAAATATACTTGGACATCACCAGACAGAAAAACACATAATCAAATCGATCACGTTTTAGTAGATAGAAGAAAACAGTCTAGCATAACTGATGTTCGGTCGTTCAGAAGGGTTGATTATGATAATAAGAGAGACACTACTTGAATAAAGGAAATATTCAATATCTGAAAACGGAGCGGTTTAATTTAAAGAAATTAGAGGAGAGTCAGGTGAGAGGGTAGCCAGATTGAAGTGTCGAATATATTCAAAGTTTTAGAAGGTTCGGAGTGCACTGCTGTTCAGGATGCTTGGTTGTAATTAGAGAAAACATTAAGATTTCAGCAAAAGAAATATTGGGACACGCAGAAATACGCAGGAACAAAGCATGGTTTAACCAGAAATGCAGTAAAGTAGTAGAGCAAAGAAAACAGAAAAAACAGCGTTGGCTACAAAATCCGAACGAAATAACAACATAAAATTTCAGTCATCTGGCGGAAAACTTCCAAAACTTTTAGAACATAGAAACGCGATTTTTGAAAGCTAAAATTAATTAACTTGAAGATAATAGTAAAAATTAAAAACATTTCGGACATGTATAAATGCATCGACGGACTTAAGAAAGGCTATCAATTTCGTGCTTAGCTATTAAAGAAAGCTAAAGGAACAGTTCTCACTCATCAGAATAGCATCTTAAATAGATGGAAGGATTTGTTTGACGATTTGCTTAGCACATAGCCAAAAATTAATGTGCGCAGAGAAAGTGAAATCCATGCAGCATAACCGTATATTCCAGAACCTAACCAGATATAAATAGAAATCGCTATTAAAAAATTAAACAAACACACATCTCCGGGTGTAGACGAAATTCTGGTTGACTTAATTTTAGCTGGGGGAGGGGGAATTGTAGAGCAAGATACAAAAACTCATTCTACTTATCTGGAACAAGGCGGAATTACCACAAGAGTGAAAAAAAAAACAATCATTGTTCCAGTTCAGAAGAAAAGCAACACAACTGATTTAATAATTATTGAGGCATTTCTCTTCTGTCAACATCCAATAGATTTTCTTACACATTCTATTAGCAAGATTGACTCCATGCACAGATAAAATTATTGGAGATTATCAGAGCGGATGTAGGTAAAATCGATCAACTATCGACCAGATATTTACTATTCAACTAATACTTGAAAAGAAATGGGAATATAATATTCTGGCACATCAATTATTGACTTTAGACTAGGGTAGGAAGGAAACATTGTACAACATGCTTACAGAATTTGCAATACCAAAGTAGGTAGATTAATTAAGATATGTTTAAATGAATCCCAAAGTAAGGTTCGAGTAGAGAAATTCTTGTTCACGAGCTTTCACGTTCAGAATGGCGTGAAAGAAGGAGATGCGTTGTCGCCATTATTATTTAACTTTGTTCTGGAGAACAGTATAAGAAAAATCAAAGACAGGAATCAGGTCCTAGAGCTTAATTGTATTTACCAGGTTATGGCGTATGCTTATGATGTAAATTTAATAGAGTATGATAGAACAATATAAAGGAATGCAGAAATCTTACTTAACGCTTGCAGAGATATGGGCTTAAAAGTAAATGCAGAGAAAACTAAATAATTGGAAGTTTGTCGGGATCGTAATACTGTATTTTATGGAAGTGTGTGGGGTTGTAATACTGTTTTTTATGGATGCGTTAAAATACCAAATAATATTTTCTTTCGACAAAGTGGATACTTTCAAATATCTAGAATCATTATTAACAGACTAAAACCATAATCACAAAAAAATTATGGCAACTGAAAGCAGGGATTTCGTGTTATTATTCAGTTAAAAATCTTTTGTTTTCGCGACTTCTGTTGAGGAATTTGTAGTTTAAAATATAAAACGATAATCAAGCCTGTTGTGCTGTATGGTTGCGAAACATTGTCACTGACTCTGACAGAAAATCGCAGACTGAAAGTATTTCAAAAAAGCTTCTTAGACCAATATTCGAACTCCAAGAGGAACGGGAATGGAGAATGGCGTAAACTCCATAACGATGAACTGCATAATTTTATACCGATTACAAAAACATTGTTAGGTCTTCAAGTCTAGGAGGAACAAATTAGGTATTCACGTTAATACTAAAACAAATTTGGTGGTGATTTTTATATAGAAAGGCATCCATACTTTACTTCAAAGTGTATGACTGTATCAACTTTGGTCAATATTGGACCAGTTTAATATAACGGGTTTTAAATACATTTCTTGATGTTACTAAGTTTAAACCCATATTTTTGAACACTAATTTTACTTCCAAAAGTTCACACTTCATAATATTAAAATGATGGATACTAAATACGTTAAAGTCTATAACTTCAGTAATTTTCAATATGATCAGATTATTTTCATCGATATTGTGCGTTATAAAGTATCCTTTCGTTAACTCCAAACCTAACTTTGATGGCTAATAGCCCATGAATCAAAGGTGCGCTCATTATAATATTACATATTTTTAGAATACTCGTAGAGATCTACCAAGTTTGGAAAAAACTTCCTGCCTTCTACCTTTAACGATTTAATGAAATTTGTTGGTTTCACTAGAACTTCTTCGTGCATAAGCGGTTAGCGTACGCGCCTTTCGCGTGAGAAACCCGGGTTCCGTTCCCGGCAGGAACCTATGTGGTTCGGCTCTATATTAATCAGTAGGTTCACGTCTTATATAGCCTTGTTGCTCAAAGGGACGTTAAAACTCAAAATGAACTCAACTCATAATCGATTTCACTGAGTTCAAACCTAACTCTGATGGCTAATAACTCGGGAACCAAAATCTCTGTTCATAATAATATTTTCTACTAAGCTTCCATAATACCAAGCTCTTCAATATTTACAATAATACCAAGTTTGGTCAAGATCGTTTGAGTTTAATTAAATACATCGTAGTGAAATTTCATGATGGCCCTAAGTTAAAAGCAAAATTTGGTTTACAATAACTTTGGAATCAAAATTCCACACACCATAATATATAACGTACCTGTTAAACACATCACTATCCACAAACACACAAATTGTGGTTGTGATTGGACCAGTTTCGTTTATAGTAAGCATTAAAACTTCTTTTTTCAAAGAATCCAAACCCAACGCTGCACGATGGCTCAGTGGTAGAACGATACCCTCTTGTGCTTGGAATCTATGGCCAAGTAAGTTTATGGAGAACAACATCGTGTCTATGGTTTTCTCGACGTATTAATCTTTCCTCCCACATTACAATCCCACTGATTCCGAAAATTTAAAGAAAAACCAAAATTCTAGAAATGGGAAATTATCACAGAAAGAAAACGAAAGACAATCGGAAAATGAAAACGAAGATTGTTTTGGAAAACAAAAAGCGAAATCACTTACTAAAAAATCTTTTTGACAAACGAATGCTTTCTCGAAAAGCTGTAAACGAAAAAAAAATTCGGAAAATGAAAAAAAAAACGAAAAACGAAAAGTGTAAAATGAAATTTCCGAAAATCGAGAAATTGATTTTTCAGTAAAGGCCTTCGCTAAATGTGGATATAATGATTTCCATAAAATGTTTTATGTGCATTTGTATATAAAACTTAAAAAGTGAAAGTACGCTATAACTGCGGTGAAACGGGTTTTATTTACCTGTCCAAGTGAGAATATTTTCTGTAGATGCGAATGAAAACTGAATCTATTGTCAACGATAATTTTGTCATTATAATTTAAACGAATGAACTATAAATACATTTCCTGTGTGTAGGTCGAAATTTGAAATATCAAGAGCTAAGTTTGGTGTACGTAAGAAGAACGCTGTTCATGTGAGATTAATATATGAGAAATTGTAATGAATACAATGTTTGTACAACACTCAAACGACTTTCCGTTAGAATGTTACTAGAACTGGAACGAAAAGATGTTATTGTTTATTTGGTGCAAGCGAAATTCGAGTAATTCCTTATGTACAACTCCATCCGTTGCTGACTGTTTATATAATTGAAAACTAATAAGTGAAAAAGGGAGCAATTGTTTGGGTTTAGGGCGCAAAATACCTAAATACGGTTTGAATACTTATTTTGCATTTGAAACTGTAAGCAATTTCATTTTAAACGACTATCTCTTCTCCTTCTTGGGGTTGCATTTTATTGAAGATCAATGTGTTGAAAATTTGTACACAAAAATCATCTAATAGATTCCCATACCTGATGATTTAGGAAAATCTACATATTTGTTACCTTTCCAGTGCGCATTTTACATTACATAACAAATTGATATATTTTAATTACTTTGCAGATTATTGGGTCAACTGTGATAGGAGTACTGTATTTGGCGCTTAAAGCAGTAGATTCCTGGCCTGATGAAGCTGAATTTAAAACAAGTAAGTACTATCTAATGTACAATTTGAGACTGCGAGACTTTCGACATAAAGTTTGCAATACAATCGATTCTGGTCATGAAATTATCATTGATATTCTCAGAAAACCATTTTTTTGAGATCACACGAATACCACTAACGTTTGGTACAATCTTAAAATAAATTTGCACATTACTAAGCCTTAGTCTCTGTACATTTAGTATGACTATAGGTAAACTCAACAGAAGAACTACAATTTAGAGGTTGAATGTAATTGTAATGCAACCGAGGCAGTAAACTACACTGGTCAGACAGATTTTGACCCACCTGAAATTAGACACTATACGTTAAGATGACGTAAGATATGAAATGAGAAAATGTGTATCAAGTAAGGACTAAAAGTTACAGTTACAAATTCTAAAATAGTGTAGCGATTTGCTGTAAGTTTAAATGCAAACTATGTTCTTGTTTAGAATTTAAATAATGTTACGTGAGCTCCGAAACCTCAAGGAGTGTTCCTATATTTTGCTGAGGGATGTTACCGGTTTTGAACAAGTATATGAAAAATATTGAGAACTAAATAGTATAGGCAAATTAGAATTGGAAACGGAAAAAATATTATAAATAAATTTTCATTTTAACACATTCTATGGACACCCCTGATACTCCATAGAAAAATCCCAAGAATTCCGCGTGGGCAACCGCCTGAAATGACGTCATAAATATGGCGGCCAAGCAACTCGACTACTTATGCTTATGCGGTAATATCTTATCAAAGAACTGAGATACAACCTTCGTTCTGGGGCCCGCGGCCGTTGTGCCTATTTGATGGCCGTTCCGCCAATCTCCACCAAACAAGGTATCCTGCCCGAAATTCCTATTTCTGACTGTTAGTTCTCGTGCACTTGATACACTGTGGACATGTGTCCCCCGATCTTGAAACCTTGATGTGTAACCATTATTCTCGAAGGGAGTGAGATTGCTCACTGTGCGACAGAAGTGCTGCCTCCAGTTATCTACTTGTAAAAGAGAAATGCTAGCGAGCCAGTCCTTCATTGCGCTGCAGGCATGATACCCATGCTTTTCAGAGCAATCTCATCTCCGGTAAATGCTAACCGTTAGCCAGATTCCTAGGATTGGCTCCAATGAGCTACCGAATGTCATGGTATGTCCACAGCCTGGCAGAGTCCAACCCTATTCGGGAACCGATGGCAATGCTCGAAGGGGCTTGTTCATTCCCGGCCCTGCCTACCTGTAACGCAACTGACAACTTTCTTTGCTTGTAGAGGTAGAACGCACGTCGAGATACTTCCATATCTCATCCCGAATGGCAAGTGTTAAGTCACCATTTGAGTTTGATGCCAGCCCATATCCTACAAAGTTCTTTCCTTTCTCTGGGACCAGAAACCGTTACCCAGATAGGCACTTTTCCCCAGTCGCCGTTCAATCTACCTACAGGCAGGAATCTCACACTCTCCTGCCAGTAGGATCGTCCAAGCAATACGAGGCTTCCTTTAATGACGAAAGAGGTACACTTCACATTACCAGAGCTAGTGACTGACGTAGACCGTCTGTTCAACACACACATTGTCATTTAGAAGCAGTGTCTCCCCTAGTAGGCTCGCCAAGCAATACGAGACTACCTATCTTTTACGTGTCTAGGTACCACGTACACGTCGTAGAAAAAATATACTGAACCCAATTGTACGCGTTGGTCACCATTGGGAGGGACCACCACACCCTCCGTCGGCAGGGTCGTTCAAGCAATACGGAACTTCATCTAATGACATTAGAGCTACAGGGTACATTACCAGACCCAATGGCTGAAGTAAACTTTCTACCTTTAAAGACAATGGCCATTTGGGAGCGACGGCTCGTCAGGTATGGTCGTAGACCCTGCAGCCAGTAAGTTCAGCAAAACCTGGGACGAAAGGTCTCACTTCCTCAGCACCCGTAAAGTACGAGTGTGTTTTAGGATACTAGGTATCCCATCCCGAACCCCAGAGCATGTACGAAACGCTCTTTGAGGGCAGTACCTATATCATTCTCCCGGTAGGGCATTGGGTCCGTTCCCCTGGGCATAAAAATACCCACTCTTTAATACGTGCTGCAATACCACGTAGCCTTATCTCCCAGATCCAAGGGCACGGCTTAGTTGTCTACTTCGCAGGACAGCCGCCGTTAGAAGTCACCTCCGCCGTTAGAGGTGGCAGCAAAAGCTACCTACCTCACTGAGAACTTTAGGAGGTTACATCCCGGATCCCGGAGTGCCTATCCCGGATTCAATGGCACTTGTTAGTTGGCCATTTCGGAGGACAGACTAACCCTCACCTCCGCCGGTGAATTATTGTCCAGCTTGTTGGAACAGTCTATGAGGAAGCGCTACTTGTGATGCTGAACATTTGAGATAAGTACTTGATTCCAAGCACCACTGAAACCTATCTCCCCCCTCAAAGCATCTAGCCCGCCACAAGGCATGTAGTAACAGGTGTGTAATGAGGCCCCCCTTTTCAGCATTGATTGGGACCGGCAAGGTTGAGTTCAGATGGCACGTGTACAAACTGAACCGACCACAATGGATTGCATATTATCTTTAAACATTTGTGAATTTACAGTCATATTTATTTTCTCATCCACAGAAATATCTATAGAGCACACTGAAGCCTATTATATTATAAAAATGCCTGTTAAATTTACGTAGAAAGATTTGTATCGCCATCGCTTGGCAGCCGTATTGGTGATGTCGTATTATGTCACTACCAATTTCTGTTTTTGGTAAGTTTTATGAAGTTTCAGACGCAAAAAAGAGATATAAAAAGAAAATTAGCTTTTCGAAAGATTTTCGTATACAAAAGTATTTGCATATGTTTAGCGTAACCTAAGTGCTGAAGATACTACCCGGCACATTTTAAAATGGCAGTAACACAAAAACGATATTAACTGAAATCATTTGAATCATTTACCTTTAACTTGGCACCAGAACGAATTTCATATCTCAGTTCTCTGATGAGATATTTCGTATAAGCATAAATGAATGTATTCGCATGGCTGCCATATTGATGACGTTATTTCCGGTGATTCCTCATGTGCAATTTTTGACGATTTTCTCAGGAGTCTCTGTGGTTTAAAAAGTGTTTGTTTTCCAAATGTTTTTCTACCTTCAGTTATAAAAGTGTTCTGACATGTTTAGTGTAATCTAAGTGCTGAAAAATCAACACCTTGCGCTATAGAAAATGGAGCAGCTCGCTTAATTTTTAAGATACAGAAATAATATTTGTATACAGTGTGTTTGAGAAAGAACTGCCTAGTTTTAATGAGTCCTAAAATCCGTACAAAGTGACATACACTATTCAAGATTGTGGTGTTTGATTCATCAACTCTCCAGGTTTGACTCCCCTGCAGCTGACAGGTCTGCTTGAAATTGAGACGGCACCAGTTATATTTTTTCCTCTGTTTTCTCAGTTCAGTCCAGGCAGGCGTTCAGTGGGGAGCAACTCAGCAACAATGTGTACTGAGCGCAGTGTGTTATTTTGCTTGTGAAGACTGAGTCAGTTATAACAGTGCAACGTAACTTTAGACGTCAGTATGGTGGTGAATCATCTACAGGAAAACTCTATCCCTCATTGGCTAAAGTCTTTCAAGGAAACCGGTACTATTTGAAAGCAAAATCACCAGGCAGACCGAGAACTTTTGAAGATTTTGAACAGATCCGTGTTTCTTGTGTTCGAAGCACATTCTCTGGCCCGAAAGAATTCATTGACCAGACATAGTCTACAATTAGGAGTGCCTAAAGATACTGTGTATGATGTGCATAAAAGACTTATATTGCGCGACTGCAAATTACAACTGTTACATAAAATTAAACAACCTAATAAAATCGAAAGGTATGAGTTTGCTGTTGACTTTCTACACATAATTGATGATGATGTCAATTTTTTTAAAAAAGAGATTCTCTTTCCTGATGAGGCTAAATTTTATGTCAGTGGAACAGTTAATCGTCATAACTGCAGAATTTGGGGGGCAGAGCATTCCACATGAAGTTATTCAACATCAACGTGACTGCCAAACTTAATGTCTGTTGCGGTTTGATGGATGATCGTGTGATTGGTCGTTTCATTTTTGTAGAAGAAACAATCAACGGGAAAGTTTACTTTGACATGCTACCAGAGTACGTCTTCCCCCAAATGGGCGATAATGGGGCGGAAAAGTGGCTTGTGTTTTTCCAACATGTTGGCGTCCCACCTTGTTACAGTAACCATGTGCGTGCGGCTCTTGACACTCGCTTTCCAGCAAGGTGGATAGGCAGGGCTGCCCCAATATCTTGTCCACCACAAAGCCCAGACTCAATCCCACTGACTTTTTGTTAACTGACTGAAAAATGTTGTGTACAGTGAAAAGATGAAAAACACCATTTACGGGAAGAATCGTTGCGGCGGTTGTGACGGTTACATCTGAAATGTTGGTGAATACCTGGCGAGAAGTTGAATATCGTCTTAACGTGTGCAGGGCCACAAATGGATCCCACGTAGAAGTCTACCAATATTAAACTAAAATTGAAGAAATTCTCTTTCATGATAGGGAGTCCATAATGTCCTGCAGGAAATTAAAAACTCCAAAACTTCGAAGCCGGTACGTTTAAGTGTATAAATGTTTGGGGTTAGAAGGAGGGATGTTTAAAGTTTTGCTCTGGCCACAATAGTTGATAACGTTTACGCTGGTAATCACGTGATTTAAGATTCCATTGAAGAAAGAGGAGAATGTGGTTTGCGGTTTGCGGAATTAAAATCTTGCCTTTTAGTGCGGAGAAAGTTCAAAACAACGTATGGGGAAACATCCCCAGCAGAAACAATTATCAAGAGGTGGTACGAGAAGATCAAACAAACGGGAAGTGCATCAGGTTTTCAACGCAGTGGATGGCCAGGAACGAGTGATGATGCGATTTACACGTAGCAGGACAGCGTAGCCAGGAGTTCAATGAAGTCGCTTAAACATAAGTCATTGGAACTGATTATACCGAAGTCAACGTTACACAAGATCGTACGCAAGAATTTGAAGGTTCGGCACTACAAGTTAAAATTTGTGCACGAGCTGATAGAGGAAGACAGTGATATGAGAATGGAATTCTGTGATTCAATGCTTACCCGCTTACAAGAATATGGTGGCCTTCTGTCTCCATTTCTGTTTTCATATGAAGCCACATTTCATGTGTCGAGAAAAGTGAACAGGCACAACTGCCGAAATTGGGAGTTGGAAAATCCACGTGAATTCGAGAAGCACAAGCGCGGCAGTCCCAAAATCAATGTGTGGTGTGCTGTTTCAATGGGCCACATTATCGTCCCTTTTTTCTTCGATGAAGAGACGGTAAATAGTAACAATTATCTGAGCATGTTGCAGCCATTACTTTTGCCATAACTTACTAGGTTAGGCGTCCTTAATGAGATACACATTCAACAGGATATGAAACCGCCGCACTATGCCCTTCAAGTTCGACAGTTTCTTAACGAAGAATTTAAGAAGAGACGGATTGGCCGAAGAGGACCCACATCTTGGCCTGCAAGATCACCAGATTTGTCGCCTTGTGATTACTGGCTGTGGACACACGTGAAGACCAAGGTGTATTCGCAGAAGCCAGCTTATCTGAACGATCTCAAGAACAAAATAACTGATGTGCTTTTGAACATTCCAGACGAGCGCCGCCAACACGCAATTCTTGGTTTCCCAAAAAGACTGCAAGAGTGTTTGGACGTGAATGGTGCACAATTGGAGGTTGGCGATGAACCTTAACTAACTGAAACAAAACTTTGAACCTTTCTGCAAATACACGAAAAAGTATTTGTTAATACATCACGTAGTTTCTAAGTTACAGAGTTTTACTTTCTTGAAGGATTTTATGCACACGCTGTATGAACTCATTGATGTAAGTTTTCATCCATTTCCCAATTAAATTTATACTTAAAACTATATACTAGTTCTTTTTCAAACACTCTGTATTTAGAAAGGTGAGACTCCACTATATAACGTTTACTTCGAAGTGTTTTTCCGTATTTCTGATAGTTTCGTAGTAATCTACTTTAAAACCAATAAAATGAAAGGGAGAAAATTAATTTTTAAAATAATAACCGCGATACTTAAAACTTAAGAAAGATAGTAGGGTATCAATGTATGTTTTAGGACACTTTTCCCATTCCACCCCCTAACTGTCAAAAAATTATGAAGCCACCACTGACTATTGTATTTTAACACAGAAGGATAACCCAAAGTGAGATCGCATAGGCTTTTATGACATTTAAAATCATAAAAACTTACATCTAAAATTACACTACACTACACTATATATAATTACACTTTTTACTCTATCCCATAATGACCCCAAGCTAATGTATTTATACCATCTTTTAATATATATCTTTATCGTCTGAGGAATCTAGTGCCAGCTTATGAACGGTTATGCTATATATATCGTGCTTATAACTCCTAATAAGGTTTATGTCTTTATATGTTTTTACATTTTTAAAAAAACTTTCTTTATAATCATTAAACTGCAACTCTTTTGATATTACAGCTTCAGTTACTCCTTTAGCTTTTTTCTCTTCTTTATTTTCTACTCTATAAGCATACATCTTTTATATCAATTCAATAAACTCCGTCATTATCTTACCTTTATTCTCATCTTTCATCTTACCTATTACATTTTTTTATTAGTGGTAGTCCATATACATTATTTTCCTTGTATTCACTCGTGTCAAACTGGTCAACTATTTCTGCTATATCTTTATAAAATTCTTCACTCTCAATCTCACGTATAAAGCTATCGGTATCCATATAACATAAATCTATATTGTTTCCATATTTTGGCTTCATAGTGTTTTATTGAAAATCATACATTAATAGTTTTTATAGTTCTAATACACTCATACCAACATATATTGGCTTTTTAAATGTTAGTCGCTCTTTTTTCATATGTATAGCACATAAATTCTCTGTAAATATTGTTCTGTAATCAAAATTAGGTTTTGCAATTAATTTTTCTACTCTTTCAGGATCACATTCTAATTGTATGGGCTGCCTATTTCTAATATTTTCCATAGTCTTTCCAAATACTGAGTTATTCATGAGCTTATAAAAATCTTCTTCAAACTTTTTTTAGCTTGCGTTCTTATATTTGTATTTAAATCAATGTATTTCTTTAACCAGTCTGATTGTTTGAATTCTAATACTCTATGCACTTTCTTTAATTTCATTCCAAGCGACATATATAGTTTTAAGTTCCTATAGTGAATTACATATCTCTCCTTAGTATAAAGTGTTGTTAGTAGTTTTGATTGTTTAGATTCTGGTGGGCACATGTTTTCTGCAGCTAATGGTAAATCAGAATGTTTGTTGTGTAAATACTTTGAATATTCTAAATCTACTTCTAATATGTAACCAGTTTCTGAGTCAATTGGGATGTTCGTTATATCTATGCAAGGTTTAATCCATTTAAAATCTTTATAAGGCATATATTGACTCATCGCCCACCCATATAAGTTGTTTGCGTCTAGATATGCTAGGTATGTTGAACTCTCATCTTTATTATAATCTTGCATATATTTGTTGTTAGCTTTTACATTCTTTTACTACATTGTGAGATTCCTCCTCGTATACCCTTTTCTAGCATTAGTATTTTATCATAATCAGTCAACATTTCTAAGTTAATTTTAGTCATCTTTAACATTGCATCCCACGATAGGCCCGGTGCTATATAATACCAACCAGGATCTAATCCATATGCCTTTAAACACACATCTTTAAAGTTTTCAAGTATATCTGTTAATTGAAGGACATCTGTTTTGTTATAATGTTCAGTTAAGTCCCTCACTAACTTCAGATCGAATTCTTTACAAACTCGTACATGAAGCTTATGACGTTGAGGACTCATTTTTTCTCCTGTTAATCGGTTCGTAAATTTGTCTATAGATGATGGAACAGGTTCTTCTAATTTTTCAAACGAATCAACATAATCAAATGGATAATCGCCTTTAGTATTAACTAGATCAAGCTTATCAATCGGGAAAAACTTTAATGTTTCTCGAAATTGTTCTGGTTTTAAATTACTAGTTAACTCTGCTAAACTCTTTGGCATAAATCTAAATGAATCAACAAATCTTAAATGTATTCCATCTTTTTTGGTCCTGCTTTTATATATTTTTCATATGTTATGTACCTTTCTTCATTATTTGCGATCAGTTTAATTTTCTGTGTATCATAAGCTAACTCCTTAATAAACAAATGCGTATCATAACCAGTTAAATTGTGAAGAAATACTTGAACAAAGTTAGGAGTTTTATAGTTTAAATTGCAATAACTGTGAGCTGCACCTCTAAACTTTCCAGTTAAATGATCGTGATCTCTTACTTTTGCTTTATTTTTATTTATCTTATACAAACATTTTCTTAATTCGTATTTCCATTCTTTTATTTTTTCACTCATATCATCTCTATCCTTGTAGAACTCTATTTTCTTCTTTAATATATTTATTTTTTTCTCAACAGCTGGTGGTCATTCAAGTTTTTCTCGCATATATGACAAGTATTCGAACTGTTATATGCTTCTATTTCCTCCTCACTAAGCGGGGTCATATCAACTACCCTGTTATATATTTCCATAATTTCTATTGCTTCTTTTTGTAACATTTCAATAAATACTTTCGCAGCATCTGGACCTATATAACTAACAGGACTTTTATAATCTCCATTTGAATATTTAACATAGTAACAAAAACTCATTGGCTCATGCTTTTGATATTAATTACTGTTTTACTACAATTATGTTCTATTTTTAACTTACATAAGATACATTTAAAGTCAGCAAATATGACAAATGGAACTCTTAATGATCGATTATAGTTTTGAAACTCTATTTGATTGTCGTATGGTTTTGGAAGTGCTATTCTAACAGCATCATTCTCTTTACAATATAGCTCCTGGTTCTGTAATTGCTTCTCATTTCGAAAGTGTCTTGTTAAACATCTATCACAAAAGTATAACTTCTCGGTATGTTTTGTCACTTGACTTCTTATTAATCGTGATAGGCCTTTTATCTAACAAAAATGACTATTATTTTGATCATCTTTTATATATAATAAATTAGCATGTTTTTGTTGCTTTGTTTTTGTGATTTGGAGTGGATATACATTATAGTTCTTGTCATAGCTGCAAACAATGATAGAAATATTACTTCTTCTTTCAAATTTCGGAATATCTTTTAATTGTACAGGAAATTCATTGTTATTACAATATTTCTTTTCTAATTACTCAACAAGACGTTTATAGTGTGAAGGTCTTTCAGGATGTATTTCAACAGGTTTTAAGTAACTTGCAATAGAATACAAGAAACATTTATTGTCTTTATTTTTAACATTAATCACTGCTTTCTTAAGTTTAATTGGTTTATGAAGTTCAATATAGGTAGAAGCTCTTAATGGTACATACTTGTTTATTCTGATTTGTAAATATTTAATTTGATATGATGTCCATCCTGATCCTCTACCTTCAAATTCTTCCATTTCTCTACGAAGGTTTTGTTTGGCATAAGATATATATTCATTTAAGTCAGTTGATTCTAATATTCTCTCGTTTGATGTTTTGAAATTGCGCTCCTGTATTTCTTTATCTTTAATATAGTCACAAATGAAAACGAGATTTACTTTAACAGGGTGGAATTTTAATTCTTCTTTGATTTTGTTAATAGCAACTCTTCCACTTGTATCTAAAAATTTTATTGGGTCTTTATATCCACCTACGTTTTCAACTTTAATAGTTTGTAAACGCTTCTTGAGTGCTGTTTCTTCTAATTCTATCTTAATTGGTATACGTGTTGGTTTCGGTCCTTCAATTACTTCTTGTTTAAATGGGAATATATTTCTAATCTGTCTTCTGCTTTGTTCATCATCATATTGTTTAAGAAGGTTTATTAGTTCATGTTTTCTTAATCGGGAATATCTTTTGATTCCCTTCTCCCTACATTGTCGTCTTAACTCTATTACAGTAAATCTACTATAATTACTCATCTTTTAATATATAGAAAATCTTACTACTCAATTTTTATATTCGCCGGATTATTTCTGTTCATTTTTGTACCATTTTTAGTTCCATATATCCTAATACAACGCTTAACATTGTACACTCCTGCCATTGTCTACATATTACGCGTTGTATTAGAACACGACCTTGATGAGAATAACCCATCAAAGTCACATATACACATATTAAAATTAAATCATTTTTGTAAACTTACTCATCATCATCATCACCATAATCATCACTACCATATTTATATCCATCATCACTACTCAAATCAGATGTTTTTTGTTGCATTATTAATAATTCTTTTTCCTTTAACAGTATTTGTTTCTCTAATAGTGCTGCTAAGAGTTTAAGATCATGATGAATTAGTTTAAGTCTATCATATAATAAATCAAATTCTTTCTCCATATTTATTATATAGAAAACCAACAAAAATGAGATAAATTTAAAAAATCTAAGAATAAAAACGAACAGGTGAATATGACTAGTGCTAAGGACATATTATCTTACAAACCTAGATTTGATTGTGTATGTAAACATTTAGATATTAGTGGTTATAATGATGAAGACAAAATAAATTTTAGCATCTCCATAGGTATGTTAGATCATTTGTTCAAGAAAGCCGCTAAAGAAAAGAACTCATTTCTTATACAAAACATTCTCTATACAAACGTTATGAACTTGTCTGATGAGATATTAGATTCACTGACTGAAGAACAATGATTATCTATAGGTTATGATGATTATGAGGAGGAATATAACTATGATCACATTACAGAAGACTTCATACGTAAATATCTGCAGAAAGTTAATTTGAGTGAAATATGTTCATGGAAAAAGTTATCGGAAGAGTTTATAAGAGAATTAGCTGATAAAGTTGATTGGGAGATTATTTCGGAAAGCCAAGACTTATCAGAAGACTTTATAGGAGAATTTGCAGATAGAGTTCACGGGAGAGAAGGATCGTATAATCAAAACCTATCTGAAGAATTTATTAATGAGTTTATAGACAAAGTTGATTTTGATGCTATATCTTATGGAAGCAAACTCTCTGAAGCCTTTATACGAGAACATGCAGATAAAGTTTCTTGGTGGCACTTATCTGGAACTCATCAATTATCAGAAAATAAATAGAGAAGATGTGCTTCACTTAAAAAGTTCAACATATGAAATAAAACTTGCAGGTAACGAGATAAATAATATAATTTCTGGAACATATGTGTACAAAAAGATATTGCTTTTTGGATATCACATAACTTTTACGAAAAATGTTCTGTAATCATCGTGGACTATTTCTTTTCTAATTTTACAATGTGGTTTGTTGTTTGCGGAATTAAAATCTTGCGATTTAGTGCGAAGAAAGTTCCAAACAACGTACGGGGAAACATCCCCAGCAGAAACAATTATCAAGAGGTGGTACGAGAAGTTCAAAGAAACGGGAACTGTGTCAGGTTTTCCACGTAGTGGATGGCCAGGAACGAGTAACGATGCGATTTGCACGTTGCAGGACAGCGTAGCCAGGAGTTCAATGAAGTCGCTTAAACGTAAGTCATTGGAACTGATTACACCGAAGTCAACGTTACACAAAATCGTACGCAAGAATTTGAAGGTTCGGCACTACAAGTTAAAATTTGTGCACGAGCTGATAGAGGAAGACTGTGGTATAAGAATGGAATTCTGTGATTGAATGCTTACCCGCTTACAAGAATATGGTGGCCTTCTGTCTCCATTTCTGTTTTCAGATGAAGCCACATTTCATGTGTCGAGAAAAGTGAACAGGCACAACTGCCGAAATTGGGAATTGGAAAATCCACGTGAATTCGAGGAGCACAAGCGCGGTAGTCCCAAAATCAATGTGTGGCGTGCTGTTTCAATGGGCCACATTATCGTCCCTTTTTTCTTCGATGAAGAGACGGTAGATAGTAACAATTATCTGAGCATGTTGCAGCCATTACTTTTGCCAGAACTTACTAGGTTAGGCGTCCTTAATGAGATACACATTCAACAGGATATGGAACCGCCGCACTATGCCCTTCAAGTTCGAAAGTTTCTTAACGAAGAATTTAAGGAGAGACGGATTGGCCGAAGAGGACCCACATCTTGGCCTGCAAGATCACCAGATTTGTCGACTTGTTTTTACTGGCTGTGGGCACACGTGAAGACCAAGGTGTATTCGCAGAAGCCAGCTTATCTGAACGATCTCAAGAACAAAATAACTGATGTGCTTTTGAACATTCCAGACGAGCGCCGCCAACACGCAATTCTTGGTTTCCCAAAAAGACTGCAAGAGTGTTTGGACGTGAATGGTGCACAATTGGAGGTTGGCGATGAACCTTAACTAGCTGAAAGAAAACTTTGAACCTTTCTGCAAATACACGAAAAAGTATTTGTTAATACATCACGTAGTTTCTAAGTTACAGAGTTCTACTTTCTTGAAGGATTTTATGCACACGCGTATGAACTCATTGATGTAAATTTTCATCTATTTCCCAATTAAATTTATACTTAAAACTTTATACTAGTTCGTTTTCAAACACTCTGTATTTAGAAAGGTGAGACTCCACTATATAACGTTTACTTCGAAGTGTTTTTCCGTATTTCTGATAGTTTCGTAGTAATCTACTTTAAAACCAATAAAATGAAAGGGAGAAAATTAATTTTTAAAATAATAACCGCGATACTTAAAACTTAACAAAGATAGTAGGGTATCAATGTATGTTTTAGGACACTTTTCCCCTCCCACCCCCTAACTGTCAAAAAATTATGAAGCCACCACTGACTATTGTATTTTAACACAGAAGGATAACCCAAAGTGAGATCGCATAGGCTTTTATGACATTTAAAATCATAAAAACTTACATCTAAAATTACACTACACTACACTACATATAATTACACTTTTTACTCTATCCCATAATGACCCCAAGCTAATGTATTTATACCATCTTTTAATATATATCTTTATCGTCTGAGGAATCTAGTGCCAGCTTATGAACGGTTATGCTATATATATCGTGCTTATAACTCCTAATGAGGTTTATGTCTTTATATGTTTTTACATTTTTAAATAAACTTTCTTTATAATCATTAAACTGCAACTCTTTTGATATTACAGCTTTAGTTACTCCTTTAGCTTTTTTCTCTTCTTTATTTTCTACTCTATAAGCATACATCTTTGATCTCAATCCAATAAACTCTGTCATTATCTTACCTTTATTCTCATCTTTCAGCTTACCTATTACCTTTTTGTTTATTAGTGGTAGTCCATATATATTATTTTCCTTGTATTCACTCGTGTCAAACTGGTCAACTATTTCTGCTATATCTTTATAAAAGTCTTCACTCTCAATCTCATATATTAAGCTATCGGTATCCATATAACATAAATCTATATTGTTTCCATATTTTGGTGCTCTAATAAGTGCTCTAATTCCATTACTTCTGGTCCAGGTAATTTCCAGTTGTGAGAACGTCTAGACAGATGCAACACAACTTACACGTAATTTTTCACGACACTGACAGCAGTTGGTAGCCTTAATCCAGGTGTTTATTCAGGTAAACTTATAAAGTAGGTGACTAACGAAACGGTTGTACATTCTAAGATCAATATATATGGTTTAGATTGTTTTCCAAATAACACCATATGCTTATCTTAATATTGCTGTGTATGTAATGTATTGTTTCTTTATATATACATATATATTATTAATGGATGTATTATTCATGTATTATTATAGTATTATTTCTTTATATTTTCATGTATGTTTAGAGAAATAAAAACATTGACCACGCATGATCAGAAAATGCTTGGAAGTAGCTGAAAATATCAAATCTAAAACAACTGCTGCAAATAAGCTAGTAAATGATTGCCTTCATTGAGAGACCTTCTCCAATTGTCCTCATTCCAACATTTGTTTCTTTCTTGAGGCGAGAAAATCTTGCTTGTTGCACTGAGTATGTATTGAAATTGAAATTGAAACATTTGGAAGGTTGGAACCTGACAGATATTTGAACCCGGGTCCACTGAATAGAAGTTCAATGCGCTAACCATATAACTTCGGCGTCACTTCATCTTCCATCTAAACTATTAGCTAGTTAAAAGCATTGCATGGAATACTATACACAAAATGCTCGTAGCAATATTCGTATAAAGAGGCGTTCGTTATGAGTGTCACAATGACTTACTCGAAGTTTCCTTCTTTAACTCAAAAACAAGTTATATAGATCTTCATCAATTAGAAAAATATCACGAAACGTCCTTCAAGATGAGTCTAACTCATCGTTTTTACCTGGTCCCGATTTAAATTACTGAATTTCTTCCTCACCCTAACTTCTAATTTCAAAAGAAGAAAAGCCGGCAGACATTATTTTCGCATTCTTTGAGTTGCATCAACACATGTAGATATAGTGTATTCTATGTTTATCTAACAAAACTACTAGTTTATTTTCTTATCTTTGTATGAGGAATTGATGGCAAAATGTTAAAGCAGAGAAATGTCATTTCAGTGACCCGGGTTCGAATCCCGGCTTGAAGTTTATTTTTCTTTATTAGAAAGCATTCTTTACATATTTTTTATTATTATTTGTATGCGTATAATTGTATGAATTTTGATGGCAACTGTCGCTGAATATATGGGAATTAGAAAGTGAATATGGGAGAACTATGAACTAAAATAAATAGATGAGCGTAATTATATTATAAAATTATATGGCAAACGCATTTTATCTTATCCCAAACGGATATCGTTGAATATACACGGTTAAAGGAGCACTCTGTTGGTCAAATTAAAGGAACTCAACGATTTAACCCTCTATAAGGAGACGTTGCTTATGTGAGTGTTACAATAATTTACTCCAGATCTGTTTCTTTAAACCAAAAAGAACTTATATAGACGTTCCTCAATGAGGAACATACTCTGAAACGTATTTCAATTTAAGGCTATGTCATAGTTTTCAGGAATTTTAGATATGGGGATGAGTCGAGATAAAACTTTACTAGGCTCGAAACTCGAAGCGCATTCGTGTCGAGTCAAAGATAATTTTCTCGAGTCGAGTTCAAAGTCGAGTCACTGTTCTGAGGTTGAGTTTCGATCGATTAGAAATGAAAAATGAAATCTTTAAGTTTTACGTCCCACGGTTATGCCGGTTAGGCTAAAGGAGACGGTGATGATTAGAGATGAGTGAAATGGTGGAATGAAGAAAGTGGGAGGAAACGGGAGAACCCCGAGAAAACCCACGAGCACGGTGTTTGTCCACCACAAAGTTCACTTGGCGGGGGCTGGGATCGAACCCGGGACCCCAAGCACCAGAGGTGAATGCTCTACCACTGAGCCACCGCGCCCCCTGTCAATCGATTCGAGTTTGAAAAATGTTTCGCTCGTTTAGCTCCTTTTAACTAGTTTTGAAATCATAACCAGATTAGACTGGAAAGCGAAAGCTATGAGAAATGTAAGCAGTAATGTGGTATATTTTTAGTGTTGCTCATGAAATTTGAAATTTCTCATATCTCGTCTCGTCTCGATTAACAAGACGACAATGGATTTGTATAACGAGACAGCCTCAAATGTCGTAAGCACTAACATAAGTATATATTGTATTTCTTACCACCAAGGGTAGACCTGCACGGTCAAACATTCGAGCCGGAGCAGCCCAACCCAGATAGTGATGTTAACCGAGTGAGCTCGGTTCAACTGAGCGAAGAGCTCGAACCGACTCGGTTGAGATGAGGCACCTACTAGGCTTAGGTGAGCCATGGGCTCATGCCAGCTTCGTTTGGGTAAGCCATCAGCTCAGTTTGGTTCGACTCGAGCAGCCTTGGGTGGATGAGGTACTGGCTCGGCTCGATAGGGAATGAGCTGTGAGCCGATACGTTCGAGCCGTTGAGACCCCTAAACCCGGGTCAAGCAGTTTTGAACAATTTTGGCCGACGCCCTCTAATTTGTAACGATTTTTGGTTTGAGACCGGAGCTTGCTTCTCCGGATCCAGATCCAGAACTTAAATCCAGAACCTCGAGAGCGATGTCCTTCCCTCCTAGACTTCACGACTACCGATGTCAGCAGTCAACTAGCGTATGCAGATATACCTATCTTTAATTTTTATACATGGTGTTGCTATAATAATAATAATAATAATAATAATAATAATAATAATAATAATAATAATAATAATAAGTAGAAGTAGTAGTAGTAGTAGAAGTAGCATCATTCGTAATAATTATATTGTTTATATGGGATACTTGAAGAAATTACTTGAAACTACACAGAGCATTTGGTACGATTTTCCTCGTTTTGACTCGAGTCGTATCGAAACTCGAGTGAAATTCGAGTCGAGTTGGAAGAAATTTTCCGAATCAACTTCTCGAGTCGAGCTCAAAGATGTATGTATCGAGTCGAGTCGAGTCGAGTTTGAGTAAAAACTCGCTCGAACTCACTCGTGCCTACCCCTACAATCCATCTTTACCTTCTAGTTTCCAAAGAAGAAAAGACGATATGTTTTTCTCACATTCTTTGAATTATATCAACACGTGTAGAAATAATGGGTGACTAGAAGAAATAATGGGCATCTAACATAACTACTAGTTTTTTTCTTATCTTTGTCTGAGGAATAGATGGCAAAGTGTGAGAGCAGAGAACTGCCATTACAGTCACCCGAGTTCGAATCCCAGTGTGCCATTTATTATTTCTTCTTTATTGGAATGTATTGTTTTCATAATTGTCATAAAATGAATAATATGCATACTAGAGCCGTGGAACAAACAACATTAGAAAGCTTAAAGATTGCTCTAGAAGTTGTATTATATTGGACAAACCCGTAAACTAAAGAGTCATAATTGAAAAGTTCAAAATAAATTGTAAGTTTTCAATTTCGCATAGAAACCCGATGCAGCAAGCATCGCCAAAACCTAGTTTCCCACTTACCGGTAAATGTCGATCGTCGCTATAGCGATGCGTCGAAGGACTGCCGCTAGTATGCCACAGGTGGCAGGGTTTCGTTTAGTCGAAAGACATATATAGAGTCGGGGTATTGAAGGAACCACCGCGTAGCAGTGAGAACTCATTGTGTCCGAGCTTCTTCAATTTGTTGCGGAGAATCGCGAAGGGATCAACATGAACTATCGCCAGTCGTGTGCATGAGGTTGTTATTATAATTTGTCTTTTCCTGACGAATTGTTCCTAATGTGAGCTACAGGGATGTAGAGTAACTCCTTCCTCTACAGCATGAAGTGAAAAATCTTGGTGTGAGTGCGTACAATTGTATGAATTTAGATGACAACTGTAGCCGAATACGGGAGAACCATGAAATAAAGTAAATAGACGCGTACCATTTTGTTATAAACGTACATAACGAATGGACTTTATCTGATTTCAAATGGTTATAGTCGAATATACCTGATTACAGGAGCACTCTGATTAGCCAAATTAAAAATACCTCAAGGATTTATCCCTCTACAAGCGAGGTTTTCTTTATCACTTCTGTGGCCTAGTCAGAAGCGCACGCTACTAGTAATCAAAAGGTTGGTGGTTCGCGACCACCCCAGGGCAATATTTTTAACTTTTTAGTGCTTTTCAGACTCACCTTAATGTAAGCAAATTACGCTTACAGGCGATTTAACATATTTTGGAGAGAATTTGGTTTTTCATTGTCGTTTCTTCGCGTCTGCCTCTAGTGGGCTGCTAGTGGTATAATTTTGAAAACGGAAGTGGGGCCACCGTGTATCGTCGCTACACCAACGTTTATCGAGATATCTTAAGTTGGCCATCGGTGGTGCATCGACTCTTACGACATGTCCAGATTGTAGTCTCATATATGTACTAAAACACTACAATGTAGCATTTTGGGCAGTCAATGGTATTCGATTCAAAATTAAGCATAAACCAAACATTATTTCCGCATAATACTTTACTGTTTTATCGTGACTGAAATCAGAACATTTCACCATTATTACACTGGAATTGTAAAAGCGCGTAATTACTTAATTCACTGCACATACCGTTTTTCCTTCTCTCAGAACAGTGATGTCTTAAGGGTTAATTTCCTAATGTTGGGATCGCGGGTTCGATTCTCGCTGAGACAGTTAAGGAAATTTTTATAACTATCAATATTGATTCTTCTTATGTGTACTAACATGAATAATATTCCATTTCTCTCGGTCTCGAAGTGGAGACGACTTCCTTCACAGGTGAAATGCCAACAACATAAAATTACGACATCCGTATTAACGTTGATTCGTACTGTCTGGAAACGTAACATGTTTGGACAAAAATTCATGAATACATAAGGGCTAAACACGTCCTTACTGCTGTAGTATAGGCCAAAAATGAGTTGCTAGGAATTGATTCTACTTGTTGACAAATTGCAAATAGTGATCGAATGTGTTGATAGAATTCAGAGAATGTGAAAATAATTTCTGTCGTCTTTTCTTCTTTGGAAATTAGAACTTCTGGTAAAGACTAGTGATGGGCAAAATGATTTATTTCGGAGAGACGATTCATTTACTCTGATTCACTAAAATGATTCGATCATTTAATTCGTTCATATGAATTTGTTGTCAGCGTACTCCCTTCTCGCAAGTGAATTGGTTGGGAATGATTCGCTCATTGAATCAGTTAGGTTTCCATGCATCTATTTTGTGCAGATGAGTTATTCGATCATATTAATTGAGTGGGAATTATTCGATCATATGAATCGGTTGGGCTACTGCATTTGTTTTCTCCCCAACTTAATAAATTGCTTGTGAGGAAGTACAACGTCGTGTATCATCTTTGCCACACGTCACGGCCAACGTTGCATTGGGGAGATTGGTGGCTCGGGAACTCTTAAGCCTCATTGGTATTATGAAGTTTCAATAATATGGTGTTGCTCTACTCGCATTGTTGTTATTTTTGTATCCTGTTTTCATATTAGGGCTTGAGGCAAAAACTAAAACGGTTGCAATCTCCACGTTTCTTCTGCCAATTTCAGTTTCTCGAGGAAATACTTTGTGGAAATATACCCCATAACATTTTCACGGGATACGAGCAGTTTTAACAATTTATTTTCAACTTCTTATTGTTTACATATTAATATTGGGAAAATACAGAGCCCTAAGTGCAATGTATAGGCTACCTTCATGTTTTTTGGTTTTAAATACAAAAAGTACTATCCAACGAGTCCGTAGCAGTATATTCATTTCTGGTGCGTATTATTTGCACAGGTTATGTACACTTTGTTAAGTACACATTGTGTTAATAGATTTCTTTTATTATTATAAGTCTTACAGTTTTGCACTATAGGCTAAAGAAGAGGTAGATGATTAGTTAAAGTAAATTGTTATCTCCCAATCCATTCTATTTTATCCTGAGGTCACCGTGACTCACTTATAAAGCCGTTACCTCCAGTAAGAATGCTTCCTGGTTTCATCCACTGCTAAATAAATTTTTGGTGTACATCATGATGTCCGTGGGTTTTGTCTGGGTACTCCCGTTTCCTCCCACACTCTCATTCCACCTATCCTTCCATCATCATTTACTTGCCTTAATCATTTGTTTTCGTTATATTAATGACATAAACGTGGAATGTTAAAATGCGAAATTCCTATTATATTTTATTATATTCTAAAATCTGTTCTATTTTATTCCTGACTGGCAAAAAATAATGATCTTCTTGAATTCTTTTCAGCTAGAGAAGAGGGAGAATTAACACATCAACATATATTTATTATTATTGTGATAATTTCAAAAGGTTTAATTCGGGGAGTAAACGCGGAATCACTGTTCGTGTATATTCTTAAGAGAAAACCATTATTTAGTTAAATTTGAGTTGAGTTGATTTTGAGCTTACCGTGACATTCAGCAGCGACGCTATATGAGACGTGGACCTACTGATTAACATGGAATGCGGACCACATGAGCTCTGGTCGGGAATCGATCCTGAGTCTCACACATCCTCTTCTTTACATGGAAGCTCAAAAACCATTTGTATCTCTACGCCCATTTCAATAGACTTGTAGTAAGGCGAAAAATAGGTTCCACTATACAAGGGAGCCGATTTCTCTGTAACTTTGTGGGATGCATTAAGGTGTGTTTTGTTGCAGACAAGAGTCTAAAGGATTTTGAGACTAATTCAATTTATGCCAAATATTGAATATTCATAAAAATACATTTGAGGATTCAGGGGGTCCGGGCTCCCAGAATCAGCGTTCTTGCCACTAACCTTTTGTTGCGTATGGACAAGTGTTTCTACGGAAAGATGCATTGCATTATCTTCCCAGAAAGACTCTACGTTCGTTTTTCTATACATGTATATACATTTGCGAAATTCATTATGTACAGTACAAATAGTTTACAGTGCACTTTTTCTGTGTAAATATTGAATTTTGATTGAATATAATATAGTACATTGAGTTGATTATGTAACATTAAAATTGTTTTTTTTTTTTTTTTTTTTTGCTAGTGCAGTTGAAAGTAATGGTAATAGCTTTATCCAGTGTACATACAGTAACTTGATAAAATAGATAAGTGGTCATCAACAGTTTGTAGAAACTAACTATGAAATCGAATTACATCTAATTGAGCAACACTGTCATTAATTCACGACTAGGAGCAAGCAACAGAAAAGTTTATTTTGAAAGTAATCTGCTTCTAAATACGCGGCTACCTCTCTTCGCAAGAAGCAACCCTACCACGCAGGAAGAAAAATAAACGCAAGCATCTACGAGAGCAGGCAGAAAAAGGGCGCGTACTGTTCTTTTTCTTTTACCATTTCCCGTGAACTGCAAGCGCATTTACAGAAGCAATCCTAACAATTCTCTCACACAAGCTGGCACTTTGTCATTCTGAATTCATTTCCATCACGGTAAGCAATTCAGTAGAAAGGGCAAATGATTTATTAGAAGAATCGATTCACTTTTGACAAAAATCGTAATTCACTTGATTCACGCCAGGATTCGTTCATTATGATCGAATCAATCATGATCGACACAATATTAGTAAAGACGAAATGTTATGTAAATCGGGACCATCCGTGCAAGCGATGACCATCGCCGTAAATTAGATTTTTTCTGGGTGGTTAAGCTTTAATAACTTATTTGGGCGCCACAGCAAAAGATGTTTTTCTAATTCTTGGACTCCCTCTTTCAAACTTTCTCTTAATCTGTATGACCCCCGAAGCCTGTGGGCCCTCTCAGAGGACAAGGTATGCGGTTCCCGTATTCGCTGGGCTCATTCCATATATGACAAAATTATTAAGGGGACAATATTGATAAATCTCAAAGCCATACGAATAAATATTATTTTCAGAGCCCCTAGTACTAGACATTTGCTTACTGAAATTTGTCCATAACTCATTTTTGTATTATTTACTATTTGTGTGCTGTTATGTTTATGTAATGTTGCGACCTTATTTGATGTTTCATTTCTAATTTCTTGTTCGTATCATATATGGAGTAAGAAAGTTTTTTTCTGAAAATTTGCCACTCGAACAGCGGGGAGCTTCTTTGGGGGAGCAGTTGCCTCCTGACCCCCAAAAGTTACGGCTCAGCTGATGACGTAACCTCAACTTGAAGAACGTTTCGTGATATTTTCCTCATTCAGGAACGTCTGTATAAAATTTCTTTTTGAGTTATCAAGGAAATCTCGAGTAAGTCATTTGGATTAATTGCTTGTATTTTCTTCTTTATATTTTTAATTATATTTTGTTTTGTATTTGTTGGTTTTTGTTATATTTGAGTATCTAGTTTACATTTAACCATGAAACGATTTTAACTAGGTATTAGTTTTGGTGGAAACTTAAGTGGCCCGATAGGTGCATTGAAATTATGTTCGGTAGACACGGGTTCGTATCCCGATCAGGCTGAAACTTTCTCAAGTGTTCCGGTTTCAATTTAAATTTCAATGCATACTCAGTGTGACAAGCAAGATTTTCTCTTCCCTGGAAAGAAAATGATGTTGGAATAAGGAGAATTGAAGAAGGTCTGTCAATGGAGAGAGTGATTTACAAACTTATTTTCAGCAGTTGTTCTAGATTTGATATTTTCGTTTACTTTCAAGCATTTTCTGATGCATTTGTAATCAGTGTTTTATTTCTTTGAATATACAGTATATAATGAAATAATTCATTACAACACACAACAATATTGAAATTAACATACGATGTTCATTGGTCAACGCCCTCTAAACCAGAGAGATTGGTCTCAGAAGGGAAAAATGTTTCGTGTGTCATCTACTCATAATTTTACTTGCATAAAGACTTGACTCATTGCTATGAACTGCTGTCAGTGCGGAGAAGAGTTACGTGTAATTTGTGTTGCATATGTCTACGCGTTCTCACAATTGCAAATTATCTGGACCCCAAGTAATGATGTTGGAGCCTTTAGGGAGGAGATAATTTTGTGAGTAGCTGTACAATTTACCCCCAATTCACGCTGTCTTGCATTTTTTCGTCGCGTGTGCTCATAACGGAATTCCATGGTGTCTTCCGGATTGCCGTAAAACGGATGATTACTGCCTGTAGTAACACACACTTTGCAACCATGACAAAAACACCCGGGACGCTCATTGACGTGCTCTTGTAATATCTCAGGATCTTGGTAATAGGCACCAACTGAGAATTCCGCAACAAACATTCTTTATGTCGAGCGGCATGTAAGATTTGTTTTCCTTCGGTTTTTTCAATGTCGGCCAGCGATTGCATTGGAGCGATCGATTGCTTTCTTCTCAATCGATAGCTATTTGCCGGTAGAATTTCAATGGTATTGGGCTTGAGGAAATTTCGACGGAATACTAAATTGGAAGTACTTGCAATTGTTATCGTCTTAAAAAAGGATTCACTTTGTTTTATGCTTCAAATGACTTCATAAACGAAACACATGCTTGTCGCAGTACATTGACATCTTTAATGCAATTAAGACTCCGTTTCAGGAAGTTGTCCAATATACGATTGATTTTCCTTGGTGTTGAAAAAGTGTGGGTAGTAGCCTTTGGTTGCAGGTAAATTGAATGCTTTCGACAAATTGCTTAATGCCATAGGAAGGAAGTTCAGAGAGTAAATGAATGTTAGATTATTTAGCGTTAAACTCAGTATCTTGGTTCCATTTAATGTGACGTCAATTATCCATTGACATTGCTCTACCATAGTCTTTATAATAAAATGTCCATCGTAACTCTTAGAATTGAGAGCGAGGCAGAAAATCCAGTTTATGTTTGGCCGACGTTCCCGGAAATACTGAAGAAAATCATAAACTGGATGCTCTCCTCGAAAATATACTGGCGCTGATTACACGTACTGGAAGACTGCTGGATATTATCATTTTCGACGCATGCATAACATACTTGTTGTGCAACCAATAAATTTGGAACGTGAACAAACATGTTATCGTCAATGTTCTTGTTCTGCATGGATTCTATATCGTAGAAAATCAATAAGGCATTTTTTGCAAGCATGAGTGAATTAACACCAGGTTTCAAACATTGCCGATCAGGAAGAATGAAGCATTGATGCGATCCTGGAACAATCTTCTTACAAACATTACAAAATATCTTACTGCAGTCATGAATGCGTTGTCCACTTTGTCACAAAAGAATATACTCTGTAAAATCTAGTACATTGTTTCACCATTTTACAGACAGGTTGCCCTTGATATACAGCACTCCGATGATTATTTAAACAGTCTTAGCTGTAAAATTGCCGATTACACTCGTTGCACAACATCAGCGTTCTTTTATTGTCACATTCGGGTCTTTGTAAATATTATGAACACGTTACTGGACAATGTTTCGCGTGCTCGTTACGGTGATCATACTTTTTGTGGTATGCTTCCCAGTAAAAGTGGGAGTCAAAATAAGGTGTTAAAGATTGAATAATGTCAAAATGTCCAGCGAAACAAATCAAATTTTCGTCGTGTGATTTTCATCGTTGGGTTCCTTCGTACATGTTATTATGACATGAGAAAGTAGTATTGGCTTTAACTTTATATTCTTTCAGGTAAGACTGAAATTGTTGAATTTCATTTAGTCTTGCACCATGGGAAAAATTCACACCTGCATTTCACAATAAGGCATCCACTTCTTGGTCGACAACACACTTTCTCTGATGTTGATATTGTGTATATCTTTTCTTGTTTACATTCTTGTATTTCTTACGCCAATAGCAATGAAAAACACGTACGCCAGACATCTTGAAACTTGATTTTTACGCGTACGATCCCTCGCTTGCTTCGTAGTAATTCTTCATTCTCTAGTATCCTTGCCGGAGACGACCATAGCCACGTGAAATATACACCGATGAAAATAAGCGGTGAATGGCTCGTGAAGGAGAAGCGAATTGATGCTCTCCAAAACTCTGACGAAAGAGCCCACATCGTCTCCAGTGTCAGATTTCGTGTCCGGCGAAAGCTTACACAAAATGGCTTACTGGTGTTCCGTGAAGATATTACCGATAAAGCAACCATCGCCTCAGCGTCGACATTGACTAATAAATGATCCAGCTTTGTTTGAAAAGTGTTGTGCATGTACTGGACATAATCGGTTCCTGCGGGTAGTGCGTTAAATTGAATTTCCATCATTCTGAACTCAATATTAAACATTTTATAATTATGAGTGAACGGTGAATCCCGAATCATTGCGAACGGTGAATCCCGATTCGGATATGGTTGAAAAAAGAAAAAACAAATGAACAGGTACAATTGCAATAAATTATGTAGGGGTGAAAAGAAATTTAACAGCGTTAATTTCCATTTTTCTACAAAGAGAACAGAAAGAAAAATCTTAATCAACTGATATCGTGATAAACAGGAAGTCATAACATTCATGATAAAGTCGTAACTAAGAAATTCATGTCAAGGTCGTGATTTTGACTCCCGAGTTTGATTGATTTGATTCATAGTTCCATTATTAAAGCACATGTAGTAGATATCAAACCAGAAACCTGACTTTTTAGCTCCGTGTTTTAATTAATTAAGTTCCTGAAATGAACATTTTATGATCGTAATAGTGGAAATCAAACTCGAGACCAAGTGATATACATTACATCAGCATGTAACTGACCTACGATTCTGTAGTGATAAAAAGAATGCATGAAATAAATGGATCTTCCAACTGCTCTTAGATGCGAAAGACTACGCTTAACACTAGAACGGTTGCTGGGTCATATTTGACCCATTTCGAACTTTACGGTTTGACAACTTTTGTATTTTCTTGCGAATCGGATCGAATTATTGTGACTTTTACTCGTTCTCTGAAAGAAATATTTGTACTAAGTATCACTCTTATCCACACTTTGTCTTTTGAAATACCAAACAATTATACTAGAACGACGGCGTGGGTCAAATTTGACCCAACTCTTTGAATAGTGATATTTTGTTGCATTGTAGCAACACTGCTGGTTAGCGTCTTTATCTTGCGATTGTCCTTTCTCATAATAGACTCTCCCATTCCAGCTCGTGTCCAAGGTCAGCTTGTCAGTAATTTTGTCAGTTTAGTTGGAGTTAATATTACTTTAGAAGGTATGTTGATTAGAAGAATTTCATTATTTTCGGACTGATGTGTTATTTCAAACACTCATTATGAGCAAGAAACTCATGACACCGGATGGAATACATGCAAATTTCAATGACATAAGTGAGGCCGAGTCTGACGCTGAATGCGTTGATATTTCTTCAGATGAAGAGTACCTGCCGAATAACAACGAATATAATGATTCGGATGAAATGTCGGAATTGGAAGAGATAGGCACCGAAAACCATACTTCTGCAAATAAGCGTCGTAAAATAGGTAAGAGTATTATTATTATTATTATTATTATTATTATTATTATTATTATTATTATTATTATTATTATTATTATTATTATTATTATTAAACATAAATTATATGTCTTACATCGTAACAAAATATTCAAATAATTTCAATTATTTTAACAAAAAAATTGCAAAGAATTTGCATTCTACTATGAAAATATATAATTTGTTTTTTTTTCTGTTGGTATCATTATGTTCAAATGCTTCATGAGAAGACGTTTATAGCACAAATAAATAATAATAAATAAATCACAGCTATATTCGATCCACTATTGGATGAGGCCTCTCCCCGGAGGGAGGACTTGGTCTGCTGGTCCCACGCTGACCAGACGTGTTGGGAGAGGAAAGCCGAAGTTCTCACCGTGATCGCCATTATATGATCGCCCCGCTGGTCTAGTCGTGAACGGGGCTGACTACCGATTGAGGGGTACCGGGTTCTATTTCCGGCGCTGCCAAGAATTCTTAGTTACTAACCAGTGGCGTAACCAGAAATGTCAAAGCTACTGAAACCAAAACGTGTAGAGGTCTAAATGGGAGACAACTTACTATCTCGTATGTTTGGATAACTTATATTTCAACCAAAGGAGTAGAATCTCTAAAGGATTGTCCGAATGAACAGGTCGATTACCATTCTTTTTGTCAGAGCTTTCATGATTAGAACGTAGCATATCTTATTTAGAAAACCATTACTCTATACTGACATTTTCTTGTTTGAACTACTGCAAGTTTACGACTGAGTATGATATTTTATGTTATATCAAGTTGTGTGTTTCCACAAATTCTAAATAGGAAAATCTTTGAGTTTTACGTCCCACGCTTATGCCGATTAGACTAAAGGAGACGGTGATTATGAGAAATGAATGAAATGGTGGAATGAAGAAAGTGGGAGGAAACGGGAGAACCCCGAGAAAACCCACGCACACGGTGTTTGTCCACCACAAAATTCACTTGGCGGGAGCAGGGTTTGAACCCGGGACCTCATGCACCAGAGGTATATGCTCTACCACTGAGCCACCGCGTCCCCAAATTCTAAATAGGAAAAGGGAAGTTATAGAAATACATAGATAAGTATTAAAACCATATTAGTAAAATATTTTTTGTGTAATACGTCACGTTTTTATTTGTAAACAATGTTTTTGTATGACCCATCTCCTTGTAGAGGAGTGACTGAACTTTGTTCTGTGTAAGACTGCAAGCTTAGATTGTGTAGATTAGGTTAGTTTAGTTCAGTTAGGTCTTACGCTTGAACAAACTATCTAGGTATAATAAGACCATGCAGCTGTACAAATATATTGTTATTACATGTTTTAGTTACGTATTTTTATATAATATGTCTCATTGTTGTCTGTGAATAAATATTCACGCTATGCACCTTCTCTTTTTTCCAAATAAAACGTCAATCAAACAGCATCACATGATTGTACAAATACTGGGAAAGATGCTGCTGGTCCAAGCAATCAAGCAGAACTCGTCGATCAAGGTACAATAACTCAAGAAAAGCACAGGAAACGTACGAGTAACAGGCTATCATATCTACAAGCTGGAACAAAGCTCGAAGCTCCAGATGAAACAAAGTGGACTATTGTATCAGGTAATGAACATACAAAAGGCAGGCGAAGTGAGCATAATGTTTTGAAAGAAGATTGTGGGCCTTCTTCTTACGCAAAACGCAACACAGACGACTCAGTTTTCAGCGCATGGCATCTTCTAATCAATAAAAATATATTGAAGCACATACAAAAGTGTACTGAGGCGGAATCTCATAGGGTACTGAAAAGTGAGGACTGGTCTATGTCGCTTGACGAGCTTCAGGCTTTCTTAGGCATAATTTATGTGCGCGGTGTAGTTGGAGCTAGACTGTTAGAGCTATATGCTCTGTGGTCAGATACGTGGGGACTGCCATTTTGTAAGCGTGTGATGCCGCGGGACAGGTTTAGAGATGTTATGAGGTTTTCGAGGTTTGACTAAAATCAACAAGATCAGAAAGACTGAAAACAGACAAATTTGCTCTGATGTCCCAAGTATGGAATGATTTCATATCTAACAGTCAGGTATAAACCAGGACCATACATCTCTGTAGATGAACAGCTGTTCCCATCAAAGTGTCGGTGCGAATTCACACAGTTTATGGCATCTAAGCCCGATAAATATGGTCAAAAGTCTTGGATGCCAGTTGATAAAGACTCAAAGTATATTCTGACTGCATTCCCATACTTACGGAAGGATGAACTGCGTGCAAATAATGAACGTTGTGCAGATCGTGTGGTGAAACAGCTTGTCGAGCCCTTCACGAAGAAGGGAATTAACGTTACCTGTGGTAATTATTTCACCTCACTGTCTTTCGCAAACATACTGAAAAACAAGTCTATGAGTATTGTTGGGACAATAAACAAAGCAAGACGTGAGGTACCAGTTCTTGTAAAAGAGTCTTGAGATGATTTGTACAATACATTTGTATTAAAAAAGAATGATGTAACACTTACTGTATATCAATGTAAACCAAAAAGAAAGGTCTTAATTTTGAGCAGCATGCATCCAGATGTGGCTATAGACACTAATAATAAGAAGAACAGAGTCCGTTCAGAGTCCCGAGACAGTTTTGTTCTACAAGGAAACAAATTATGGTGTCGACGTTGTTGACCAAATGGCAAGAAAGTACTCAGTCGAAGCGCCATCGCGACGCTCGCCAGTGCACACATTTTACAATCTACTTGACCTTGCAGGCATAAATTCATGGATTCTTTCTAGGTCAGTGACAAAGTGTCATATTTCAAGACGAGACTTTGTTTTCAAACTTGCAGAAGAGCTGTCTCAAAACTATGTCCGTCTGAGGAATGCAGTACCACAAGCTTCAAATATTCCTGGTTCAGAAGAGGGAAAACGTGAAGAGGTGCGCAAGAGGTGTCAAGTAAAACACCAATGCTCTGGAAAAGAAAAAAAAGAAGTGTAACTCATGCCAGAAACCCGTGTGCAAGCAGTGCACAAGGGTAGTGTTTCATGTCTGTGAAAATTGCCAACTCAGTCTGAAAATCTCGTACTTCTGTTCACGATCCACTTGCAACGCGATAAAGAAATTATTGAGCAACTAATTATTTAATGATCGTGTTATTTAGTATCATGTGTTTGTTTAAACTGCACATATATGTTTCATGCGTATACTAATATTACTATAAAATAAACCGATATTCTATATAATACATTTAATAATATCATTTTAACAATATTCATAAAAATAGCATGTTTCTTAAATTTGTATTATTGGCAAAAAATTGATCAATAAATATTAAGCTAGAGTTCAAAGAAGTTTTTAGTTTTATTGAATGAAAGTAATGTTTTATTATACAATAAATATTAGGTGGTATAGAATACAAATTATTAATAAAAATGGAATGGGTCATTTTTGACCCATTCCCGCCGTTCTAGAGAGAGTATCAAAAACACCGCCGTTCTAGTGTTAAGCACTTTTTCTAGCTCACAATGAACTTTAAAATGATGCGTTTGCAAGGCGATGGAACCCATCAAACCTTAACGTTACACAAATGTAATTGTCAAAATAAAAGCTGTATAGTGTAAAACTATTAAACCAAATATTCAGGCACTCTTTTTCCTCACAGTTAAGTAGATAGCGTACGTGCATCTGACATGAATGACCTTGGTTCAATCTTTGGTGGGTTTGCTTTCGCTGTCAAACCTTTTCAAGAATTTAACAATATTATTCTTATGCGTTGTTTTCAAATTTTCTCATGCATTCTTTTCAAAAATATGATAAGTGGTTAGCGTACAGCGAGCCACATTAATTATTGATGTACAAAGTCCGTGACTTAGGTAACCCAACTAACGCCTAATTACGCCTCGTAGAGTAGCTAGAACACCAACATGAAATTGTCCCATCTGTTAGAAGAACAAATCGTAAAGAGTGTTTTTGTGCAGGAATGAAGAGATACGCTAACTGACGAAAAGACAAAAGGTAGTCTTTGGATACTTGCACTCACAGTAACCATCATAACACCAGAAAAAATACACGGACACCAGAAGCACCGATGAGAAATTAACAGCCGGGGAACTTAAATAATCTTATAATTAACTCAAATGAGGGATTATAAATAAGTTGACTTACTTCAAATAACTATGCATATATGCGTATCAAATAATATACGGATAGATTATGCGATATATGTAGTAGATTATTTTTTAAGTAAACACAAAGCCTTGCGTTGAATTTTGGAACTATTAACAATAGTCCTACCTGCAAATCAATTAAAATATGGGTCGAGAATCCTGGGAAAAGCCCAGACTCCAATAAAAATTTTGGGTGTCTAACATGGCCTGAGCTCTTAGGTTCTGGCGACACTGATTGATACGTATTATTACTTCGAAAGAAGAACTTGTCCGATTTCATTATTCGTTAAATACTTTAGAAACTGCTAAATATTGGTATTACTGAGCGTATTTTCCGAACTAAGCGTATTTTCCCATAGGTTGTAAATATAACTGAAGATTCTTGATTTGAATAATATTTTGTGAACTTTTACACATTGAGACAAAAGGAGAAAAAGGAAAATATAGTGTCAATAAACAACAATTTAAAACCGCAAGAAATTAACGGTTAATATCAAACATAGAACCATTAACAGAATTAACTCTGAAACTCGTCTTCTTCATTCGTTTTTCTTCCTCTATTTTCAGGATTACATCATCACGGAATTTCTCCACTTGAGATTATCTTTCATTCAGCAGCATCCAACTGGAGCTCAGCTTTGTAAATGAAACATTTTTAAAAGTTGTAAATGGCGAGGGAAAGACTCGAACTCAGATCATCAGTTTAGAAAACCACAATGCTAGGAACTCACCTTGAGCGCAATGTAATAAAGAGTATTTTCTGTTCGCTCAAAACAGTGGTTTGTTAATAGTCAAATTCAAAACACAGAAATATGTAATTGAGAACTCGTAGGATATTATAACACTGTATTCACTAAATTATTGACATTTCAGATTTTTTAAAAACAAAATACAACAATCCTTTATTTTGAATGAAATACGCGTATATTATATTTGTAAACAAATTAAAGACGAATCAATTACTGAGAAGTAATTGTGGTTCGGTGATCAAGGCGCTTGACTAGCAACCTGAAGGTAATCGACTCGGATCCACGCACGGCCAGTATATTGGTCTTTTATTTTAAAATTTTCTGTGATGATTGATCAGCAATGACACATGTTGTATTATTTTCAGATATTTGAATACTCGGATGTTTGAATACTTGAACTACCAAATATTTAGGAATAACAATAGAATAATAATAATAATAAACTAATATTAATTACTATTATCTCATTGAAGATAAAATGTTAGGAGCGTATTATCACTCAAGGCAAAACATTACAACGAGAAACGTGATATTTGGCAAGAATATTTCGGTTTTGTTTAGTGTTCCTCAAGAGAAGAAGAATTTCTCATCTCTTTTCTAAAACAAAACAAAAAAATTGAGACGAGAATTAACATTTTACATTTGAGACGGGACAAAGCTAACTCAAATTATCGTCTCGCTTTTGAGATGAGAATTGAGACCAGACGAAAAGTATCGTAAACATTTCTCGTTTTATCTCGATTGTCGAAATAGTGTAACAATCTTTTAGTAACAAATGCTTTCTAGACTGAACCTTATACGCTATTTTGCTACTTTGTATTTCGAGCTCATTGAATTCGTTATGTTCTGGGTAGATATTTTTGTAGCAAAGCTTTTATAATTACTTCTGCATATCCTAAACATTAGTTAATAATATTCCTCACTGTTCAGTGATATCCAGTTATTTTTATTGCATTTATTTTCCTATATATATTGTGGAACGCTTGCGTTTAAAATTTTCGTAGTTGCAGAGGTGTGTCGTGGATGTCCGGAAAAACTCCCGAAATCCCTACTTATCTGTAAGTTTTGTATAATTTTAGGGCAAATTTAAAAATGTAAATACAATTATTATTATTATTATTATTGTTATTATTATTACTATTACTGAAGGTTTAAGACCTTAATATTACGTCCTATTGCAATGTAAATAAGCATACTGAAGTTAATAGGAAACGAAAAAGGAAGGATAAGGGATACTTTCGAATGATTTGTGTTTGAAAGGAAACCAGGGGGCAGAATGAAGGTGTCAACTCCTTGGCAATGTTAATATCGAAACTTCGGATGCTTAAACAGAATCTAAGTATAATTTGTCTTCAAGCCGATACGTAGTAAGACTCTTTCATTGGATTCGATATGTTGATAGTCTCTGTGTAATTTCTGATTGGTTTATGTGTGTATTATCTTAAGTAATTTCTACTATGTTAAAATAGGAGTTCAAAAATATTCATAAGGGAAAACGAGTTCAACCTAAAAATCGTGCCAGTTTATTATACCTGGTCAAATCTCTGCTTTGTTAAATAGGGTTAGAAAATATCCTCATAGTCTAATGCTGTGTACCTCTTCTTCTGTAATATCTACAATGTTATATAAGGTTGCGGTATGCCGTAGATGTGTTTGTAGTCTATGCTATGATATATAGGAGTGCTGCTAAAATATGCGTTCGTAATCTCTGTGTTCATAGGGTAATTCATTCTATGCTATGTTACAAAGGGGTTAATAAGTGGGAACAAGTACTCCCCTGCTACTGGTTCATAGTCTTATGTAATTTAAGATATGTTTAAAATGTTAGTTGACTTTTTGCAAAAATTCTCTACTATGTTACATAGCAGTTGAAAAAGTGTAAACGACTAGACACCCCACTGGTATATTCAATAGAGTGGTCGTAAAAGAGAAGGAATACACACCCCCATACTCTTTTTTCACCACTCCAAAAAGTGGTCATAAAAGACTACAAAAAGTTCCTAAATCTGGTTATAAAAAGTCGGGTATCTGGTTACAAATCTTTCACCAGATGTCCCCACTCTACTCATGCTAATACTCACTTGATTAAGAAGATATCCATTTTTATTGTAATAAGAATGAATTTGGTAAGAGGTAATGTTTGTATATTTTGAGGCATCGTGTTTTATTGTGTTTACATTTTCTTTCATACTTATAATTAAATGTTTGCGAATTTCATAAAAGTCGTCTCGGGTATGTTGTGTGTATAGAGATTGTTTAAAAATATGCAAAACAATGTGGAAGAGTTTAAGTGGCGAATTAAACTATGTGAAAAATGCTGTAAATTACTCGAAACTAAGACTGCTCGATGTATAAACCATTATTTTAAAACCACATTGTAACATTATAAGGCAAACCGTTATAGACAGATACTAGTAATTAGATATATGGATTTATATTTACGAAGACGCTAGATTTAGTGTTCGAATACCGATAGTCAAAGATTATAGTTTTACTAACTTTTATCTGAAATTCTAATATTGTTGAGTTGATTTTTTTGTGTTTAATCTCCCACTCTGCAGCGAGGCTATATGTGGATTTACCTTTGTGTATTTAACAAAATACAATTGCTTAGCAATTTCCAAGATACACGCATAGAAGGCTCACTGAGCTTGTTTTTAATATATAGTAATTAATATATGGTAAATATACCCAAATCAGATGATTTGTCTGTACAAATCATTTGTACTGGATTGTACCGTAAAACGTTTCGTTTGTATCGGTCGAAAATTCAATAAATCTAATAAAGTGTTCCTCTTAAGTTCACGTGAACATAGAAGGACCAGAATAAAATTTCTCGAAATCTCAAGATTTTTCTGTACGAATCGCTTGTACTCTGTTTGTACCAGAGTGTATCGTAAAAAGTTTTGTATGTGCATGTCTCAAATTCAATAATAATAATAATAAAAAATAAAGTGGTCCTGCTAACTGCATGTGAACGTGACAGGACCATTGAAAAATTTATACAAATTTGAAGATTTTTCTTTAAGAAACGTTGGTACTGCCTTTGTACAAGTGTGTACCGTAAAACTTTTGTTTTGTACCGGTCTCAAATTCGAAAAGAAAGTGGTCGCGTTAAGTTAACATGAACGTATAAGGACTAGAATACATATTTCTACAAATCTAAAGCTTATTCTCTACGAATCGTCAGTATTGGGTTGGTGCCGGATTATACAGTAAAAATGTCCGTTTGTACCGGTCTCAAACTGAAAAAAATGAAGTGGTCCTGCTAATTTCCGGTGAACATAGCAGTACCACTGATAAATTTATACAAATTTGAAGATTTTTCTGTACGAATCGTTTGTATTTGATTGTACCGTAAAATGTTTTGTTGGTACAGGTCTCAAATTCGAAAAAATCTAAAAATAAATGGTCCTGCTAAGTTCACGTTGACTTAGCTCTACCAGAAAACAAGTTTCTAAAAATCTCAAGAATTTTTGTACGAATTGTTTTTAAACGGATTTTACTGTAAAACGTTACGTTTGTACCTGTCTCAAATTCGAAAGAAAAAAACATAAAGTGATCCTGCCAATTTCACCTGAACATAACAGGAACACTGATAAATGTATACATAATTGAATATTTTTCTGTACGAAGAGTTTGTACTGTGCTTGTACCAGTTTGTCCGGTAAAATATTTTTTGTACCGGTCTCAAATTCGAAAAACAAGGTGGTCATGCCAAGTTCACGTGAACTTAGCAGGACCAGAATACAAGTTTCTAGAAATCTCAAGAATTTTCTCGACGAGTCGTTTGTCCTGTATGTTGTACCGGATTGTACCGTATAAAATTTTGTTTGTACCGGTCTGAAATTCAAAAACATCACAAAATGAAGTGATCCTGCTAAGTTCACGTGGACTTTGCAGGACCAGAATACAAATTCCTGGAAATCTCAAGATTTTCCTGTACGAATCGTTTGTACCGTGTTTGTACCAGAGTGTCGGAAAACGTTTCGCTTGTTCCGATCTCAAATTCGAAAAAAAAAATCGAAAAATAATGTGGTCCTCCTAAGTTCACGTGAACTAAGCACTTTATTTACGAGTACATTGTAAAATTAAGTCCTGTTTTTACATCTACTATTTACAATGCTTAAATACGGTGTCTTATTTAAAGTTCAGGCAATAAATAACCATAAAATAAAGCGGAAGACTTACAGAACAAATAAAAAGAATCACATTTAGAAATTTGGAGCCACGTAAACTGTTTTCTTCACACTTTACTATTTAGTAAAGAAAAGAAAGAAAGAGAGAGAAACTAAAAATAGAGAGAGAAACATTAGTTTCATCTTTCATGAAATAATATATGCAAATTTCCCTTTTAAACTTTGTGATTCAATCAGCATAAATATCTATATTATTTATCATTTTTAATAGTCTGTCGCAGGTTGCACTAATCCTTCATGTTGGCGACTTATTTAGGATATTCATCCTTGCTTTTGCACAATAAAAGACGTTATCGTTTTCTGGACGTGTTTTTCTACCTGGTACATTTATTTGAAAGCTCAAAAGCATTTCATTGCAGTCTAGTTTATTATTAAGTATCTTGTACAAAAATATCGAGTCAGATAACGTTCTTCTTTATTTGAGAGTTAGAGTTTCAAAGAGTTTTCAGTTCTTGGGAAAATGATTGTTTCCTAATACGCAAGATATCTAATAAATTTGGACTGGATACTTTTCTATTTTTAATGAGTTAATCTTTTATTTGAGTTCAATAAAAGCTTCGCTTATTCTAGTTTGGATCGAACGTAAGTTTGATACAATTTTTGCTAAAAGAATTTAATAATTTCAATAATTTTCATTACTCTCCACTTTTTGTGAGTGTTAAAACTATATATAAATTAATCATTTAATGGAATCTAATTCTCAGGAGTATTTTGATTTAAATGCGAATATCAAGCACTTAAAACTTCCAATTGGACACTGCAAATATACTATTATTTCTGTTGAAACGCTGAATTAATATTACCATTCACACACAATCTGTTTACGTTCATTTAGAATAAATTGTAGAGAAAATGTTCGGAAATAGAGGTTGAAGATATTTTTCTCTTTATATCGAGTAAGACTAATCAGTGTTGGAATTCTGCGTAATGCAGACTTGTTGGAATTTTAAAATATGAATTAATGTATCGTACTTTTACTGTTTAATACTTTTCATTTATAATGTTGAATAGGTATTATTGTATTTGTTTGAAGTTATATCGTCCCCGTATGCCGTCACAGTGAATGTACAGAATTCCATATTGAAAAGCGAGTTCAGAAACAGAAAATTATTAAACATTAGAGAATATATTAGTGAAATTGTTTTTCAGGAAACAAAGAAAAGATTGATGCTTGAAAGAACTTGACACATATAGTCAATCCTTAAGTCCTGAAAAACTGCAAAATAATTTTTGTCCATCAGGATTACAGATGAGATATATCTTAAAATTTCGATAAGCATGCGTATAATTGTTTAATATTCAACAATATTTTCCTTCAGTAAATGTTTTCTTCTTTAATTTGAAGAAGCACATTTAGCAGTCTTTTAGTTTAATTTATATAGTAATTTAATTTATTGATTCGTCAACTATGTGCAGCAGTAAATTATAATTGAGCACGAACACTAGTTATAACTATACGGAAGTCTTTAACCTAAAATGCCATTAAATGTTCTATCGTAAGCCCTTCAAACCCATCAGAATGTTCAACATTATCAGCACAGTGATAACTCTATGAAAATAATATTGCCTCATAATTTGGACGTATATGAGCAAATTCCATGAAGAAGTTATCCTTTTCGAAAATCACGAAGTGACAAATCGGTGGCACATGCCATTCTTTATTTAGCGTATTCAAAAGGTATTCAATATATACACTTAGCACAGTGCAAAAACATAGAAAGTGAATAACAATGTTCTGTTTTTGTAACTAAAAAATCAAAGGCAACATATAGCCACGAATAAAAGTAGTATTGGCCTGACTTGATCGAAGTTTGGACTTTGACACCGACCTTATGAGGTCAGAGATAAAAGGTCAATGTCTTAAGGTATTTATGATCACGAACTCTAGATTTTCGCTGGGGTACCTTGGCCCATCCCCTAAATTTTGTCAGGGGTGCATATGAGCATCCCCCTTAAATTTTGGGAATTGCCAAATCTAAAAATTTGTTATGATAGCCTAGGACCAGGTTATGTACCTCTATTAGTATTGGGTGCCTAGCTTGTTCCCTTTCATGAGTAAAAAATTTCCAAAAATTCAAATTTTGGAGGTTCTTGACCTAATTTATCCCCTTTGATGAGGTCTTGGTACCCTATATAGCTATATGGGCGTATACAGGGTCCTTTAGCTTTCATAAGACATTGGTACATTAATGCACCCCTTTAAAATTTTGGAAGGGGTACCTTGGCCCACCCCTTATGTTTTGAAAATTGCCAAATCTAAAAATCGGGTGTGGTAGCTTAGAACCGTAGTATGTATTTCTATTAGTATTGGAGGTCCACCTCGTTCCATTTCATGGGTTAAAAAATTGCCAAATTTTAGTACAACAACGTGTTTGGTTTTGACCTAAGTTATCCCCTTTGATGAGGTCCTATTATCTTATATGTTTAAATGGGCGCATACGGGTGTCCATTCTCTATCGTAAAACATTTGTGCACCCCTTTAAAATTTGTGAGAGGTATCTTGGCCCACCTTTTAAATTTAGGAAATTGCCCATTTTATACATTTGGTATAATAGTTTAGAACCCTAATATAGATTACTATAAATTTGGGTGGTCTACCTCGTTCCCTTTTAGGGGTACAAAATTGCCAAAATATAAACGTAAGCAATACGTTGTACCACGTGTTGGGTTATTCACCTAATTTATGTCCTTGGATGAGGTCCTATTACCTTATATGGTTATATGTTCATGTATAGGGGTCCATTCCCTATCATAAGACATAGTTACATTTGTGCACCCCTTTAAATTTTTGGGACGGGTACCTTGGCCCACCCCTTTAATTTTGGAAATTGCCTAATTTAAACATTTGGTATTATAGTATAGAACCCTAACATAGATCACTATAAATTTGGGTGGTCCACCGTGTTCCCTTTTAGGAGTATAAAATTGCCAAATTTAAAGCAACCACTTGTTTGGTTTTTGGCCCAATTTATCCCCTTAGATGAGGTCCTATTACCTTATATGGTTATATGGACATGTATATTGGTCCATTCAATATCATAAGACATTGGTATATTGATGCACCCTTTTAAATTTTTGGGACTGGTACTTTGGCCCACCCCTTTAATTTTGGAAATTGCCCAATTAAAAAAATTTGTATTATAGTATAGAACCATAATATAGATCACTATAAATTTGGGTTTTTAACCTCGTTCCCTTTTGGGGTACAAAATTGCCCAATTTAATACAACAACGTATTTGGTTTTGGCCCAATTTATCCCCTTGGGTGAGGTCCTATTAGCTCATATGGTTATATGATTATGTATAGGGCTCAATTCCCTATCATAAAACATAGATACATTGATTCTCCCCATTAAATGTTTGAAAAGGTACCATGGAGAACCCCTTAAATTTTGGAAATTTTCCAATTTAAGCTCTCATAGAACATGACCTCAATATATCATGATAAATTTAGATGGTCCACCTTTTTCCCTTTCATAGGTAAAATATTGCCAAAATATAAACAAAAGCAATATGTTGTTTGGCCTAATTTATCCCCTTTGATGTGGTCTTATTACCTTAAATCCTTATATGGTAATGTATATGGGTTCATTTTCTATCATAAGACTTGGGTACATTGATGCACCCCTTTAAAATTTGGAAGGTGGTATCTTGGCTCATCCACTCAGTTTTAGAAAACTGTTTAATATAAACATTTGGTATCATAGTACAGGACTTCAATATGTATCACAATATGTTTGCATGGTTAACCTCGTTCCCTTTCGTGAGTAACGAAATACCAAAAATCAAATTTCGGAGGTTATTGACCCGCTTTGATAAGGAGTTAACACATTATACGGGTATGTGCAGAGATTTATTATCTTTATATGTTTGTGTTCCCCTTTTAAATTTTCGAATTATCAAATAACAAAATTCAGTAAAAGTGTTCTAGGATCCATTGTTAATGTGGGTGTCCCTCTTATGGCCAACTATTCAAATTTTAAAGGTTATTGACCTATTTTATCTTTTTGATATGGTTATATAGTTGAAAAAGTACAGGATTTATTATTTTTTCATAAGACACAGGTGTATTTATGTGCCAATCTTAAATTTTGGGAGGGATACATTTCTTATTGTTAAATTAATAATTGTTTTTAGAATTGGGTGGTATCTCTTTCTTTGGGTAAATCATTATCAAATATGAGTATGGTCACGTGGTCTGTTATTGACCTATGATGAGATTAGGTGTCCAGGACATTGGTACATTTAAACTTTGTAGGATGATTTGAGAATATTCAAAATGAAATTACGTCATTGGTTTTCATTATTCCCGCCAAATATAAACGTAAGCAACACGAAGTACCATGTGATAGACCCTGATGAGCTAGTGTACAGGGATTCATTTCCTTTTCAAAATTCGTCGAAGTTATCAAATAATACATTTCTAGACAACAGTTGCTTCTGCTAAGGTAAACAATTGGCGTAGAATATTGTCCTTATTGAACATATAATGATATGGTTAATTCTAAGATTTAGGTTATTTCGAGAGAGGTACGTAGGACCATTCTTTAAATTTGGGAATTGTGATAAACAGAATTTTAGCATGAGTCGTGAAATTTGAAACAATACTTTGAACTTTAATCACAACTCATAGTCTAAGATCATTGGTGTTGGTTGATTTGTCCTTGAGCTTTAGAATTCTGATGGCTAACCTTATTGCATCTTATGACTCATAGTGTAAAGGCAATACATGCTACAACACTGAAATTTAGTCGCAAGGTGATGCAATCTCACACTGGCAAAGTTATCGTTGATGCAATTTGATTGTATGATCACTATCTTACGTGCAATCTGATTGGTTGATATCTATCTTTCATGCAATCTGATTGGTTGATGATTGTTAATCTTTGCTGCATTCAGTTTTAAGTTTTTGTTTAACATTTATCGACGACTGTTCAAAAATCCTGCTTTGAAATTTTTTTCATTTTGCACTCACCGATAAATATGATCAAAACCTTTTATTTGTTAATCGAGTAGTTAAAAACCGGACAAAGTTTGACGGTTAACCGTCGAGCGCAAAATTTTAGTTTGATAATTTTTTGTTTCCAAATGATGTTTGAAAACTTTTGTTTGAAATTTTTGTTTAATTTTTTTTCAAAATTTTTAATTTGAAATTTTTTGTTTGAAATTTTTCTTTCAATTTTGTTTGAAATTTTTGTTTCAATTTTGTTTGAAATTTTTGTTTCAATTTTGTTTGATTTTTTTCAATTTTTTAGTGATTAAAGTTGTGATTTAGTGAATATGAGTTGTGATTAAAGTTCGAAGTATTGTTTCAAATTTTGCTCCTTATGCTAAAATAATGTTTATCACAATTCCCAAATTTAAAGAATGGTCCTACGTACTTCTCTCGAAATAACCTAAGTCATAGAATTAACCATATTATTCTTCAATAAGAAGAATATTCTACGCCAATTTTTTACCTTAGCACAACCAACTGTTGTCTAGAAATGTATTATTTGATAACTTTCACGAATTTTGAAAAGGAAATGAATCCCTGTACAATACTTCATGACGGTCAATCGCATGGTACATCGTGTTGCTTACGTTTATATTTGGCGGGAATTATAAAACCAATGACGTAATTTCATTTTGACAATTCTCAAATTATCCTACAAAGTTTAAATGCACCAATGTCCTGGACTCCTAATCTCATCATAGGTCAATATCATATCAAGTGACCACACACATATTTGACAATAATTTACCCAAAGAAAGAGATACCACCCAATTCTAAAAACAATTATTAATTTAACAATAAGAAATTTATCCCTCCCAATATTTAAGATTGGTACATAATCACACCTGTGTCTTATGAAAAAATAATAAATCATGTACTCATTCAGCTATATAGCCATATCAAGAAAGATAAAATAGGTCAATAACCTTTAAAATTTGATTATTTGTCCATAAGAGTGTCACCCACCTTAACAATGGATCCTAGAAAACGTTTACCAAATTTTATTTGATAATTCAAAATTTAAAAGGGAACATAAAGAGACAATATTAAATATTGTAATCCATATATTATAGGGACGTATATTAGGGTCCTGTACTGTTACACCAAATGTATAAAATGTGCAATTTCCAAAATTTAAGGGGTGGGACAAGCTACTCCTTCAAAATTTTTAAAAGGTTTCATAGATGTACCTATGTCTTTCGATAGGGAATCGACACTTGTATACGCCCATGTAACCATATAAGATAATACGACCTCATCAAAGGGGATAACTTAGGTCAAAACCAAACACGTGGTTGTACTAAACTTTGGCTATTTTAAACCATGAAAGGGAACTAGGTGGACCCCCAATGCTATTAGAAGTACATACTACGGTCCTAAACAACCACACCCAATTTTTACATTTGGCAATTTCCAAAATTTAACTGGTGGGCCAAGGTACCCGTCAGAAAATTTTAAAGTGTTGCATTCATGTACCCATGTCTTATGAAAGCTAATGGACCCCAGTATACGCCCATATAAATATATAGGGTAATAAGACCTCATCAAAGGGGAAAAATTAGGTCAAAAACTTCCAAAATTTGAATTTTTGGCAATTTTTTACGATGAAAGGGAACGAGCTAGGCCCCCAATACTAATAGTGGCACATACCCACGTCTTAGACTACCATACCAAATTTTTAGATTAGGCAAATTTCCAAAATTTAAGGGTGGTGGTCGTATGTACCCCTGCCAAATTTAGGGGTGGGTCAATGTACTCTTCCCAAAATCTAGAGTTGGTGGTCATAAGTATCCCTAGATCATTGACCCCGGGCCAAAGGCATTGACCTTTGACCTATGACGTCATGAAGGTCGGGGTCAAAGTCCAAACTTCAATCAAGTCAGTCCAATACTACTATAAAGATCGTGTACCACTGGTGGCGTTCGTCGTGACGAACGTGTTAATAGGAAAACAGTCCATAAAGCTTCCTGAAGGACATTATCTTATTTTTTCCCTTGCTACTTATATAGAGCATTAGATGTGCATTTATTTCTTTTATTTATTGTGTATAAGTCCTTCAATTTAGTTTATGGATATTGCTTGCACTTTAAGTAAGACACCCTATCAAGCATACTCGATGTGAAAATAGGTCTTACTCTCACAATATAAATAGTTTGTTTTGTGCTCTGTATCCGCTGAATTTTTATGTAATTATTTTTGGAATATATATATATATATATATATATATATATATATATATATATATATATATATATATATATTCTTCAAATTTGAGGAAATTAGTCAATAGTCATAATATGCTAAAGTGAACTTAGCACGACCACTTTATTTTTTGATTTCATGAATCTGAAACTAGTCCAAACGAAACTTTGTACGGTATAATGCGGTACAAACGCAGTACAAACGATTTGTACAGAAAAGTCTTGAGATTTCTAGAAATTTGATTATGGTTCTGCTAAGTTCATGAGGCACTTTCGGATTTCAGACACTTTTTTTTTATTTCTGCATGAACTTCAACTCTTATAGTCTTAATATATGTAATACGCATTTGAATCATAATAAAAATATAATTCAAAACTTCTTTGAACAACTCTATGGTTTTTGACGTGTTAAACATTTAATATTTCTTTTTCTCCGCACAAACCCTTCCTAAATAGGTTCAGTATATCAAGGATTGGTGAGTTGCGTTTTATATAAGCGATGTACTCCACTTTAACAATTAGGCAAGGTGTAATAAATACCGAGATTAAAACCCTGGCATTACCTTGACAGTTGATGTTTATTATTTAACAGCTTTATACGCATGTCCCTAAAGAAGTTAATGGAAAAATACCACTTTCTTTCTCAGGATCATATCATTTAAAAATACTATCTCAAAAATCGTGATTTTCCAGAAATAATTAATCTAGAAAATACCTTACGTAGTATTTTAAGATATATGTGACTGTAATAAAATACTATGTTCCTTCATCACTAGTATATTGGCAGGTTTAGTCGAAAGAAAGTACTATCTGAAGTAGCTGTTCTTTGCACACGGAAAAGTCGTTTTAGATGCAAAATATTTGAAAGTAAAAAAAAGACAAAATATATAAATAACGTATAGTATTCTTGTTAATATGATGAAGTAAATTAATAAGCTTTGGATGTTTTCTATACATTTGAGTTAATTGGTAAATAAACGATGAACAGCAACACCTTTGAATTCCTCAGTCAATTTTCTTGGGAGCTGATATATCCATTCCTACATAGTTTTGGACTTAATTCTCATAAAAGCTGTCTCCAATTAGGCTTAGCGTTCCGGAAAACTAGGCATTCAATACTAACACAATTTTCGATTTAAATTTCACCTTTGATACCTCTTTTATCATTGCTCTCTTAAAACGAAAATTGGGCGAGTGCGAGAATAGAAATAAATCACATCTTTTTATCTGGATAAACAACCATTCCATTGGAGGTATTTATCCTGTGGTGTTTTGTAAGTCTTCATGACAGACATGTAATATTGGTTGCATGGATAAGGTTATTTAACCCTTCTCATCATTTACATTTTCAAAAATAAAAGCAAACGAATTTATTCGATTAAATCTGGTCAGCTTCAATATATGTACGAAATGAATGACACTAGTTTAATCATTTCGAAACAAATCGCTGATGATACACACGCGCAATATTTTGTTACTATTAATAATTCAATATAATGTATGTCACTTATTTCGGTTAATTTTCTATTTGCATTTCTTAGTATAAGATACCTAACAAATAATATTTTTTTCTATTTTACAGATTTTAATTTATTGATCTATTTTACTTGGGTAGGCTTAGGAATAATGGTAATCTCCAGTCTTATTGTCATTTATTCTGCATGTGCGGTAAGGCATTTTATATCGTATCTGTTCTATAAAAATTAGCAATACAGGACAAGACTAAGTTTCAATAATGCTTATTTCAATCATAGACTGCATTTTTTAAGTTTATGCACATGCAAATTAAACACATTCTGGCAAAGTATATTTATTCGTAGTTTGCTGATGATGATTGGTGAAAATAGTCCATGTTAAATTTGTACTGGAGTGACGTGACTGAAATATTCGACTTTCAATTTAGTCAGTAACTACCTTGGTAAAAAGACAATGGATGTACTGATGTCGCTACTAACTTCAGAAATTATGTGTATGTTCAGAAGATCACTGTGGCGCTTATTCAGTGACGAGGCAGTGCATTGTTGAAAAGGGTCATGTGGAACGCCTGATGGTGAAAATACAGTTTAAGTGATTTCCGTTTTACGAGTTTAAACTTCCACATTCTGCACATCTAGCCACATAAAACTTTCTAAGTGCATATGGACCTAGGGTTTTTAATTACTGCGTCACAAGCTATTTGATTTTTAAAATTACGAGGTAATGATACAATATTCAATAACGATCTTCACGACTACTAACCAGCAGTGTAATTTGATTAGCGAATCAGGAATACTATGCTAGAAGATCCTTATGAGAGTATTAGTGCAGATGTACGGAAATTACGCATATATGGAGCAGCAGTATTGGCCCACGTCCACGTTATTCAGACGATTGACAATAGAACATCAGGTGATAGGATCATATAATATTATGTTATTTCCTTCACGTTCGGCAGGGATATGTTGGTCTACCACTAGAGAATAAGGGAAGATACATAGGACAACCACTTTAAACCATAAATATGATCGGTTATAGGAACGGAAGTTAGTAAAGGACCGAAGCATTTAAGTTCACAAAATCGAGTGGTCTTTACCGTCCCCTTCTTTGCATAACTAATTTTCAAAAATTCATATTTCAGAGCATTCCTTTATGTCTATTTAAGGCTTTCAAATGAAGAACTCATGTTTTTCGGTTATATGGTTATATAAACAAATTTATTCTCTACTATGAATATATGGCTGTCGATGCTAATCTCCGAGACTTTAGAAGTATTAAGTTTGCTCAAGAATTAAATATGGGATGAAAGCATGTAGATCTTTCTTTTCGAGTGTTCAATTTTATGTTTTTGTATGGTTCAAAATTGTCAAAAATATAAAGTATAGACATGCTGGTGCATTTCTTAATTTGAGAACTAGCATTGGGTCATAATCAAAACAAATTGACTTAGTTGAAATTTATCTGCAAATGATTTTACCCGGTAAATTGTAGATTAATTTGTACCGTAATCCTGGATGAACTCCATCACAGTACTTCCAAAAAATCAATCCTTCAGTTGTTGTATATCTTGCTGGCTTCTTTCATCATAACATGGTGGACGAACCCAATCCATAGTTTGTAGAAACTCATTTCAGCATTCAACTTTTCTGTCATCCCCAAAACAGCACACCGGAATTTCAACTTTCTCATTCTCACAAAGGACGAACCATTAATCACTAACATTCACATTAGTTTACTGAAAATTACACTGTTTTCTCCATTTAGTTGTCTTTTTAAATTTTGGGACAAAAGAAATTTCTGCGTCTGATTGCTGATGCTGCTTCTGGTAAAAGAGAAATGGAACGTGGAAGAAAATCACTGACTGGTTGGTTTAATGACGTAATAGAAGGAAAAATTGAATATCTAAACATCAAAAGATCAAAAGATTTCCTGCATCAAAATCCCCTTGAACATAAGCTGAAAAACCACTGAAAGCTGCTAAATACACTTTTGTTAACTAAAATTTAATCAATATTATTTATTAAATAAAAAAATCTAAAACATAATATTGTTAGATATATGTTTATGGGATGTTTACTTCAATACTATTCTTTTGACAAAAAATAGTTAAAATTTTGTGATTAGTTCTACGGCACAACAAATAATTTCTGCATAATTCAAAATTTTTAATAATATAACAAAATATAAATATATACAGGGTGTGTAAAAGATCTCGGACCATGGTGCATTTACCAGGGTATAATGTAACAACCGTTAGGGGTGGTCCCCAAGCATAGATAAAAAGCAATCATTTAATGTAGAAGAAAACATGATGTTTCGCGTTTCTAGAACAGGTGATTCAGAATCTGAGTTCAAAATTAGAAAATTCAAAATGACGAATCTAACATAGTGATTACAATTACAAAAGATCTTCTGGTTGAAACGCTCTACAATAAGCCAAAAACAATTATAGTTGGCACAAGTTATTGCGAAGAGTTTGCACAGCTATTTGAAACCCCTATGTGCCTTTATTTTAATCGGATGTTTGATTAAAGTGAATATCTACACCTCTCACTGAAGCGTTTACAGGTACACAAACAGTAGACCATAAGCTGCTTTTAGTTTCGGCATATGATGTTTTGTTATTATCGTTGTTAATTGTTTTGATGGAAAAGAATGGAACACTTGGTCCTATAGTTCAAAACTACCACTTTCAACCTGTAAATGTCCTTGTGAAAACATATAATTCAGGAAAATTAACATCAGACCTTCTGAGATCATGGTTTGAAAAGTTTTTCTCCCAGAATCTAACGCAAAGTTTATTTTGTTACTAGCTTCCTGGAGAGGGCACAATTCATAAACTTTTGAAACTATTTTAGGAACGAAAGAGTACCTCAAAATAGAAATCATTCTGCAGAAACAACTGATAGGATTCATGCTCTTGATATGTTGGTCTTTAGGCCGTGGGAAAGTTCTTGAGATATATATATCTGATATTGTCCTCCACAATTATAATATAAATTTATATGTCCGTAATAATAAAACTAAGATTTAACCACTGATTTATAACCGGTTTTAATTTCCCAGATTTGCTAATCTTAATAAATATGCGTAGTACGAAAAGAGTTGGAAGAAAAATTACCTGACTTTGAAAATACCGTAACATTTTGTTGGAAATATTGCGCTGCATATTGCGATTTGTGCACAGTTATTTCCGTAATAAGGTTCGTTGTGTAAACAATGTTTACGCATTAAACATTTTTTGAAAGAAATTCCAATACAGTAAAACGTTTTCTCAATAAATTGATAATTGTAACAAATGAGGATTATTAAGTACTGAAATAGTCAGAGGAGAGGGGACTCACTATACATAAGCACCCCGAATATTGAGAGGTGTAGAGGCTCACTTTAATGAAGTATCCGTTTAGAATAAGTACAGAATTGAGTTTCCATTCAGTCTGTAACCTCCTCGCAGTAACGCGTGACAACTATAATTAACCTTGGTTAACTCCAGTCAATTTCAAACCAGAATATATTTTGTAATTATGATCACCATATTGGTTCCGCAATTTTGAATTCTGTAATTTTGTCGTCAGATGTTGAATCAGCTGTCTTAAAACTCCCCTGGTAATATGGTTTCTTCTACATTAAATGATAGTTTTCTGTCTATATTTGGAGACCAAACATTACGTTAAAATGGTTGTTTTTACACTTACACCAGCACCACTGCCGAAATTGAAAGAAGTACTTGTCGATTAGTTTTCGATGTTCTAAAGCCTTTTGCCCTTATCTCTCTTTCACTCAAAGTTTTCTTTCTCATTTTTTTCATGTGTTCTTGCATAAAACTTTGTGTTCAGTATATGAAGCATAATCATTACTTTGTTTATTATGAGTTAAATAGTTTCATAATCATTATATCTCTCTGGGGTAGGTATCAAGTTTCTTATCACTAAATCGATTCTCATCAACAATTCTTTCTTGTACTTGTCCCCCCTATTATTTCTGAATTCGATCGGTATATCTATCCCTCCTGTCTTTCTATTCCTAATGTCAGATGTGTCTTCTAGGTGTAGTTCTATTGTGCATATTATTATATGAATGGATACAAAGCTCAATTCTCTTCCATCTGATACAGGCCTCGAGATAAAACCCTGTCAAATTTTGCCAAGGAGCGCGTAATTGACACAACTTACAATTGGGAATATCATGTCAAAAGTATCATTAAATTTTAAGTTTACAATGTTTGATAAAATATTGTAATATTTTTGTACGTAGAGTGAATAATGGTCCGGAATCTAGACCTTGACCAATTTATTTATAAAAATACAAAATAATCTTTGTGTTTTACAAAGTGAATATATCAGAATCTCCCTTATGACCAATTGTGAAGGAAGTAACGTTTCATACACGAAATCCTTCACTCAATGCAGCCACATGGGTGTCTTGTATCGACTTCAGGTTACGATCCTATGAAACCTCCTCGGCTCTTGGCAGCCTCGTGAGGTGTGGTTTGTGTTGAAGAATCCCCTTCACTTCAGAGCAGCCTCCAGGAATGTTAGGATAGATAGAGCCCATTAGCCCAGAGTTGTTTTGGGTAGGCGATCAGTGATCTTTCTTTGTGGTTCCTCTTTTGTAGGCAGGTGGCTTGTCCTCTTTCGGTTCGTATTGTGTTGATCTTCGTGTGCTCTTCTTCAGTGTATCGTCTGCTTTTTTTTTATAAACGTTAGCACTTGTCGTCCATTTACATGTGCTCATGTTGTGATGTGAGTATCCTTAGCATATGGATACCATGAAGAAGCACTCTTAAAATTTTTCGAAATGTGCTTACATTACTCACTTAAAAATTTTGGAATTGTCAAGGATAATACTTCGTAAATGATAGGATCTATCATTCATCTCAAAGTTTGGCAAGAGGTATTTATATAGCCCTATCTATGTTTGAAGATTTGCCAAAAATAAGTGTTAGTAAATCTTATGAATAATTTTCTTACCTACTTATGTTCTACCATAGATAACACTCTCACAATTTGGAAATGGATCCATAAATTACAAATACCTAAATTTTGGGAATTGTCAGAGAATAACATTTGATAACTGTCAAAAATTTTGAAGGATTTGAGACGTATATTTGTCTCAACCTTAAATTTGGAAATTAAACACCAAATCTAATAATTTAAAGTTTTTCTTTACACTAAGGTGTTTACATCTGTAAGCCAGTATGAGCCATGTTGGTTCTTTCAGGAATAAAAATTTAGTAAAAAATAAATTTAAATAATACGCATTGATACGTACTTTAGGTGTTTATTGAATTTACCTTCTAAAGTGTAGTTTTGATCTTATATGTTCGTATGGCTGGATACAGAACTTTTTCTTCATTGTTTACCAACTCATTGATATCCAGTGGTTTAAATTCGGGAAACGTATCTTGCTTAGGTTCATTCTTTGGAGCCTCGGCAACCAGCATCGATCTAGCTGTGGAGAAAATTCTGAGTTCAAATGCAAGAGTAAACATTGGTCACACTTTTATTTTCTATGTTCTTTCTAGCATATGCCCACACCTAAAGATGTACTGTATTTTAATATATCTTCGAGTCGCCCCTGCAGACTTAACTAACTGGCGTGTTCATACTTTGACGTTTCCGAAGAAAAGGAAGAAACTCGACCAGAATATTATGAATTTTATATCTGTGCTCTTCGCTGAATAGATGAATGTTTAGCTTTGTAATTTTGATTATAGATAACCAAATTTGTCTATTATCGTATGTACACTTATTGGGCCAACTACTATCAGATTAGTATTAATTGGTTGTCAAATGCAGATAGTTTGTTATATTTACGAATTTTGTTGTTGCATGGACTTCTTTACAGGAGTGTTTGAATATTATGTTTTTTTATAACGAGTAAAATATTGCATAACGAGACATCTCACTCTAATATGCAAGTAGCCTATCTCGTGCTAATGCATAACTCAGGATTCAAGCAGCTTTTCTATAAAAAAAATCCATATGAATATTAGGTAATTACATTAACTCATTATATTTTTCACTAATAAACTTTCGTACTTGATTACTGGTCACTAACACACTTTGAGTTGATGAAAAGTATACCAGAACGTTCCTGATTTAAAGAAAGAATTGTGTTTGTGTTCTATAAACTGGTGAAAAGTTTTCGACTGGGTCAAACGGACGAAACTAGTGAAAATACTGTACTTAAAGAAATTAGAGTTAGCAACCTGTACATAGGCCAACAAATGAAGTTGCGCTTGAATGAAGTAGAAACTAATGTAATGGAGATTGGGAGCGGAGTCAGACAAAGATATAGAATGTTACCCCAATTATTGATCATTGACAGTGAATGTTTAATGAAGGAAGTCTAATGGGAATTAGGGTTTCAAGGTTTAAGACAGAATATTAACTAAATTAGATATGCGGATGATATGGTTATTGTAGCTTACAACGACTCACCAAAGGTAGTCGTCAACCTGGTTCGGCTAATGATATAAGTAAATCTTGAGTGGTAGTAATTGTTTACACATTAAAATATCTTCAATAATTATATTCACTATTATTCTCACCTTTTCTATCGAAATTACAAGTCGATGATCGGTATTAAATGGTTTATTAATTGATACTCTTTTAACGTATTTTCACTCAAACTGTCTGGCAAACATACATGTTGATTAGGTATCTATAAACAACTACATAGCAACAAATTATACAATAATGTACATTTCTTACCTATATTAAAAACATTCTTCTTTTGTTATTTTTTTAATTAGCATTATATCAGGTATAGTGCTTGAGTATGAGCACTTTCTGCCCAAGGTACAGGTAATTATTAAACGATACAAAGTATCTCGTTGTAAGCTACAAACGAAAAAGAACTACAGGAGATGGTAGACAAAATAGTTAATACTGGGAAAACATATGGAATGGAAACAAACATCGTAAAATCAGAAATCGTGAGGATATCCCGTGGAACGGCACCTTACATATCATAGTAGAACAAAGATAACTTGAAAAGCGAATCACATCACGTATGTGTCAAATATTTTGACGAGAGACATTACTGTACCAAAAAAGATCATATCAAAAATTGCTATAGCCAAAGGACCATACAACAAAATATGGTCACTCTTAACTACCAGGCGTAAAATTGGTCTAAGAAAGAAGTTAGTCAAGTCCTTTCTGTATATGGAGCATTTGACTGTATGTTTCAGAGTTGGACATTAAGAAAGTTAGAGAAGAAATATTTCGAGATCTTCGAACTGTGATGCTGGAGGAAGATGAAGAATATAAAATGGACACAGAGAGAGATTAACAAATGAGGGTGTTTACAGACGGATAGGAGAGAAGAGGACATTTCCTTCGTTCGAATTCTAATTGGACAGGGCGAAGAAATTGTCTTCTTTATACGGCCAGAGAAGAAAGATGAAGTAAAGCGAGGAATGGGAATAAGAACAGATCTGATCTATGATTTGAAAATTATAACAAATATTCAAGTTGAAAGAGGATGCTGAAGATTTTGCTGTGAAAAAGGATCTTCCGAACTAGGAGAAACATTCCCAGACCAAAATCTAAAACTTGCTGAAACTTTAACCCATTACTCATTATCAGTGATTTCATTTAGTGAGATTTTTTTTAAAGAAAACACAGTGGGTTAAGAAACTTTAACACATTACTCATTATCAGTGGTAGGATTTTGTGAGATTTTATTTTTTTAAAGCTAGAATAATTGGCATTCTGAAATGCTTAATGAGAAGAATTTTTCGCTTTACTTGTTCTGCTTCTAAGGTTGAACAACTTTTAGTCTGATATTACTTCCATTAACTTATCCTCTCTTTAATATTTAAACTTTTGTTCCTGAAGTATCTTGGTTCGAGCCACATATTTGTAATCCTATTTTAAGTTATATTTTCATAAACCCGGAGGATAAGCAAGCCTGAATACCCATGCAATTCCTGTATCATCTTTATCTAAAATTGATTTGTTTTAAATATATTCGCTTAATATATATTTGTTTAAATCTTGATTATAATAGTTCAGTTTGGGAATTTTTTTAGATTGTTTACTCATTGAGTTTTTTTCACACATTAAGTTCATAAAAGGTTAAGACCAAAGCACCTCCTAATATTTAGGAACAACATTTAGTGGATATAAAATTTGCTAATATTTTATACTTGGTTGGAATAATCTTAAGTTGTGCTAGTTTTAATCCTTTTAGCACATATTTCATGTCTTTAGAATATTTTAAATTTAGGATTTTAATTTAACTTGTGTAGAGAAACGTATCACAATGTACGCATATCTCATGAAAGAAAATTCTTCATGCATTTATCAATTTTTATTTTTGACGAATTTCCATTTTTTCGTGTGTGAACAAATAGTTTACTGTTTGTGAAAACTTGAGGTGGGAGCATTAAGATACATATGTCCCATTATTAAAAATAAGTTTTACTTAAGTTTTACCATTTACCCAGTTTTACTTTGTGACACTTCCGAAGTTGTAGGTGAACAATATAATGTCTTCTGCGAAATTTTGAAACGGTTAAACTATAGTATCTATACAAGACAAAAAGTCGCCTTTACCTATATTCTCAAATCCAGGGTTGGCAATGCGCATAACTAATTGAGGAAGTTTCAAGAGATGTAAACTTGTTTCGTATATTAGCAACAAAGAAATATTTTAGTAGATAGGTTATAATAACATTTTCATATCAGAGTCTAAAACGTAGATCTCGTTTGCCTTAATACTGTCTTAATTATTATACTTCATAATATTACTTTAAATCATATACAGGTTTCTTGTAAGTACAGTCAATATCAAAAGTATATCAATCATGACTAATATAACTCAATATCTGATCAACTTAGTTGATGTTGCAGAGAAAGCTGTTAGCAATTTGAAACTTTCATTTAAGACTAATCCAGATACCAAAGTCTATATGAAGAGATGATCATTAATTGAATTACTCATGCTTTTCCTCTTCAACACACAAAACAGGTTAAATAACTTTCCTTAATAAGAGGAAAATATGGAAACGTTTCTCAAGTTGAGTATCTCGAGAGATGTTAATGTTTTTTCACAATCTAGCAAGAAGAAAAATATTAGATGTTATTTACTGCTTCCTTGCATTGCATCAAAACTTGCAGGAGTTTTAGGATTCGAGGTAATATATAATAAAATACCCTCAGCAAACGCATATCATACATAACCATATACCCTAGCTTAATGGATCAAATTTATATGAAGTGCTTGTAGTACAGAAGTATTGAACGAAATTGCCAAAGGACAGATCTGGTTTCGCGTTCAGCCGTATCAATTAATTTTCTTCAAACATTATTACAAGTTAACCAAACTGTTCTTTCCGTCTTTGATGTCACATTAACCATGTGCTCACAAAGAGGAATAAAATGACACATATGCGTGCCAAGTGATCGGCAGTTACTATGGCCATCAACGTTTAATATTACCTGAATGAACACACCGCGTCAGTGGTTCCACAAATTCCATTCGGAGTTCCAGAGCTGAGAAACTTTCGGATGAACCTCGCATTGGACGACCACATGTGTTGGATGACGAGCTCCTAAAGACAGTCATCCAGAAGAGGAGTAGCCTACTTGTGAAACACTTGCACAATGCCTCATTTTTTTTCTGAATCTGAATGGAATCGAAGTCATACAAGTTAAGCAGCTGGGGAGCCAAAATATTATCGGCAGCCAGAAAGGAAACACGACCAACAGCTTGTTTGTCCTTGCTCACTCTGCTACTGAACACATCCGTCTTTGATCGCTTGCTCACTGGTGACAAAAAGTTTGTCCTCTATGACATTTCCAAACATACCAGTTATTTATTGTCCCTGCATGACGCTTTTCCTCACTTCAGGACCACCTGTGCATCTATGAAAAGTTATGCTTTCTGTATGGTGGAATTATCATTTGGTGCATTACGAGCTGGTTCTACCTGATTTTACTATCACTGCTGAGCTGTACTCTAAGCAGTTGCAAAGTTTGCACCGTTCATTGTAGCAGAAGGAGAGAGCATTAGTGCACCCCGAAGGTAACTACAATGCTTAGCGACATGTGGCCAATATGATCCGGGAGACGCTTCAGCAACTTGGTTAGGAAACTCTGCCATGTACCATATTCACTGAACCTTGTGCCAAATCATTACGGACTGTTTCATTCTGTCGACGATTACGTCCGTCGGAATCCTTCACAAAAAAGGGGACCTGAAAAGCAGACATTGTAACTTCCTTGTATCCATGATAATCGAGGTTAATATCAGCATATTGTGCAGCAGCAAAAATGTTGGCCTAAGTTGTTGGATTCTAATAATTACTACTTTGAACCCTAGAGATACGTACGTCGACTGTATTGCTCTTTCTCTTTTATTATTGCTGTAGACTGGAACAGGAGAATATTAATCACACTAGCATCATGTTCCAATTTGAATCATTCCTGAGTACATACAGCATCAACATCTAGGTCCGCGATGCATTTTCTCCGATGTTTATACTGTTTGAATATTTTATATCTTCTTTCTTGAGTTTCTTCAAATCAGTGGCAATTAGGACAGACGCAAAGCATCTTGAATCTTGATTCCTTACGCGTACAATACCTCACTTCATTAGACATTCATTAGACAATACCTCACTTCATTAGACAGATAGTCATTAGACATCGTGAGAAAGCAGAATGGGGCGATGACCGTGGTCAGGTGATTGGGTGTCACTTGTGTCTGAAGTATGTACGCTACATTTTCACACCCCTAAACATCAGTAGGTACACTGTGTCAGATGTGATCGTGAAGTGAAAACGTGAAGGAACACGAACAGCACAAAAGCGTACAGCCCGACCTCGTCTGTTGACTGACAGAGACCATCGGCTGTTGAAGAGGGTCGTAAAGTGTAATAGGCAGACATCTATCCAGACCATCACACAGGAACTGAAAACTCCATCAGGATCCACTCCAAGTACTACGACAGTTAGTCGTGAGGTGAGAAAACTTGGAATTCACGGTCGAGCGGCTGCTCATAAGCCACACATCACGCACATAAATCCCAAACGACGCCTTGCTTGGTGTAAGGAGCGTAAACATTGGACGATTGAACAGTGAAGAAACGTTGTGTGTAGTGACGAATCACGGTACACAATTTGGCGATCCGATGGCAGGGTGTGGGTATGGCGAAAGCCCGGTGAACGTTATCTGTCAGCGTGTTTAGTGCCAAAAGGAAGATTTGAAGGTGGTGGTGTTATGGTGTGGTCGTGTTTTTTGGAGTTGACTTGCACCCCTTGTTGATTTGCGTGACACTCTCACAGCACAGGTCTACACTGATGTTTTAAGCACATTTTTGCTTCCCGCTGTTGGAGAGCAATTTAGGGACGGGGATTGCATCTTTCAATACGATCGAGCACTTGTTGATACTGCACGGCCTGTGGCGGAGTGGTTACACGTCCATAATATCCCTGTAATAGACTAGCCTGCTCACAGTCCTGACGTGAATCTTACAGAACACCATTGGGATGTTTTGGAACGCTGACTTCGTGCTAGGCCTCACCGACCTACATATTTACCGTTCCATAGTTTAGCATTCCGTGAAAAATGGGCTCCCATTCCCCAAGAAACCTTCCAGCACCTGATTGAAAGTATGCCTGCGAGAGTGGAAGCTGTCATCAATGCTAAGAGTGCGCTAACAACATACTGAATTCCAGCAGTACAGATGGAGTGCGCCACAAACTTGCAAGACATTTTCAGGCAGGTGTACGGATACTTTTGATCACATAGTACATATATATTTATATAAGATGGTTTTTGCTATTTGGAACATGTGCATTTAGGCAAGAAATCAGTTATTTTAAAACTCGTAGCGTACTTAGCATTATTTCCCCAAATATTACATGAAAGAAAAGAAAAGAAAAGTGTACTTTGCATACTTATATTACATAATATTTGAAATATATAAAGTATAAAATCATGAGTATATTTTATTTTAATTTAATTCACTATAGTTTATATAAAAATTTAAATTCGTGAAATGATGAAGTTTGAATTATCCTTAGTTATAGTGAAAACATACAGTACAATTATAGTAGTCATTACGTAAACAATATAATTTGATGCAAAAATAACTCGGCGGAACACAAACCCTTATCTACTCTTTGACAGTTTCGATAATAGCATCACGCCTTAGATACTCCATGTAGCTAACATATTAAACTAGTAGAATGAGAAACGCGTTCTCTACCTACATTCTAATTCAGAATGCTATGGAACCTAGTCTATGTTTTTGCACGTCTTGATACCATTTATTTAATACAATACCAGTTAGTCATTTATCTTCTTCTTTAGGTTGGAAGGCCTACCTTGAATTTCCGCCTCCCTTAGGAACGTTTCAAGATAATTTTGAGATTGAGAAACGTCTATATAACCATTCTCTTCGTTAAATACGTAAATGATAAGCATCTCAACTAATGACCTTTAAGATAATTCTTAGTATTTCTGGTAGTTTTTCATGAACGGGTTTGCACTAGCTAAAAGAATTGTGTAACTTGAAGTAGATGTTCGGGATAGATCAGTGTTGAATAAATTGTATTTTGACCCAGAGAACCTTAATTTGAATCCAGACTCATCCGATCTGCTTCACATGTTTCAAATTCAGTGTTAATATACTCAAAGTAATAAGCAAGATTTTGTAAAGAACGGATGATATGTTCCAATAATGGGGAATTGAAGTAGGCCCGTGAATGAAGTCAAAGATTAGAAACGTATTAACGCTTCAACGTAATCAATGCATTCTCTTTCATTTCACATGCAGCATAAAGGGTGAACCTGAAATATGTGCACAAACTTTGGGAGATGATTCGTGATATTAAAAGAAAACAAAAAAGTCTTCTTGCATGTTTTTGAATTCCGCGTCGTGTACGATTGACAGGGATCAACACTTCAATTCTGACAATAAGAAAGGAATAGAAAAAGGTACCTTCTGAAAACTTTAGATGAAATATCACAATGCCGTAATGGTCTTTCACTTTTTGCATTCGAACATTTTTAGATTTTAAACGTAGTTGTATAATCTCCTTTTCAAAATTAAGTAGTGGACCAACTTAACGATCCGTAAATAAACAGAGGATTATTCTAGATAATGCTGTGCAAGATGCCCTCATCCAGGAATCAATAGAACAAAAATTAGACAAAGTTTATGAAGTCATAATTATATTACAATAATTGAAACAGTTGCCATGCTTTAAGAAATAAGTAAATAAATAATGATTAGAAAATAGATATGTAGGTTTAGTTAAGCGACTAATTAAGACAAAATAAGGATGTGTGTTTTCTCTTTCTTTTCTCTTGTTTTGTTGGAATACTTCTTTTGCAAAACAATGGAATTTTGCAGAATTATTGGTTTATCTTTCATTACAGGAAAGTACTAAATGCTTTATGCCATGGTGTGTTGCACACGTCGCACAATTTATTATATTAGAAATAAGTTCCATCTGGTATAGTATCATTTTATCAAGGACAAAGCAGCTTGAGGCCACGGCAGGAATGGTTTTTGTTGCAATTTTTCTTCTAAGTAAGACACTTCCTTATTATGTTTTTCATTTATACCTATGCTATATTAAGTGTTTTGGGAAATAACGCAGTAGATTCTAGTTAAATAACACAATATTTATGCCAAACTACTCCAATGCAATGACAGTATTATTAACATCCATCTCCAAACATAACTTTCTTTCGTTATATATAAGTATCATATGGTTCATTGAAATTTGAGATTCATGGAAATTATTCAGTTAGCTGCTGTATTTGACTGTAGGCTTACAGTCAACGAAGCCTTGATTATTCACAGACAAATTAAGATTTTTACCAAACCAACTGAATATTTCAAGTTTTATGCCAACTCATTTAAGTTACCTCCAATACGTAAAATGCCAGACATCTTCTCCACTGACTCTTCTTAATCCAGGAAACGCTAACAAAAAATATCCCTTTGATTGCCACTTCACATTATTAAATAACAATGTTAAAATTGTTAAAATAATTTAATAATGCGAATCGTATTAGAATGAATCACTGTTTCAAATTGGTATGGTTTTTCAACCAACAGCCGTAGATTAAATATTAGTATACAGTTCTGAGCAATACGTTTTGTTCGATACTTTCACAATAGTTCAATATGCTTTCCTTTTGTTGCAAGACGTACAGTCACTCTATAGGCAAACTCACTGAAGCGAGAATATTTCATCATAAACCGAGGAGCGTATTTTATGTTGTCTTTTACGTAAATAATTATTATCTTTAAACGTTTTGTACTATCACTGAATAATATGAGCAGGAAGGTTTAGTACAACTTGCTGACCAAAACTCTTGCTCCGCATTCGTCAACAAATCACATACTATAAGAACAGTAAACCTAGAACCAGTGTTTCTTTCAAAAAAGCATTACAGGGGAGCACATTTAGTATTTTCAGGGCACATACCAATTTTACACTGTACTACTGTATTTATTATTAAATTATAGACGTATTATTTTGTTATTTTTCGGAAGCAGTGCTTCCCAATAACATGTCTGGAAGAAACAGCAATCGGTACAACCAGAAATGTAATTCAATGCAACAATAGTAAATAGTTAATATTGCTCCAGCAATATTTATAGATAGAAGAACATTAGAATTTATAATTAAACCGGAATGAGCACACTTTTAGAGCAATTCTCGAACTAGATTTGTATCTAATATGAACATTTGCAGCATTTTTGCACATTGTTTGCATCAATTGCACATCACTAATTTCATTGCTGAACACCTTTTATTAAATATGCCACTGGCAACGCTAATGTTATTGCTCAACATCTCTGATTTAATACGCCACTGAAAAGGTTCTAGAGTACTTTCACTTTTAACCTCTTCATAAACATATTTGTGGATTTTACCATAGCATATACATACGTTTTATTTTTGATAGGATTTTTCTCTAACGCCACTAAGGATAACACTCGAAACTGGTTTTTAGCTTCCACTACAGCTATTGACAAATAAGTTTCTGAACATCTTGAATTGAAAAGTATTTTAGGGAAAGATTATACAATGAAATGTTACTTTATAGCTACATGTACAGACGCATCCTCTCGTAATTTGCGATCACCACGAAATGAGCGATTGTGAAGTCACAGCGAGAACAAGGTCAATCTAGTTGCTTGATGTGCGCTCTCAACTAGATACTCATTTTTGTAGTTGCGTGTACTTGGCGCGAATTCAAAATTGTTCCTTTTTGTGTTCACATATCTGCATGATTAATATATGTTGCCCTAAGCGTACGTCACTTCACACTGTTCACAGAGAAAAAAATTTAGAACTGAATACAGTCTCTTTACAACAGTATATCTTTCAGGAACCTAGCGTTCTGAAATTACCCGTCTGTACATTACACTTTGAACAGTTATTTTTTGCCGAAAATATTTCGCAAACGTATTTTCTCTTCCTACGCAAAAGATTTAGACATGAAATATAATTAAAAGCTATTTTATAGCTCTGAACTATAAAATAACTTACATCTAAACCTAATTTAACTCTTCTATACTCTGTTTAATTTTCCTCCTTTTTCTCTTATACTCATGTTCTAATACTTTTAATATTCGTATTATTTCTTCTTTCTTTAAACCTGTCTCATAATGCCCGCAAGCAAGAGTATGTATCCAATCTAGTAATAAATATATTTTATCATAGTAAGAGCTTAATGCTAGTTCATTTTCTTCTACTCGAAATACATTATGCTTTCTACTTTCATTTGTATTCTGCATTTTGTATAAATCCGTATCCTCTAAGACACGATCCTCAAAATCCTTGAGAGATATTTCGGATCCAACAATACTTGACTTTATTTCGTTTGCTTTTCTTATCTGATCTATTTTATTATTATTATTTCTGTCTATTTTCTTCCTTAATAACATATATTTTTCTTATAAGACCTACAAACTTGTATATTGCAATAAATTAACGCTCATATGTCCATTTTCTAACACTTCCTTACTAATCTGTTTCAACACATTCGTTATTTTCTGTGTAATCAGATAATGAGTCTTTGTATTCATTATTTTCTTTGTATCTAAATGCCCATACATGTCGTTCATATTCTCATATAAATTATTTGTTTCTAGTTGTACTGCCACATGATCATTATCACTCATTAATAATTAACTTGATTTCCATATTTTTCTTTAACACATTATAATAGAAATCGTAGAGACATACTTTACACATATATCAACGATTGACATTCCAACATAGATAGGCTTGTTAAAGGTGACTTTTATTTTATTCGTATGAAGAGCAGCTGTATTTTCGGGAAGTATTGTTCTATCTCTAATGTAGTCTTCGCAGTTAATTTTTCCACTAAATTTTTGTTATGTACAAGTCCAATATATAGTCTCTTTCTTATATTCTCCATAGCCTTGTGGAAAACAGCATTACTTGCTAGTTTGTAGAAATCTTTCTCAACTTCATGTCTTACTTCTGATCGATGTTCTGAATTTAAATCACTATATTTCTTTAACCATGCTGATTGTTTGAATGGTAATATTTTCTGAATTTTTTAAAGCTTAAAACCTTGTGATACATAGAATTTTAGATTTTAATAATGCAATATATAACTCTCTTTGTCGTAAAATATTGTTAATAATTTTGGAAGTATATTATTATGTATATAATTTTCTGAACCTAATAGCTAAGTTTCAATGATTCTGATGAATTTCTTTCTGATCTTCACTTTCTGAAGATTCTGGATATTTTAAATAAATTTTAAGGTTTTTAAGTTGAATAACTTACAGATCAATATATGGTGATTATAATCCTCGTCACTTGTTCTTTCTTCTGTTAATGTATTTTTAAAATTTTCTCTTGATAATGAAACAAATTCGTGTAATTTTTCTGGTGAATCAACATAATCATATTTATAAATATTTTTTTTTTCTTTTTACTAGATCAAGTACATTATTAGGAAAGAACTTCAAAGTTTCTCTAAATTGTTCTCGTTGTATTTTTGCCAATACTATTAAACTCTTCCATAGGTACCTAAAAGAGACAGTAAAACTTAATTGAATGGTTCTTTCTTTTATCTTTATAACTTACTGTCTTTGACAATGTAATATACGAGTAGTTATCTTCTGTAATAAGTATTATATCTATTTTTTTAATGTTCCACTACCTAAACTCTTATGAATAAGTGCGTATCATATCCAGATAGATTATGAATGAATACTGGAACAAAACTTGTGTATCTATGTCTTAACTTACAATAAGAATGAGCAGTATCTCTAAGTTGATTGTTAAATAATCATGATTTAGCAAGTTGTGTATACATGACTCTATATTACTTAAAGCTATTTTTGTAATTCTTTCTTATGTTTATCAAGTAAATCTTTTATAGGTTTTTCTTTTCTCTTTTGTCAGTCATTATCAACGTGTGCTGAAATGTAAAAAGAGTTCCTTATTAACGGTTATAAAAATTGGAAAAAGAAAGAGCAGTAATAAATAACAAGTAGGAATGCAAGAACAACCTATAATAGACGCTATTGAAAAATTAGTTAATCTGATTAAAGAAGTAGTAACAAAACCAAACAAGTCTAGGTCAAAACCCCCACAGCCAAAACCCCCACACTCAAGAAATGTCAAAACACCCACACAAACGGTCATAGTTTGGGAGATTTGTCCATTTGTGTGGGGGTTATGACCGTTTGTGTGGGCGTTTTGACATTTCTTGAGTGTGGAGGTTTTGGCTGTGGGGGTTTTGACTGGTTCCCAACCAAACTCTAATAACAGAACTTGTAGCAGTTCTAAATAAGAGTGGGCAAGTAGGTTCAAAAATTTTAGAAACATTTTAAAAATTTAAAAACAAATTGAGGGAATAATAAAAAGTCAGATGCTGCGTTTCAAATTTATGATCAAAGTGGTAAAAGAGTTGTGTCTAGTAGAGTTTTAAAATGCAAAATAATTGTTAAACCTATTTGTGAGATTAAGATTAAACCAAGCTTACTTTCAACTCCTAAATCTAAAAAGTCGCGAAAGTCTAGAGAAAGGATAAAACAATATTCTGAACTGCCTATAGAGTATATTTGGAAGGATGATGTCAGAATGTTAACAAATAAGTTAATTGTTATATATGGGGAAGAAGAACCTGGTAATGAACTTCTTTTAATAATGAGAAAGTATGTATAGCAATTCTGATTAATAACAAACTTTCACAGTTTATTCGGTAAGATCCAAAAGGTGTAGGTTATTTGATAAAGATATTAAACGCATTGCCGCCAAGAGTTTGTAATAATATAAAACTTGCTGTAAGGTTAATAAATGAAATATTAAATGTGAAATAAATTCCAGACTATATTTACAAGGCTACGAGTTTTGCGGGTCATTTACAAAGCAGCAAGAAACATTAGAAAGAGTTAAAGTTATTATCTATTAAATGAAGCTTGGAAAGAACATAACATATACTATAGAGACAATAAACAAAGGCAATCAAGACATATTTCAGATAAAGAACTACAGAATCAAGACTGGAAAAAAGTATTTTGTAAAAACGCATTGATTAAAGACAGAGACGCAGATTTTTGAGTTGTTACTGCTATGAATGCTAAAGTGAGGGTGGAGATTGTAGTGGTTTAGCATAAGTTTTAGTGTAAGTCTTTTTATGGTTCTCTTCAAGACTGTCTTTATAATAAATAGTGTGGTAAGTATTGAAAATTATTAGTTACAGAATTTTGCTGCAAATTGAACATATAATCATTTAAATGAACCTAACAAAGAAATTGAATTTGATTTTAATGTGGAAGATGGATTAATTTATCTTCACAGAGCAGACATATATGAAATTTAAAGTTATTGGAAAATTAAAGATTTCTAAACCGAAATCTGAATACTTAAAACAAGCAGGTTTCTAAACAATGATAAACTAGAATTCAGTAAGGGTTTTATAGTTTTATATCGTCTAAGACTAATTCCTATCTTCTTAAGTGATTTTAAACAGGTTATGGGAAAAGGTGGATTCAGGATAATATTTATAAAACTGGCAATAATAAGGATTTTTATATAAATTTACAGGAGCATGTGCAACATCGCTTCATGACGGTAAAGTACCATTAAACTGTATTGAGATAAGAAAGTCAATTGTTGAGTGTGAATCTAATTGCTAAAGCTAGTTAAAGTTAAATATTCTTAAAGAACCTAAAATTATATTTTCTTTTCTCACTTACCAAAATGTACAAAAAGTGTAGAAAAAATTTTCTTGGAATTTGACTTAACTACTCAATTTAATTCTGGACGTTTGATATGATTGATTATGTAATTTTAAATTTTGAACTGATAGAAGTAGCACACAGACTTCACATTCAAATAATTTTGATCATTGTAAAGCTAAAAATATTTATCTTAAGAATGGACGCCAGGTGATCTTTCCAATCAAACTAAAACTTTAGATATTGCTCTTAATGATTATTCTAACAAGGTACATTCGCGAAGTGTCTGCTCGGGATACGTGAAAAATTGATTTAAATGCAAATTTCTCCGTGCCCTAATGTGTATTGTACTAATTTTAGCGACCCATACGGATACTTTGCATATTTATGGGCCTTCATATATCCGGAATTTAGTCTAACTCTACTATAAAGCTCTCTCACAAAATTACTTTTAGTTTCTTTAGATATAATTGGACATGAATGTTAGTATATGCAAAACAAATTGGATCAAGTACTGCTTCTCTGACACGTGTTACCCATCCCGGCCGCTATCTTCGATCCGCCATATTCGATTAAACTTTTGGGTTTTCAAATGGGAATAGGTGCATGTGATACATCACATTCATATAAACTTTTCTCGGAAATTCATCGGTGTAATTAATTGTAACATAGCTTGTACCGATTTCAAGTTATTGCATGTAAAATGTCAGACACTTCACGAGTGTTGAACCAAATAGAAAATTGAGCAATTCCCCATGTATATCTGTAATCTTTTAAACGATTTATAGTTAACGAAAGATTCTCTGAACGTAAATACATACTTACGCACAGACATAAATACGGAAATGGTAGGTCTTCAGCAAAACCTGGTCGAATCTGGATTTATATTAGACATTTTGACCGTAATAGCTTACTTGTTAAGGTATAACTTGAAAGAAATATCAATCACTCACAGAAATGTAATAAGATTGTAACACCAATGTTGTAAAGAGTTTGTTTATACCTAGAGTCAGTGGCGTATTTACGATTTTGTTTCGGGGGCTTTGCTAACTTTATTTCTGGAAAAGTGAAAATTCTGCAAGATATTTCATTTACTTTAAGATAGTAAATAAAATTTAGGGGCGGCATAAGCCCGGAAACCCCTCTTAAATACGCCACTGCCTACAGTTTTTTGCAGTTAGAAATTATTTTGGTTTGTCAACACCGTTACTATAACTGATATTACCCTTAAATGTCTATTCGCGAAGTGTCTGGAAGGATTTAACATGCTATATCTTCCAAACGGTACAGGCTACGGTAGAATTAACTACAAAAGTGGATTTCCGAGAAAATTCCACATGAACTTGATATATCACTTGCATCTATTACTATTTGAAAAACCGAAAGTTAAATCCAATATGGCACATCAAAGGTGGCAGCCGGGGTGAGTAACATGTGTCAAAGAAGCCTTACTTGATCCATTTTGTTTTGCAAATACCCAGATTCATATCCATTTACATCTAACGAAGCTAACAGCAATTTGCTTCCCAGCGTTATAGTAGTAAATGCATTCCGGGTATATGATGGCCCATAGATAAGCAATTTACCCTATGGGCCGCTACAATTAGTACAATACACCTTGTGCCGCTGAGAACTTTGGATTTAAATCAATTTTACACGAATCCCGAAGGGACACTTCGCGAATGTACCTTGTAAGATGTACGAAGGTTACACTGCATTTCAGTGAATAATTTGTGGTAATACTGAAGATGACTAGATTGAAAAAAGACCAATATATGTAATTAATTGTAGTAAGAGAAATAATGTATCTATAAATGAGAGAACAATATGGAAATTGTAATAGATTCTGCAGAAGTAGAAGCCAATAATACTATTTGTTGTGCAATTCTGATTGCTTATTAGAACTTTAGTTATGATCCTGAATATGAGAAAGTAATTGAAGCAATTTAGATGAATTAAATTAAGTGGTTTTGGATTGTGTAATTAGAAATTTTATGAGAAATGATTTTGAAATAATGATTTTTTATTAAGTAAATATGGAACAACAAGGTGATTTTTTAAATAAGCTTAGAAACTTGGAATAGGAACCTGTTATAGGCTTACAAGAATTAGAGTTAAACGTAAATAATCAGATTCTAAAAATGGACAAAATGAAGACAATTCGGTAGAAGCATTTCAGTTGAATGTGAAAACTTTAAAGTATTTCTTCCAACAAGATTTACCAAACACTTAACTGAGAATATGATAAGTAATATAGTTAAAGCTGGATTAAAATTTCAATATACTGTGCTAAAAGATAATTACCGGACAGTTGAATTCTGTATATAAAAGAACATTTATTAAATAAGTTATTAATTGATTTTTATATAATAAATAAGAAATTGCTTCCTTTTTAAACAATGAAAATGATATTACTGTTTTAAGACGTGTTAAATTTCAAGACTTAAATAAATTCTAAACTTACAAAATACCATTATGGAAGTTAATTCAAACACAATATACAGTTGAAAGAGTTTTAGTACATTTAGATGGTAAATATAAACCATTATTACCACAAAGATATAATGAAGATACAGATCTATCAAAACAAAACTGTCAATTAGTTAGAAATACCATATGTAATGGTCGTGCTACTTTGGCAACGTTTGTTACCGCTGCTCAATGAATACCAAATATTTCCTTGGAACAATTATCAAATGCGAAGTTAACAAATCTAGCGTGTGTATATGTTATTGTTACTATAGTTTTGCCCATTCTAATTATCTGCGATATTGTTGGTACTACCCTTTCTCTACTATACTTACTTTAATTGTTTCGTGCTGTTTGCAAGTTAAATGTCGATCGAATAACACATCAGGTAATGTTCTTGTCTTATTAGCCTTTGTTGAACCTGGTCAATCTGGGTGAATAATTAATTGAGATTGCGGCGTAATTTGTATTTTAGCGGCAGGAAACGACTGCTTCTGTTTCTGAAGAGTTAGTAGAAAGATGTAACTTTCTGTACCATTAAAAATAATTTATTATCTACTGTTGTCTGCTGAATAAAATTGATATGGGAGGCAGTTTCATTAACACTTTAGAAAAAGTGTACTGTGTCTGGAGCGGGGACATATTTGTGGCAAACAGGTGACTCTGAAAATGTCGAATCTTTAGGTACATCACAAATACTAAAAATTGAAGGCCATAACCTATTATTTATAGAAGTGATTTAAATATATACACTATTTATCGACTTCACAGAGAAAGTGAATTTAATTCCTTTATAGGAACACAGTGACCTCCATTGGTTCAATGAAAGAGCCATGATTGCATAGCTGTTAAAAGCAGGTTGGCCTTCAAGTAACATTCAAATGAATAGAAAACTTACATATCAAATAATATTCAGATTAAGCCGTATAAAATAACCTACATATTTTTTCAAACTAAGGACGACTGACAGCTAAGCAGGCTTTCATATGCTCCTACAACTTTATAAATGACTTTAGAAATTGAAACAAAATTATGAAAACTTCTGCTGCGGTGATCAGTTTTGTCTTCATTATGAAATGACAATTACGTAAGCGATCTCTAGAAGTGGGAATAGCCTAATTTCCCAGAATGCAGGAAAATGTATATATACTCTTAATTGCGTAATCCGGATAATCCCGGCGTGCATTATTATGATAAATACGATCATGTTCTTCACGTGCAGTCTCCCTTTTGCTACGTGCTGGCGCAGAGTCTGCACGAGTTGTTGTTAGTACACAGAATTCATAATTTGCCCCGGAAGGACAATGGATTGATACATCAAGAGCTTTCGATCCCTATATACGATTAGCATCACTTACCTGTGCTACTCGGTTCCATATGCTACTTTCTTGTATTGTAAACGTGACGCAGTCATAGTTCCATTAATATATGTTACTAATGTTTCGATCCAAGGTGAGGTTATCAACTGCCATACGTCTCTTACTCTCGGCGCAAATGTCCATACGCTGCTGCTTCTGTTCTGCAATTAGAAAATACGGTACCTATGAATAGTAAGTTTAGTTCGTTTTCAAATAATAGTGCAAAATTCGGTGGAAAGCACCCTCAGATATGAAACAAATTGCATTTAACGCTCTCACTGACATACCCTTATTATTCGAAGTAACAGCTCAATGATATTCGCTAGTGTCTTGTTAATCACGGACTGTTTGTTCAGTATGTAGGAAGAGAGTGCCTGATTCGATCCCATCTTAGAACAATTTGTGTCTTCGATAAAACGTGGTTCTACTCATGCTGTTTTGGACGGCAAATGCCTTTTGAAATATTGCGTATGTTTCCGCTGCACTTTTACCTAAACAGCAACAAAATGTCACAGTTTCTGTTGAATACTCGCAGCAAAAATCAATCGCATGCAAAAATAACTGGAAAAGTAAAGGAAATACGTACCACGTAAATCAGCACAGCAGCTCATTAACGATCTTTAGGAATATATGTCAAGTTACATGAACACAGAAGTTTCGTTCTACACAACGAGGCTAGTGCAGATACCATTGTCAGTGTTTGAAAGCGAGAAAAGTTCGGCCTCGCCTTCTGTGAACAGTCTTTGTGTAATACGAATATTGATGGAAATTACTTTGAAAATGTGTGACACGCGGCAGACCAAATGACGGTTTGATAGTGATTTAATGATTGTTAATTATTTAGAAAGACGAAAGGTTTGGTCATTTATAGAAAATGCAGCAGAATCCTACAGGATAAATGGGAAGATAGCTTTCCCGGTACATATACATGGTAGACTTGTACGAAACATAACTTCCAGAGTTTTACTGAATTTCAAACTAACATGAATAGGACAATATGATGTAAAGTCGTCTGAGAGTTTATCCGATTTTGTTAAGCAATAATATTTTTTGAAGTTTTATAGGAGACCAGAATATACTCAGTGCGAAGACTAATGATGTAGTTGATCTGATAGGGTTTCATATGGTCAAGTGACTTTGTATGATATGGCGATAAGTGGTGTTATCAAAGCGTGGGTTATATTCAATTTCCGGGGGTTAGGTTCTGCTAACATCGCCTGCAATGCAAATAGTTTACTTTTTTTACGTACTCTGAAGTCGAGCTAGGGATTAAAGAAAATACAGTCCTGGTACATTTACTGCATTAGGCATTAGGTGTTTTGGAGTATTTGCAATGATGAACGGTGTCCGATAGTGTAAATTTTAATGGAACATCGAAGCTTATATGAACATGAATATTTGCGTGTAGTTCTCTGTAATTCCATATGTCAATGTAAGTAGTCCGAATTTGGAGTGCGAATTTCCTCACAATTCGAATGCTATGAAGGTGATATCATTGTGAGGAATTTAGGCGGTAAGCTGCGATGATATGTTGTAAATGTACTGATAGATATAAAACATTGCTTTCTTTTTTGTATATAGGATACGGGGTGTCACTGGTAGCGTGGAATCGTCTCCTGTTTTGTAGGTTGTATTAGAAGTACACCTTTTGTGGACAGATAATTACTATAACTCTCCTAGTTTAATTCATCAAGGTAAAGGCTTCTAAAGTAAGAGTAAGGCGTGCTTGATTTGGTTCGGAACCGTGAGTGTTGGCGGAAAGTTTTATTGGGACATGTCGCTACTAAGTGGATATAGACTTTTTATGAGATTAAGTAAGACAATACTTGCCTAATTGATTAATGGCTATGTCCAGTGTCATATTACAAGTGAGACGTGTAGATCTGGGAAAATCGTGAATATCACGAGTTTCTGTAATAAGAAAATTTTGAAGTTTGTTCTGTCTTGCTCTGTCCGGATATGGTTAATAATATCTGCCATAATGGAAGGTAAAGTGCAGTGCAGACACGCCTTAGATGCTGTATTATTTGTAGAACGTGGACAGCTGTACCTCAATGGGTGTGTTATGCTAATAATGTAGAGACAGTGAGTAATAATGAATATATGGATAAGCGACATGTTGTGGTTGGCGTTAAAATCATTTCGTTTAACAAAAACCCTGTACCATTTTTTTCCATGAGCGATGTCTCTAAGAGCGCTTTGTTCTCTAAGTGAAGGGGTATAAAGAATTAAAAAACAATAGAGCAATAAGAAACAAATACGTGATATGAAATTTTTGGTAAAGAATTATAAATTTCACTATATGTTCTAAACTGTTGGCAGTGAAGTAGACTCGAAATTTAAATGTGGGGGCTTGAATAATGTAATCAATAATATAGGATCGTTGAAAATGTTGTACCTTTAGCATTAGGAAACTGACAAAATTAAATAGCTGATTAATTGTTATTGGAACGTTCGTTGAGTGATGATGGGTGATAGGATGTTCAACAGTGCGAAGAAGAATGATGTATTCAAGTAATTCTTTAGTCTGTTCTGTTTACCTCTACATTTACAGATGTATGCATCATAAAACACATATCTAGTGGTTCAGTTTGGACGGGAAGGAAGATTCATACAATTCATACACCAGTAGCGTCAAAATCGTAATAATAATAATTGTACTTGTGTGCATTGAATATTCAGCAGAAGAATGCGTGTTATATGAAGTTAAGTCAATAAATACCTCAAATATATTTCTATCTCCTTTCAGGTTGTTTCCAAAATATTTTGTGAGCACAAGGAGCTAGGTGTCATCGTCGTGTTTGCCTGTGGTAGGTTGCAGCGTTATCACGTCAGAACACTTTGTTTTTTTTTCAGTCCAGAAAGACTTGCCATTCTCTGTGTGCACTGAAGAAGAACTCCGGTTATAGTGGAGTGGAAATTGATAGAAGGCTTTTAGTACAACACAATATGTTGTCAAGGCAATTTGTTGTCACAGCGAAGGGATTACGAGAAGATTTATCAGTTCAATAAATGTCAAACCAAGTTAGGAATAAGGAATGAGCAAGTCTGAAGTTATACCAATAAATACTAGTAAACATGCGACATTATTGAACGAGTTCATGTCTGGATTCTGAGTAACACACGAACGATACTTGATGATGTGGCAACTTATAAGCGGATTATTTATATGATCCCGATGATACCCGTGATAGGTCTGCATATGATATCATGTATTTGCGAGATGGATTCTGAAAGAACTCGATGGAGACCACGAGGGAAACTGTGAGAATCTGTCAACATATGCTGAACAGATATGCTAACGAAGGTGAGGCGTGTGTCCGACGAACCATCACTGAAAATGTAACGGCTTTATCACTTTCAACTAGAAAGCAAAGGAAAGAGCATTAAATGGCAGCAACCTGGATAAATTGTCAAGAAGATATTCTGGAGTCAATCTTCTGAAGCGAAAATGATGCTCACACTGTTTTGCGACTCACAAAGGTTAAGAAGAAACCGGCAAAATAGATATTAAAATATACAATAATATGTTTTAAGCAAGTGATTGCCTTAAAATAGTAATAAAGTGGAGGTCGATTCTCTGTGTGTTCTTGCGTTGCATCAGAATGCACGACCACACACCACCTTCCGCACCGCTTAAACTCTGCAGATGCTGAAGATGATAGAGCATTGTGAAATCAGTAATGTTATTATCTTGAAAATTGGATCACTGTTATTTGTTTCACTTATAGATACATTCATAGGCAATCAAAATTGTACGATAATAGTTGAGAAAGCGGATCATTCCTTTCTTGAAACCTGTTTTGCGGAGGGTATCGGATTGCTTGTGCAACGGTCGACAAGGTGCATTGAAAAGCAGAGTGTCTCTTCAACTAATAAATAATGTAATATTGTGCTAATATATAATAATAATGACTATTGCAGATACTTATTAACCTACCCTCGTAATAATGACAGTTCTTACAACAAAAGAGTAGTGGTTTTGGGATGCAGGATGGTTCAACTTGATGTCTGTTTTGATAGCTAACAGCTTCGTTCGATATCAGACATTTAATAGTCTAAAGTTTGACGTCAATATTGTAAACATGTAAGTAGGGCTTCGATCATTGTTGATCCAAATTGACCTTGTGATTGTGTGTTCTTCCTATTTCAATTCATATTGAACTTCCTCAGCTGTTTATGATAAGAAAGTTCAAGTTGAATTTAAAGACGAAGGAAATGAAGTATGGAAATTAAATATCTTTACTGCATTGTGCAGTATTACAAATATTTCTAAAAGAACTCGGTTGGTGAATACCGAAGGATCGTTGCAAAATAATAATGAAGTAGTCTTACTCCTTTGCTCTTCATAATTCATTGTGGTTGTCAGTATGAAAATGAAATAACGTAGACAGACGAGTATATGTGGTTTCAATGTGAAGTCGGAAAATAACTAAAACGACTTATATTACATAATTGAGAATACACTTATGTTGGAAAGGAAACCCCTTTTGAGAAATAAAATGAGAAGCTTACATATTTTCAACACTAGGTGGTTGTAAGAAGAACATTTGTATGGTCGTTAAGATATTTGCGGCATTTGATCAAAAATTGACATGTAGCTAAACAATAGTCTTGATCTTATCCGGGAGCTGTGTAGACCCATACGACTAGCTCCTGCCAAATTTTTGCAGCCACTTACATAGGTAAGTGAAGTGAAAAAAAGTTGCGGATTATGATACTAAGTATTGGTATTACTAAATGTATTAAACTTTATTTCATCATTATATTATACACAATCTCAAACATATTCTTATTACTTATCCTGCAGATCAGTATATCGATACTATAGAAAGGGGTAGACATTATGGTCCTTAACCATAATGGTAAACTAAGGTGGACGGTAATGAATAGTAAACATGTGCGCCAGACGTCACGACAATGGATCTAGTTAGCAAAGCAGGCGTGTCTTATCTTGTAATCCGGAGAAAACTCCAGATGTGAAGGAGGAAAAGAAGCCTAGTTACACAATAAGACTGGTGTACAGTAGATGAAATAATGCAAGGTGAATCTTTGGCAGTGATTCAGTCTGTGATGACAAGATAATCAGGATTGTTGATCGATGCAAAGCAAAGTGATGCATCGTGTCTAAAAGTATGAGATGGTGAGTGAAATCTGGTGAATATATAGCGGAGGCTTCAGATTTCAAGATGAAAGAGGATGTGGGAAAATCAGGTTTTGGATCCGGTTCAAAAGGAGAATGGTTATGCCATCGGCAAATTGATATACATTAATAATGGAGGAAAACTTGCTTTGTGTAACAGATATAATAACAGAGATATGGAGGAATTTTAAGGTACACCTGAATGCAAAAAAAAAGACGGGATTTTACTTCGGTTGTTAACAGAAATACAACTAAGGCGGTAAGAGAGAAAGTTTAGAACGAAGAAAGATATAATACAGAAATAGGAGGAAAGAAAAAAGTTTGTATGCAATTCCGAGATATCACACCTCTTCAAAAACTTTTTCTAGATCGAGAACTAGGGTTTGGATGAGACAAATTGTATTGCGATATTGGCTGTCTGGTGCATAAGTTTATAATAAGTACTATACGAAGACCGAAAGCCTCCTTGAGCTAGACGAAGATTATAATATGAAAGATGATAATGTTCACATGTGACAACTATACGTTCCAATTCTTTTCTGAAAACAAATGTGAGCTGAAGAGGCCAATACGAAGACCCAACATTTGGGGTCTTCTTTCGTTTGAGAAACATGTGAGTGTTCTGTGAGTTGAAATGAATGCTGTATGTTAAATAAATGTAGAGTGGGCGACAATTAAATAAAGGCGAACTTACAGGTTGAATATATTGAGGTTGAAAATACGATCAGGACCAGGAGCGGAATTTTGTTTACTGGTGACTGTGCTGTGTATATCACCTACCGTAATAGGAGCAGTGAGACAATAGTAGAGTGATGACACTTGTCGCGTTTTTTGACCTACTGCGCATGCGCAAACTGATCCGGATCCATTTCCAGTTCCTGTTCCTGTATTGGTTCCAACTCCGGTTCCGGTTCCGATACCTGTTCCGAATTATGTTCCACTACCTGTTCCGCTTTCTCCGGAGCAGACTACGCAACGACTAGCCTTTTACGTCCTGTATTTTAAAGACTATGAACGACCACGACACTGCCGGTAGAGTTTTTTCACATGCAACATCAGGGGTATACTCGTTCTCTTTTACGAACACTTTTCATGATGTGAAGAAAAAGACAATGTCTATATAGTAGAGCAAAGATTAAAATATAAAACCACCATTTAAGAAGTATGGTTATTCGAACATAAACACAACACACACACACACACCAATACGCGTATTTGCGTACTTGATAGCTCTGAGTTGGGAGACCGACTTGTTGGAACCAAATGTGCATAAAAACACTAGAAGAGATACAAAAACGGGAGTGAGATCAAAATGCATTATTTTATTCATATTTGCGGTGAGAAAATACTTATGTCCCTATTTCTGGCAGTTTCTTGAAAACACGTGTGGGGCCGTACTATATTTATTGGATCGTGGTGCCAACATCACCTACAAGATATAAATGGTACCCCCTACCAATAACATATCTAGATGGTCTAATGTTACACACACACACACACAATATTAACACTCTTCTACATAATTGCAGGCGTTATGAGGGCCTCTACAGTGGTGCAATATTTGAGTTATCTACAGTGTAAAATAATAGAACAAAATATAATAGTACACGCAGTTTTGGGGAAATAAGTCTACAAGAATTTAAAAATATGTGGAAAGAAACTACATAGTTTATATTTAAATTATCAGATATCCGGCAAGTGAACTTACTACACTACTCCTTAAATCTGGCAACCACGTTAAACCGCATAACACTCTGCATGTTTGATCTCCACTTCGCTTTATCGGAGTAGAAGTGGGTATTTAAAACAAGTTCTACCGGGAAAGAAACAACTCGTTCGTAAACGTGCAAGAGGTCGTTCGAGGTTTGCTATGATCACAACCGCTTGCTGCATTTTTTAATAAACGGTCAGAAGAATATATCCACCTTTTCAATTTACTCTCCCGCCATTCAAACAGTTCCTTTACATTCTACGTGACGATGACGTAGTAAAATTCTAACGACAGTGAGGCTCTTTTTATATTACATTCGTCGATAGAAATGAAAAGCATAAGATCTGAACTGTTTCGAAAGAAAAATGTTAATACAGAAACAAAAATTGGATATGCTGAGAATTTTAACGCGTAGCTAATTTTTGCATTTTCTTGCTAAGTATTTAGACGTTCAATATGGGACATTTGGTATTGCTTTTCGGATAGATGAACAGGACTTTTGATGTTGGTCTTGTATTGATCATATGAATTTAAATGTATTCCACATTTGACACTTTAAGCAACAACTTAATTAAATTGAAACAAGAGTACTCAGTACAAAAATTGCCCATTAGAAAATGACTGAAAACTTTGTTTACACAGTTTGTATGTAATTTCTAGAATTAAAAAATATTCTTGTAATAGTCCTGGTCACTGTGTAAGATAATTCTTTTGGCCATAATTATTATATTACTAAATGTCTCTCTAACAAGGAAACTTACGGAAGTGTAACTCAATGATTCCTTGTGAATGTCTCTCTAACAAGGAAACTTACGGAAGTGTAACTCACCGATTTGAATGAAACTTTGCAGATTTGTACAACATGGAAAAATAATCGACACGTATTTTTCCTAATTTCGGCAATGGTGCGGGTTTAAGGTCTCTCGATAACCCTTTGAACGTTAGAGAAGGCTTTGAAGCATAGACAGAAAACAATAGTTTAATATTGAAGAAACAAAGGAGGTTTTAGAACAGCTGATTCAAAATCTGAAAATTCAAAATTAGAAAAATCCAATATGTTGATTACAATTAACAAAAGTCTTCTGGTTTGAAATTGTTTGCAGTTAGCCAAGAACAATCATAGGGGGAGGAGGTATTGCGAGAAGTTAGCAAACCGATTTGAAATCTACATGTTTGATTAAAGTGAGTTTTTGCACCTATCACTATTCGGGATGCTTATTTAAAGTGAGGCTCCCCAACTCTCACTGTTTGTGATGCTTACTGAAAGTAAGTCCCATCGCTTCTCACTATTAGAGGTGTTTATTGAAAGTGAGTCCAATCGCCTCTCACTAATGGGGGTGCGTATTTAAGTGATTTAATTTATATTTGAGTTCCGAGTTAAACCTGAAAAGCGTATTTCAAAATAGAAACCATTCCTGCAGGAACAACTGGATTTAGCATCTTGATGTACTCTTCTTTAGTCCCTGGAAAAACATCTTGTGGCTTTTTTCTGGCATTGTCCTTCTCTATAACATAAATTAACATCTCCGTAATAATATACAATCTTTGATTCATAGTTTTTTCTCCCACATTTGCAAATATTATTAGGTATCTGTGATACGAAAGCTGTTATTTGTAATAAAAACCTCCTACGTTTGAAAATCCCATAACATTTTATTTCAAAGATTGTGCATCATTTTGCAATTTGTGCGCAGTTATTGCTGTAATAAGGTGTGCGTTGTGTAAACTTTGTTTATGCATCACCCATCTTTTTACGGAATATCATTACTGTAAAACGTGTTTCAATAAATTTATAATTATAACAACTGAGGATATATGAAACTCGGACATATTGACAAGCGAGGAGACTCACTATAAACAAGCGCCCCGAATATGAGAGGTATAGAGATGCACTTTAATCAAGCATCTCGTTAAAATAAGTAGAGAAAGGTGTTTCAAATCGTTCTGCAACCTCCTCGCAGTAACTCCTGCATGCGATAGTGGATAATTGCCCTTGGCTAACTCCAGACCATTACAAACAAGAAGACTTTTGTAATTGTAATCACCATATTGGATCCACAATTTGGCATTTTCTAATTTTGACGTGAGATTCTGAATCAACTGTCCTGAAACCCCCCTGACAGTATGTTTTCTTTCTACATTAAATAATTGTTTTCTGTCTATGCTTCAAGATCACCTCTAACGTTCAAAGTTTGTTTCTACTCTGAAACCCGCAACAATGCCGAAATAAAAAATACGTGTCGATTATTTCTCGATGTTTTACAAGTCTTCAAAGTTTCATTCAAATCGGTTAGTTTCACTCTCGTTAGTCTCCTTGTGAGATAAACATCCTATCCATAAATGTTTAATCTCTCACTGAAATTAACTTTTTAGATTAACATATATCCAAAACATACATTTTATATAATGTTTTTTAATAAAACGATAATATAATGCTTTTTTCAATATTCACTATCGCTCCCGTGCCCTGGAAAAAAAAAGTAGTTTAACATAATCTTTTGTCGTGTGGAACGGAACGTACATGGACATTTCATGTGCCTCTGAAGCTTAATTGTTTGGTTGGTTCGGATTTTTGCATGCCTTTTGAGCACTGAATCGCTTGACACGAACTTCCGCCTTATCGTTATGTCCTAACCCCTTCAGTTTCCACTCGGAATGTTGATTTCAGTTGAGCGTCTCTTTCACCTCCTAGGCTACAAGAGACGTGGTCCTACTGATTAACGTAGCTATCGAACCGCAATATCTCCCGCTTGGAATCAAATCCGCGTCTTGCGCCGAACGTACCTATGTCTACTATATAACAAAATTGCCAAATTGTGAGGTGAAAGTGATCGGGTCAGAATCACAGTCTAAATCATTTTTTTGATTTTGTATCCGAGATCTGGAATTGAATCTAAATTTTGATATATATTTCTTGTGATTCAACGTATTAGTAAACAAGTAGTTCCCCATCTCTTTCTGGCATTTGAATCATATCAACATTAGTAAGTGAAAAGTATTGATAAGATACCGAAATAGAACATTTATATTTCTTCACAGGTAATTTCAGTGAAATTAGGGTTGCCATCCTTTCGGCGTTTGCCGAGCATGTCCGACATTTTGCGATTTTTCAATGTCGAAACATCATTTGAATTATTTTCGAATAGTCTAACATTTAATCATATTTGTATTTGTTCAATATTTTGCTTGGAAATTTAGTATGCTTCTCAATTGCGTTAGAAAACTGTTCTTCATTTGCTTTTAATCAACTCTTTATTAAAATTGATTCTCTAAAATGTGTCGAAGTCCAAACTTTAAATTTGATCTCATCTAACTCGGGAACTAAAAGCCAGCACATCATATTTATTTCACATGAGTACAACTTCAAGATTTACACCTTGCCAAGTTTGATTCAGATCAATGAGTTTGGTTGAATTTGCACTCTATAACTCCGTTTGATCTTTCAGAAAGCATACGGATATAGCATATAGCTTAGGCCTTATAACTCATTATGTGTCTCTTATATCATATGAAGGGTAAGGGGAAAAAACAAGGAATGTCCATGTGTGTGCTTTAACGGGTGCTTTGTCCTATCTGTTGGTGACTGTTGGTAGTATTTGACTGTATACGCTTACATGCGTAGATGTAGAAATGTCCATGTAAAACGGGGAAAAGATTTTAATAACCCTATTCATTTTATACAGCTTTTCAATATTAAAGTGCCGTTTTCTCGAAAATGTAGTTTTGTGACATTCCTTCTTTTTTCCCCTTACTCTTCATATGAGTTCTTAGTCTAGAATGAAAATTTAACTGCTGCTGAAGAGTAGTATTGGTATTTTTAAAAAGTAATAATAACATTAAAATTTCCAGCTATCAATTTTGTTTTGCGATTTTAGCAGTAGGTAATGCAGCGAGTAAAGAGTGTTTTCTCTAGCCAATGCTTAATGTAAAAAAAGCTCGTTGATACAGTCAGTTACGGGATCGATCATTGTACTAAATCTACGTAGCTTCATGAACATGAATTATGAAGAATTTTACAAATGCTGGCTATGCTGGCTTCAACAACATCATGCATTACTTCGGTCGAAAAATGCTGGCTATGGCAACTACAATTCTGATTCAAGAACCAATGCAGATTCAACATTATGCACACAATTATAAGGTAAAATGTTTTCAAATTTACATGTAAAAATCCAGGATTTTAATAAGAAGTCAACTATTTTCTGAAAGAATGTCCACTGTTCGACAATTTCGATGTAATAATCCTGCAAAATCGTTGAAGGAAGAATGAAATGAGAACAAATATTGACCAGTTGGTAAGTGTATTTATATCCTTAGTCCAATCAAAACATCAAATGCAGACTTCCCACTACCGCATCAGTTAAAAAATAACAATAACAAATCACAGTATGAGTGCAGACAATAAATAATTAACATGACTTTTGGTAACTCTCGGGATGAACCTAAATAGACGATAGGTTTCAGAGAATCGGATACTAAGTTTTTCAATCTCTCTAATTTTAAACCAGAGAACGTACTAGTATTGGGATAGCAGCTTAAGCAATGCACACGAAAGCACATGCACTAACACCAGGACCGGATTGCCTAATTCACCTCTATATATACCGATTGTCCTTCCTATAGAACGTGAGGGTTGGGGGACGGTTTACAAATCCTATGCATGAAATTTTACCTCTGTCGTCTCTCGCATTGTATGGAGAATATCTCTCGAGGATACAATGCCTTTAGATTTATTTAGGATGTGTTTTTGCGAAACCAAATCATCAGGTTTGTCTTCAAAGTTTGGCAATATTGTTGGTTAACTTTTCGTGTTTGACGTTTTGTCAAGCGTGCGTTCGCAAGACGGCTCCACGAATCGTCTACCAAAATCTTTCGATGTATCAGAGGTAAAGCAAAACATTTATGTGATTAGTGTTAAGCCTAGGTCGTTTGGTTACTGGAGTTAAAGAAAGAAAACATTGTATAACCCAAGACAGCAAAGAATAGGAGTGTAGACATGCCAACACCTTAGAAAAATAAACAAAAGTTTCCAGTGCATAACTAAGGCCTGACACTGATATTAATTATGCAGCAACTTGGCACAGTAGTGACGGAACCTGCTTCGCCTTATCCATCTGTAGACTAGAATAGGCTGAAACATTCTATCGGGTCCGCAATATGAAAAATGAAATGAAATCTTTAAGTTTTACGTCCCACGGATATGCCGGTTAAGCTAAAAGAGACGGTGATGATGAGAGATGACTGAAATGGTGGAATGATGAAAGTGGGAAGAAACGGGAGAACCCCAAGAAAACATACGAGCACTGCGTTTGTCGACCACAAGGTCCGCAGTATGAGTCCTGATCTACAGAATTTAACATCACTTCTGAAAATCCGCGAATCCCACTTTAATCAATTTTGTGAGAAACTTGTAGAAATGCTGTACAAATTTCATTTACCACTTCCACTTTATAGTCTTTCAATCATGGGCTTAGTATTACAAGAAGTTTTTTTCAAAGAAAATGTATAGGCCACCTAATTGTTCTTTTTCTTTGAATATTAGCCCGCCAAAGTGTTTTTCTTTTTTTCTTTTGTCCCCTTCCTAAATAAGTTTTCCCATCACTGGAATAACACCCAAGCCCTGTGCAAAACAGTTTCGAGGTTCACCCCTCCTCCATGGGTCTGGAGGATTGTTGGTACCACCTGTTTGCTTGATAATATTATTAGCACTGTGGATTTAATTAATAGTATGCATGCTTGCGATAGAAGAACACACATTTATCGAATTAAAACGTTGGTGATTTAAAAAAAAGTTGGATCATTATATAACAGTTAAGAAGCAGTTCTTATCAAAAACAGAGAACCATTATGGCAGCCAAGTTTTGTTTCTCATCATTCCCTCTAACTACACCCGATATAAAAATGTATTAATTTTATTATATTTAAGTCAGATATACGAGGAGTGTTCAAATGGAAAGGTGAAAGATGACACTGTGGACATAATCGAAATCATTGTTCGAAAGTAATTACCAGACGCCTGAGCACAATTATCTCACTGTATTATGAGCCGAAGGATTCCCTGTTCCCAGAAATCCAGTGGGTGTGATAGCAGCCAGTCTTCCACTGTTTCTTTCAGTTCTCGTTCGAGTTCAAGCACCTGCCTTTGAGATGTCTTTTTAGCAGACCAAACAGATGGAAGTTGCAGTGAGATATGTTCAAACTGTAGGGCGGAAGCTCAAGCTGCTCCCACTTCAACTTATTCAGTATACTTCGTGTGACCTGCGAGACGTGTGGAAAATCGTAATCGTGGAGCAGAATCACTCCACTTTCTCACTGACGTGTTGCACACACAATCTCTCCCGTATACAGTCATCATTGGTCGATGAATATCGACCGATTAAACCTCTTTCCCAGTCAGAAATCGGATAATAACTCGCTGTTCCTCAATCGTCGAATGTTTCATTGTGAAGGCTATTATTTCCTCACACACACTGCCGAGTCAATTCGACTTGGAAGGAAGACATAATTGCCTGTTTCTCTCCTGCATCATGTAAAAGGCAGTCACACTTGGGCACAAGCAGGCCGGACACTACATTCTCTCCTTTAGTTGTCGCAATACTTTATTTCAAAGCGATATATCGCTATTTCAACATACGACGTATGGTTTCTACGACGTTTCGTGCCTTTTCATTTGAAAACTCCTTGAGTATATGACCTTGGAGTACGGTACTTAACAATGAGACCGCGAATACAACTTTAGTATACGTAGTCCCTCAGACATTATCAATCAATCTAGATTATTACCGCCATTGTATGTCCTTCGTGACAGATTATGATTATGGTTCCAAATCACTTATGCTAACTTCAAACGTTATAAAATTCCATCTCGCTAATTATAAATTTACGAAACTTGCAAAATAAGAAAAACAGAAGTACTGAATGTTATTTTTTGCGATATATAAGTAATTATCCGCAAATATAGATTTTCTACGTTTATCAAATAGCTTTTAAAGAATGATTTTCCTTGAAAGAACCAATTTAGTATGTTGACAGAAACAAATATATATATCTATATGTATATATATATATATTGTTTTGAAAACTTATTATAGAATGTATATATTATTTCTGCCACTCCTTTGTGCCATCATCTTGTACTGGATGTAACAACAAAAATTAATATGAAAATAACAAGAAAAGGAAATAGGAAAAATAAAAAAAATAAACATTTTCATTTCGCAGTATATATTTTCAATGCCAGAGTACAATGTAAGTTTGTTGGCGGCTGACAGCAGTTTTTTTTAAATAGCATTTCCCTCTAGCATGTGTTTTCTTGTAGCATAAAATTATAATTAACCTGATTTCAGATTGAAGATTTACTAGACTATTATCGGTCCATAAATTAATTGTTGCTGTCGATAAGCTGTAAAAATCCCATATAAACCTACGCTGCCAATTTCGACGAAAACTTCCTTTATCCCTTTTCTAAAAGAAAATGTTAAAAAAAATCCTATAATATGGATTTATCCCACAAGTTGGTATCATTTGGTTCAAGTTTTAGAGGTGGTAGTTGCTTCAAATACAAACCCGAGCAATGTGTTTTGGATATTACATTAGTGTGCCCCTCGTCATATAGCCTAGGTGCTAAAAAGGGAGACTTAATTCCAACCAGTCGATCAATGAGCGTGATCAGCTATTGGTAATTTTCACACATTATAAAACCAAAAATAATTTGCGATTGTAACCGTAGTGCCAAGGAAATGTCATTATAAATGCCCTCCAAATCTTCGTGAGTTGTAATGTTAGGACGTTTATCGTTATACTAACACCTAAATTAAATTCTTCTTTTCTTAAAAAGAAATATCTTCTACATGAAATCTTATGTCAACTTTCCATTTTTTAATATGAAGTTTTCCTTTTAATGAGCATCCCCCCGGGTTCTCCGCTATTTTACCTATTACACTTCTAGGTTCAGTGATTTTTCTATATACATCCGTCCGCCCGTTCGCTAAGTTTTCTTCAAATTAGAGTAGTTTGCTGAAGAGTTAAAATCAAAAAACACGATTTTTAAAAAATAACTCCAACATTTTTTATGTTTCAAAAATCAATATTTAATTAAGAACCCTAGATTGTGGTATAAGACATTTCCCTGCGAAAAATCTGCGAGGGGTAGTTTATTCTTGGGGTACAACTTTTTATCGATGCTTTTCTCAAAAACGGCTCAGGCTATTTTATTCATATTTCATAAATAAGTATTTCATGAATAACATGTTACAATGGCATAAGTCGTTTGACCTGAAGAAATATACGAGTGACAGTTTATTGTTGGGGTGAGTTGTTTATGGACGATTTTCACAAAAGTGTCCCACGCGATTTTGTTGATAATTCATAAATATTTCTTAAGAACTCTATATTGTGGTAAAAAGTATTCCCCTAGAAAAACTCTACTAGGGGTAGTTTATTCTTGTATTTTTCGGCTACTTTTGGTTTTAAAAAGCAACTCAAGTAATTTCATAAATAAGTATTTCATTAGTAATCTAATAACATGGAATAACTCATTGTTCCAGAAAAATCCAGAAGGGGAGTTTACTCAAGATTTTTCCCCACAAACGAATCAGACTATTTTGTTCAAGTTTCGTAAATGTATGTTTCATTAATTAGCTAAAAAATATTGCTAAACTCGCATGATCGAGAATGATCCACAATATGTAGTTTACTCTTGGGGTGAGATTTCTAACGATTTTCTCAAAAATGGCTCAGGTGCTTTTGTTAATATTGCAAAACAATTATTTTGTTAATTGCTCTAATATACAGTATGACATATCTAATGAAAATATCTGAAGTGGTGGTACATTTTTTTGGGAGGAAGGGTGAAGTTTATTCAATTCAGTTTTCGAAGACGAATTATTTTATTCCTATTTCCCAAATACAAGTTTCAATAGAAAGTGTGGCCTAACAGTTTAGGAAATTGATGCGCCAAAGTGTTGTGCGGAGACCCGTACCTTTTAAAATATCAAGCCTATAACTTCTTCCTACTCCTTGTTTATCAAAGCAGAATTCTGTCCTTTCTAGTTACACAAGACGATAAGTTTATCATTTTCATTACCGTTTCTGTTGTTCTCTTAAGGTTTATTTCATAAGCATTAAGCATTATTTTTATAATCATGCATCAAATTAAGCAATCATGTTGTAATGTTCAGCTGCGGTCGTGAGATTTATAATCAATAAAATCCTAGTGGTCGTTTTCATTGTATCTAAATCAGTGACATAGTCAAGATATATATTTAGGAATTTTGATTTTATTCTGAAACTAAAAAGAGTTATCGAACCTACATTACAGTGTGAGTTACAATCTTCGCCTTACTAATTTATTTCCAAAGTCCTGACCTGTTTGGTGGTGACGTCGCCGGGAATCTATCTTGAAACAGCTTTGACCATGAGTATTATATACGATATATACGGTATACTCGTATATCCTTCAAATTAAAAAGGAAAGCACTGTCAACGTTTAATACTGGACTTACAGTGTGGAGCGGAAACGGCTGGAGCGATTGGAATAAATCCGAGATTTTAGATTGAAAACCTTCTATTTCCATTCTTCTATTTCTATTTCTAACTTTCCTTTTTCTATTGTTTCATCTTTATCGTAACAAAGTACCGGTCTTTTTATGCACCTAGTATACTAGACAAGTGATCCGCCACCGGCGTACCACGGCGCCAGAGTGCCATGGCAAGGTGAAAAATGTGATGCAAAATTTTAGACATCGCAAGAAATTATTTTTTGAGTTATTATTATTGTTATTTAGTCTATTATTATTCCAGGTACGGTGCTTCATATGCTTGTGTAGTATTTCGTTCTCTGTCATATTTTATTCTCTATATATTAATTTCGTCGGTTGTTGGAACGAAAAACGACGACGTTTATGACTGCTACGCAGTGACGACACTAGAAAGGAATGGTCTTCCGATCACATCGTCCGCCTTCGTCCTCGTGACAACCCCTGCTTCCCAGGCAAGTTGTATTAACACACAGCCGTTTTTAGGTACACAAAAATATAACTGGGTTTCCAAAAATCTATCTGCCTATTGACACACACCCCTTCTCCCAAGAAAGTAAAGCTGGTGTCGTCACTGCTCCCACGGTGCGTGTTTCGCAAAAAGTAGAGATAGCTAATTATAAGATGTCAGAACTTACCATTAAGACCAATTGACCACACACAACAGCTGAAACGTTGTTAATGCTACTTGTAAATAGATGGTGAAAATAGTCCTAGGCTTAGCTAATAGTGAAATTCCAAACTTCCTCTCTCAGCCGACAATCAGTCTCCGAGTTCGTTTCCAGCTAGGTAAGGGCGCGAAAGATACAATTTTGTTATTTATCAGACTCAGTGAAATACGGTTCGTAAAAGGCGGGACAATAACAGATTCCAGTTGCTGCATTAATGTCATTCTCCTTTATGTTCGTTTATTGCGTGGAGCTATCGGTCCAAAGTTTCGTCTTATGATTGTCAATGCTTGTCCGCATCGGACCGCTGTCGTGGCCACCCTCCTTGAGGAAGAGGATTTTCATTAAATATGATGACCAGCGTATTCCCTGGAGTTCAACCCATATGCATGCTTGGGATGCTCTAGGGAGACGCATTACCGAGCGTATACCTCTACAAGTACTCTTCCAGACTTTCGAACAACTCTCACGGAAAAGTGACAGGCCCTGCAACAAGAACTGCTTGCCAAAATACGATATTTTCATTAAATGATCTGTATTTGTAAAAGAATAGGAGTGCCAACTACCGTCTATGCCCTCCCAAAATGTCGTTCCACGTGGTGAGGATTTTTGTCTTCTAAATCCGCGATTTTTTTACGAAGCTTAAATTTTAATAAAGTCACTTAAAAATTTGGCATTCTTAATAGATACCATTTATAATTATTTTCGTTTACATGTTATTAATGACCAGAGTAGCCTTGGTCTCCTCTTAAGAATATAGAACATTGTAGAATGATAAATACTTATAGAATACTAGAATAGAATACTGATAGAGAGATATAGAATATAAAGATATATAGTGATATAGAATACTGATACGAAGCTAAATCTGCTAATACCTCAGTTGATTAAGTTATGATAACAAGGCAAATGAAACTTTATCCAAACTAAAATGATCAACAAAACTTGTAAATACATTTTTCTTAGCTACTCTTGTTTTGAAAATAATTGAATCCAATGCTTAATAATGGCCTAACATTTTATGATAAAGGTAAACATTCCTGTAAACACTAAAATGAGGAAACGTGTGAGCGCGTCGTGACACGGGTACTGCTGAAGCTCTACACTACAAAATGAAGTAAGAAGAAAATGTACAAAGTAAAAGAATAGCTCCTCATAAAAGACAAAACGTTACCGGATGAGCACAGAATAACTCCATATAAGCATGGGCGTCTCTTGAATGTTATAATTGGGTACATTAAAAGCATTATAATGCTTGTAGACTTAACTAAAGTGATTTTGAAATGGTAAGGCAATTGTATGGATATTTGAATTAAAAGGTAATGAGTTTCAATGTTTAGTCTTCCAAACTATGTTATACATAAATATCGGAAGTTTTACAAAACGGCTATACTCGTTCTTTCATTTGTCGACGCGGATTAGAGCAAAACTGGTGAGATATAACGAGAAGTGGTTTTCGAAAATCGTTTTCAGCGTCTCAAGAATAGTCACCATCTTATCCTCCGCTAAACCACTATTGAAGTCCTAAGTGGTAAAAGTCAACCTTATGCAGTCTCAACATTGATCGCATTAAAATTAACACAGTAATAACAGTAATAGTCAAAAATCTTTTGAAGACTTTTCGCAATACTATGATTATTGTCAATGCCAGATGAGCTACCTGGAAAGATCTCGTATCATTGGCTACCACTCATGTAACTTCTCATTTGAAAAGAGACGCAGAACATGTTGTTTTCGGGAATCAATTCAATTTTTGAAAGATTTAAGAATCTTCAAACATATGGTATTAAAACCCAAAGCATTATAAATTTAATGTTACTTGCTGTTGAAGTATTGATATCCATAGATAAAACCGGAAAGATATATCGAAAACCAGTTTTTCAATCGATTCAGCGTCCCAAGATAGGTTTCTTTTTACTCTTAATATGCTGTTCAAACAGAAATGGTAGAAATTAAGCATAACAAAAAATGTACTAGATATTGAGAAATAGTTTCCAAAAATCGATTCAGTGTCTCAAAAAAAAGAATCTATATCGCTTTACTATAATTCGAAATTGTAATATTTTACTGCTGTTTCCGGTTTCAATATTGATCTACACAGAGGGAGGGAGACGGAGAGCGAAAGTAAGATATAGAAAATGCTATTTCTGGCAACTATTATCCTGCTGAAGAATAGATTCATTCGGCCCTGATAAATCTCTATTCAAACTGGAAGTGGTAGAAGACAACCCTATCCGGTTTCAAAATTAATTGCCATTGAATAAAAGCATCAATATATAACGACAAGTTTTTCTTGAATGGATTGAGCGTGTTAAGGAAATATATCATCACTCGCGTCTGTCTGCTAAAACCAGAAATTATTATTATACCTTTTTTCACATGAAAACCTACTTGAGCGGTAGCCAATGATACACGATGTTTCTAGGAACTGCAAGAGATATTGACAAAAATCATAGTAGTACGCAATTCCGTGTGTCTACATACTGTTTGTCATCTGCCCCACAATGATGGCAACGTTGCTCCACTGCTATTGAAGGAGCAGGAAACCTTCAAAAACGTCTTTAACTTGACATTTGAAAAGAGCTATAGTTAACGTTTCAATATCAATCTCAGTACAGGAAGGAAACCGTAAGGTATATCAAGAAGCCGTTTTCTGGAATTGATTCGAAATTTCAAAAATAGGTCTCATTTTCTCCGTTAACGCTTATCTAAAACCGGAAGTAGTGGAAATAAACATTTTGCGGTTTCAACAGATTATCATAGAAAGAACATTGTAACAGATAGCGACAAGCGGTTTTCTAGAATTAATTGAGCATCTCAAGAAAATATACCATCTTCACTCTCTCTATTAAAGCGGAAATGGCAAAGAAATTACTACTGCTGCTAGTGTCAGTATTGATCTGCATTTAGATAAAACTGAAAGTTATGTGTGTGAATCGGTTTTCTATGATCGATTCAAGGTTCCAAGGAACCATTGAGTCCTTGACCAATCTAATTAAGAAGTGGTCAGAGTAGACAATTTCAGGCTTTAACTTTAATCTCTATACAGCAAAAATGGGAATAGATAGCGAAAATCTGCTTTTTGTATTCGATTCATCGTCCCAAGAATATATTTTTTTCACTCTTACCTCAGCACAAAAGGCGAAACTAGTAAAACCGAATACTACTTCCGGTTTCATTGTTGATCTTCATAGAACAAATACCATAATACATAGAACTTTTTTGTTGTGTATTCAGCGTCCGAAGAACATGTAATCTCTAATCTTATTCCTCTATTGTAATCGAAAGCTATATATCTCCTGCAACCAGTTTTAATATTGAATGTTCACAGTTTCAAAGTGTACCGTGTTCACATTGCGACACGAAATACAGTTGTTGTCTCTACTACAGTATTATATAATTCATTATAGCTCTTTGCCATCACAAGTAGACCACTTCAAGCGAATTTTCATCGTTTCGATTCTCAGCAATTTCATCATCCTGATATGCGAATTGTCAGCTTTAATACCATCATAAATTTTCGTATTTATCCCTTTTCCTCTCCCATACACTGCCGCCTCTCCCACAATACAATTTGATCAGGAGTGATGGCCTAACCTATTTTTGTCTCAACTTACGTTCATTTCTTCTCTATTATTCCCTATGGGCTCCGGTGAGTGGGATCCCTGGTTTGATTACGCCAAATAAACTTTGTGGTGGACAAACTCCGTGTGCGTGGGTTTTCTGGGGGTTCCTCAGTTTCCCCCATTTTCTTCATTACACCATTTCATAACCATTACTGTCTCCTTTAGCCTAGCCGAAATAACTGTGTCACGTGAAAGTGAAAGATTTCGTTTCATTCCCAATGGGTTGTTTGGTTTTACATTTTGCATAGCTACGGTCGCATTTTATCCAACACAAACATTTTGGATAATTTTAGTTTCCTTCTTTAGTTCTCTTGTAGCTAAATCACTTTCCTTACAGTCTTCGATGCAGAAAACCTGGATTCTAAAAACATTACTCATATAACTGAATAAACTAAATTAACCAAAGCTACTATTACGTATAAGCGCTACCTACAAATAGCTTTAGAGCACCACCATACAAGGACAATCAGACGGTGGACCATTCGACAAGAAATACTGTCACTCAAGGCGCAAACATAGGTCGAATGCCTGCATGTCGCAGGTATGCTTATCGTTTGCATGAGCTTGTATAAGGCTACTGAGTAGTCCCTTCTTAAATTGTCATAAATAAAGAGTCCAGGGGAAAAGGGGATGCCCATTTTTACAATTTTTCAGGAAACAGTTTTTAAAGTTCATAACTTTTTATTTCGGAATCTAGTCGTGGAAAACGCATCAGATTAGGTTCACAATTTCTTCATTATATTGGAAACTAGCTTACAAAATCTTATGTTCACTGTATATTATTGTAAGTAAAAGAATACTAGAAAACTAACATGAGGTTCGTATGTACTGGGGAAAAACGGGTCTATTGCAAGCAAAATAACGAAAAAGAAGGCAATTGTTTTTCAAATTATAAATTATATTATTAAAAGTATGACATCTTTATTCTCCTTTACTCCGCTAATTACTTCTTTTGGAGTATCGTTTAGAAGGCTTAAGCGTATAGGTTGCATAAGAGATTCAAAGCATACAGATCCTACCATTTTCTTCCGAGATATACAACATCTTTTTAAGAAAGAGGAAACGATCTTGTAAACCTCACCAATAATTATGATGTTGGTCATAGCATCCTATTCAAACTGTTCTCAACCGATTTAACCCAGTTCCTTAATGTACTACGAAAAATCATGGAAATGTACATTTATCCTCTAATCAATATCAAGTATGGGAAAGTAAAACAAGGAGAGCAAGTAGGGTATAAAGTTTCATTGACTTTGTTGAGCTGAGTGTCAACGCCTTATAAACGACTATTTGATATTGTTTACTTAATGGTGCAGTTGCTTAAGCAAGTTTGACGACATTAGAATGTGAAAAACCGCGTTGTGGAACAATAGTTATACACTTTAACTCATTTAATAATAATTAATTGGATATACCTGTATTGCACGCATGCCCATGACAGATCAATATCACGCATGCATAATATGATTTTTACAATCCTGGCCTTCATTTCATTCGATTTTCCTTCTTATTTCATAGTAATGTATATGCGGCCCTATGCGCATTATTGCAGTGTTATTGAGTTTTCGAGTTGAATTTCAGTTCAACGTCCCTTTCAGCAGCGAGGCTGTGTGAGACGTGGACCTACTGGTTAAAGTGGAATCCGGTCCACATAAGCTCCCACCGGGAATGGAACTCAGGTCTCCCGTGCAGTGTTATTGTACTATATTTCAACATTGATACAATTTATGGTATAAGCGTCCAGCTTTCCGACGCGAGTCATTTATGTATTAAAGAATTCTCCCTCCAATACATCTGGTTGTGGTGGGCCATTTGTTAGCAGTAGGTGAATCACAAAAGAAAACCAAAGTCCTTCATAATACTCTCTAAGTATCACAAACCATGGGTGGCTTTTCTCTACTCGAAGCTCCTGATTGGCCTAGAGTGGAATGAGCATTTGCCTAACTACAATGGTTGTAAGAATGATATCCAATCTCGAATTATGAAAGTGTCAAATTCACTTACTTTATATGATGTACATTTCACTCTGGTGCCTTTGATTACATTATTCAAATCCTCTGGTATTTGATCTCTTGATTTTATGTTCACCAGCCTCTTGTTCTTATCACGTTCAAGGTAGGAATGATACGAACTGGGAATGTTACTTGAAAGAAAATGAACCCCTGCCTTTCATGTGCAATGCAATGAAGGCATCTGAATAAAGTATAATCCTTATTTTGACCACTGCAAGAGTAACAGAAGAGCTCATGATTATGGATGTTGCGAGATGATTTGTTTTACTATTTTCTTAAAGAAATAGATTGTTGAAACTACATTTAGCTGTAATCAGTCTACACGGGATCATAAATACAGTTGAACGTTATAGAAAAAAAAAACGAAAAATAAGAGTGAAATGAATTCCCCTTTCTTCCACTGTAAGTGATGACGATACCTCCTTTCATTTTAAAACGATTTTTAAAATGCTATAGCAGGCTAACCGTAACCCTTTTCCCCCTTATCGATATATTGAATGAAACTCACAGCGTGCTCAATAAGACGCCATGAAAATTGAAATTTCGACCAAAAGTGGACATCCCGCATTTCCCTCTGTACTCCTCAAACGTTAAATAGATGGTTGCTATCTTTTCTTTAGTTGAGTTCTTTCTATAAAATAACATTTTTCTTCGTTTCTAAATTTCTCAGCTTTGAACAGTTTCGAAAAATCATGACCTTCGTTGATAGTCGGAATTGGAACACTTGGTTTACAATTTTGGTACAAGTTCCTAACGAAATTACTCGTTTTCTAGTTATTTTTTTCCTATGAAGATTTGTAACAGCGTGTTAATGTCTTTGTTCTGTCTGCAGGATGCTAGGTGGGTTGAGCTTCTGCATTACCTACCCATACCTCAGGTGCGGAAAAACTTCTTTGTACTCAATGGGTTTTCACGGTGTCTTCTGTTTCACAACGGAGACAATTGGACCATGAAATGCCTGATTCCCAAAAATGACGACATAATCACGGGCACTGGCACAACCGGTATGCGTCAGCACAGAATCTACTTGAGGATATTTGAGCCTACAACGACACAGAGCCGTCGACATGTTTCCCTGTTGACATTGTGTCAAAGCGTCATGGTCCATTATGAAGAATATCCATAACAGGTTATATTCATGCCAAGAAACTTGGCAGACTGATTGTAGACACCGGTTGAGGAAGGTGCATTTTTTCTCTCCATTATTTGCTCCGCAGTCAGGCGATGGTTCAGAGTGGCAATACGTCGTAAGGCTTGGCGAGATCTGTAACGGCGGTATTGTTCCATCCACTGTTTCACTTCGCGGATGAGGATTTATCATCAGTTTTGAAGGTTTTAATCACTTTGAACACTGTCCTTTGCACACCTAACAGGCCTGTAAGTTTTGTCGCGCTTGCAGAACTTGACGGAGAAACAATTTTCCGTCCTTGAAAACTAAACAGAAGTCTCATTTTACACAAACATTGCTCGGCTCACTGTCCATTCACGTTCTACTACCCCTCACGTTGTATGGAGTTGGCCGTAACACACCACTACCATCGGCTCAGATCTGTGGTGGCCGCGTAATCTTTTTTGACCCAGATATATGACATGTTTCCAACTCCAGGTGTGACTGTTAAATAGTTAAACGTTTGTAGATCTGGAAGAACGTTGGGTATATGGGCATTGAGTGGAAGTGTATTTAGTGAATTTCTTTGATAGTCCATAGAAAATACAATTTTAATTTCGGATAGTCTTACAAAGACTTACTGGACTTCTGCTTTCATATTCCCTAGTGGTTACATGGTTAGCATGCGCGCCTTAAGTGCGTGAAACCCGGGTTCGATCTGGTGATCCCGCGTTAAGCTGCTTTTCACGTTTCCTATAGTCTCGGTGCTGTATAGGATGCTAAGCCCTGAATCAACCAACAACTCTTGCGTAAAGATCTGAAGAAACGGATGAATGTGATGCAGATATGTAAAGAAAGATGGCTGAAGACAAAAACTACCAAAGATGGACTAGGGTTGGGTATCGATATCAGAAACTTTCATGTGTGCTAAGTGAAAGATGTTTTTGTGTATTAAGAAAATAGAAACTGTCCTGATGATTTGCAAGTAAAGTAAAACAGATATGAAATACAGAAGAAGGGACATAATTATAATAAATATTACAATTTCATCACCAGACTCGGCTCCGGAGGGAAGTCATGTCCCTAAAACTTAAAAGTTTTGTCGCATCACACTGAGTAGAAATGTTATTTAGTGTTCCTATTTTTGTTATCAACAGTCAGAACGCGAGCAAATATTACATCAGTTTTTTACGCAATATCACTTTATTTTTTACTGTCGCAATTTATCTTACAAGACGCCTTTGGTAGACACCTTTAAGATATTGTGCTCGTATTTTGATAGTTGAACAACTCTAATATACATAGTGCACTAGGTAATAAATATACTGAAATTCACAGGTTTTCTTTATTTTTTCGATTAGGCAGGTTCGGGTTATTAAAATAATTATACCTTGGTACTGTCTTCTTACAAAACTTCCTTTCTATTTTTGTAACACAACAATTTAAAAATATACAAATTTGCTTTTCCTACGATAAAAATACACAAATATATTAATTTGTAGGATGCAGATAATCACCTCGAATTGAAGAAGTTAAATAGAAAATATCGAAATATTGTGAAACATGGACATATTAAAGCATTAAAAGTATCGAAGAATCGTAATATCGTAACACTAAAAAATACCGAAATATTGAAAAATATTGAAATATTAAAAACATCGATTATAAAAGTTTTCGATACTTAAAACTATCTACCAATCGGTCTATCGTAATATCGCACAGCTGTACGTGGGACCTGTCACCAAGGATTTTCTATTAACCACTATTCCTTTTCGAGGATGTGGTTTCCCCGTAATTTTTTTAGAATTTCATCACTTTGACCGTCACCTAAATGTTGTTACTCACGACACACTCAGCATACTTAGCACTTTCACCACGCTAACACCATATATCCGAGCTTTAATAATTTGGCCTCTTTGGAAAATAGTTAACCCGTAAGTACTATGGACCGTCTCTCATACTGCTGCGACTTTTCGTATCATTATATTTTCCACAGTCTTACTACTACAAGTGGATCTTTTCGTCTACCTTCCTGTCTAGCTAATGGTTACGTATTATGAAATTCATGTTATAATTGATCCCCTGTGCGCGGCGCTATAGGGTTCGAGCGGTCTGACAGACGTACTATAGTAGTCACGTGAGTATTTTGCTATTCAGTTGTCTTTCGTTTCTTCTTATTATTAGCAGTTTGGTGTCTTACCATGTGGCACGTTTTCCACCACACATCAAATAATGACCCAGAGACTGAAAAATAATAATATTTTATAACGAGTAAAGGCGGAGTGTATAACAAATCGTTTTCAGGTTATTGAAGAAAAAAATCAAGGTTATAATAGACTTATTTATCATCAGAAGTTTCCAGATTCTTGTTTTGTGGCCAACCAAGAATAAGAGTCAACATTGTTTAGCTTAATTAGTACTAAAAAAAATTAAGATTTCATAAATTCTAATTGTATAGATTATTTTTGAAATTATAGAGCTGAATTTGTATGACTATTTATTCGTGCCAATCGTTAATTACAATATAACAGATTTTTTTTAAAAAATTAAACATTTGCCTCCATCGTGGTATCTCAAAGATACTCTATCAACATTTTATGAAATTATGTCATCATAATGGTTTAACATATTCAGATTATCAGACATAATTCTCAACCTTAATACATATAGGAAACTCTTAATACTAACACAAAATTTGCGATCCATCCTCTCTACTTCTATATTTATAAATAAACATCTCAATTGAGCGTTCGTTCTTTATGGTATCCCTGTCGTATATCAAATGAAATACAAACATAGGCCGTATCATTACTACTACAACGTCATTCTTTTAACTTAACGTGAATAAGTAGTATTATTACTTCACATTAGCCTATTCATCATTTTTCATAATATATATATATAACGTGGAAAACACTGCTATCAATGAAGAATGAAATATTTACAAATGTATAGTGAGTGAAAGAAAAAAAAATCTACTCGACAGGTTCAAATATTAGAACGCCTTTCCAACTATTATTATTTTTAACTTATTATTGTTTCTGTTCATAATCAGTTAAGCTTGAAGAGGGATGGATACGCGTAAGGAATCATATTCTAATTGAGTGAAGCAAGTTGAGACATATTCCAACGTTACTAGTTTCGATGAGGCAAAATATATGTTTAATGGATTGGATAGGCACGTAATTATAATCATGACACGTTCAAAGTAAACATCTACCTACAGAAGGAAAAAAAACAAACGTTGCACGAAGTGATAGTTTTAGAAATAATGATATTAAATCCAAAGGTATGTTCGAATAAAATTTCACCGGATCAGCACAGACCGATATCAACATCAAAGAATACGTTAATTTTCTCTTAAATTTTTCCTAACCTACAATACTAAATATATGTTGCGAAAACAATGTGACAAGACATATGAAAGAGAATTTTAAATTACGAGCATATTACGAGATACTATGAAAAAGGCACATCACTAAATAATAAAGCGCGTTCAAAGTACAATTTTTCCGATTTCACACATATTGCGCATGTAGAAATGTATTACAAATCAATATTAAAGAGCACACGATGAAATATGGAAAGCGCACATACAAACTATATTACGAAATAATATCAAAAGGACACACGGCAAAATATGGAAAACACGTTCAAAGTACAATTATTACCAACTCTACACTTACGATATACTTTTCCCTAACCTACACGAATGTATTTTTAAAAAAAAGAAAGGACACAGTAGTATATATATATATGAAAAACACCCTCGAAGAAATTTCATCATCATTAACATTTACCAATGACATACGTTACGGAGCATTTAATATTCTAACATAAACCGTCAAGTTATCACAAGTGCGTTCAAAGTGAAGTTCACCACGGCAAAAACAAAATATATCACACGACAAAACAAAAGGCACATATTAGATCCGACATCACGAACAAAATTAAATTTCCTAACCTAATCAACATAACTATTATGGTTCACACATTCAAATTTTACCTAACCTAAACCTACAGCAAATATTTCACAAAATAAACATCATCAAGAGACATACGTTTAACTAAGCTTACCTAACTTAAACGTTCAAAAAAAAAATCTCAAAGTACATTACTATCTAACCTAAACATTCAAAATCTTACAGTACATTACTATGGAAGAGTGCGTGCAAAGTAAAGTTTTACCGTATCAACACACAAGATTTTCAGGTTCACGTATCAAGTACATAAGATTTCATACTTCGATCATACATGCTTATGGCATGCAATTATAAGTACATGAGTGGACTATGACAATGAGCTTGAAAGACGCGTAACGCTTTTCGATTTAACTACGCATAGTAATCTTGAAGCACTTCATGATTGAACAAGGAAAAACAAAGAAAAGATATTACCAGTTCGGAAGTTCCACAGGTTATGCAAGTCCAATCTTTCAGTTCAATAGGCAGATTTCGTATACCCACTTCTTAAACTTCAAAAGAATTGATGCCACTGGATCACCAGTTCGATACCCTACAGTCGTAGGAGACCGTCCGTGTGGCCCATTGTCGTCAACTTTGAAGAATTACATCCCCCTTGCCATCACTATACCTCACCAGTAATGGCGGAGATGGTATTTGGCGGCCTTGGGCCTAACGGTGTTTAAATTAATTTTGAAGTCAGGCTCCTCGATTTTCTTTTCCTTTTCTTTCTACTTATTCAGGTTGACCAAAATATTAAAATTTAGACAGGGTTGACTTCCAGAACTGTTTTAGCTATCGAATTTTCCGAAATTTAAAGGAGCCTAACTCAGACCGCCTTCTGTATTCTTTATCTCATGGTGGTGAACTACGTCATCTTTCTCACAATACCAGACCTTTATAAACGTGTTTTCGATATTAGATATGTGACTACGATTGAAATAATATTTATAGCCATTACATGTCAATACCGACACTTAGCCTTCCAAACAAACTGATTTATGCATGGTACTTAATATCCGGATTCTATAGCTTTTAAATATGATAAAAATTTTAACTCACCTATATTTGCCCGGTTTTATTTACGCGGTTGTCATGACACTAAGTCGATCCAACTACGAGCTTGTCCGCCATCTTAATCAACAACGATTACTTGACAGCGATTCGAGTGCCCCCTTGTGATGATAGCCAGAAGGAGTACCAAATGAACATCAGAATGAACAACAAATGAATGATGGGCAGTATGAAAACTGAACAACTACACTGATTTGCATGTCAAATTGATAATAGGCAGCATGACAACTGAACAACTGACAGAATTATATAAGGTAAAGTAAAGTATAAATTAAATGTCACTATATAAGCATATGAATGGAATTAGTGCAGTAACGCGAGCAATTGCAGAAAAGACAGTTCGAAATTTAGTGGTAAATTATTGGTGTGTTTGCATCTTTCATATAAGACTAATCACCCTTTGCACCATTTATTTCATTGGCAACGAAACAAATTAACGTCAAAACAATCTTTAGAAACATTAGGGCGCAGTATTACAATACAATAACCAACTTTAACACTGCGTAAACCACCGGTAAACATTAAAATACGGTAACCAACTTAAACAGAAATGTAACCGGTAATTGGTCGGTTACATTTTTCCCGGCGGCTTTAAGAAAAAAAAATTTTTAACTACTTAAAACATTTCAACAAATTATATCTCTTTTTTTATATATGACTATTTAAAATCTTTTAATAATTCTTCTCTCTTTTCTGGAGAACAGTTGAACAATTTTACGTTCGATAAATTTTGAGTCGGCACTTCTCTCCCCTCCAAATCTTTTAAAGAAACGGAATTGTGATGCACTCGAGTCACAACAAAAGGCCCCGTGAACACAGGCATGTACTTGTGTGTGACCTTCTTAATTGCATCCGATTGAAAATGGGTCTTAACCATAACCAAATCCATTTCCTTAATTTCAATTACATTATTTTGCGATTTTCCTTTTCGTTTTGATAACAAACGGGATTCCACCTGAATATGCCGTTTAGAATTTTCTACTGTCTTCAATTCAGAAGGCCATGGAAAATTTTCTCGGAATCTATCGGCAGCTGAAAAAGAAATGAACACCTCAGCAGGCGTACATCCAATGGTGCTATTATAGGAATAGTTTAGCAGATCTTGTGCCGTCTTTAGCACTGTTTTCCACTTAGTGTGGTTATGGCTGCACAATAATCGAATAATTCGGTTGAGTTCTCGATGCGAACGTTCGATAATGCCATTCCCAGAAGGGTTGTATGGCGAGACCAAAATATGCTGAATTTGGTGATCATTACAGTAATTCTTCCACGTGTTCGAGAGGAACTGTGGGCCCTGCTCGGATATGATAAAATTTGGATAAGGGAAGAGATAGAAATATTCCTTTTCTAGAGTCCGAACAATCTCAGCAGCTGTGGCAGTCCTCAACGGCAAATAACATAGAAACCGTGAATAGACATCAACAATTGAGAGGATATAGTAGAATCCATAACTACATGGCAATTTTCCCACGAGATCTATGCATAATTTGATATGTGGCTTATCTGCCTCAATATGTAGATCCTCACGAGCAACAATTCTATTGGAGAACTTCGTTCGAGCACACAATTCACAATTATTGATGAAATTTTGGAACGTACGTTTTTGTCCTTTCCAGAAAATCAATTCCTGAACTAATTTCAAACATTTACTAACACCAAAATGCCCCGTTTCATGAACCTTCCTAATCGTCCTCTCAATCAATAACTCTGGGATTACTAGCAGCCAACGTTTCGTTTTTGAATTTTGAATATAGACCAAATTATTTACTATACGAATTCGAGAATCGACACTGTCTGACATTTTCGCTTTTAAGTCGGTACAGTTCTTATCACCCGCTTGCATTTGCATCAACTCATCTACAGTGAACCACGTACTCTCATCATAACAAACAAAATTAACAAAATTAACAGAATTAACATGATATTCTTCAGGTTCAGCAGGGTGCTCCGGAGTATTGCGACTCAATATGTCGGCTATTTTATTGTCCACCCCTTTTATGTGCTCGAACCGAAGATCGAACCTCTGTAACTTTAATAAAATTTTTGTGGTTCGGGGATCTAAGTTCTGTAACGTAAAAGCGTATGTCACTGCGCTGTTGTCACAATGGACTGTAACTTTTCTACCTAAAATATAATATGAGAAATGTTCGCACAGAAACAATACTGCCAGCAACTCCAGTTGAAAAATCGAATAGGAAACTTCATACAACTTTAATTTTCTACTTGCGTATCCGATAACGAGAAGTTCTCCAGTATCATCATACTGAGCCAGATAGCCGGCCAAATTTTCTAGAGACGCATCTGAAAATAAGTGAAAGGGTTGATCGAAATTGGGTTGACTGAGTGCTGGAGGCTCACTCACCAATTCCCTCAATTGTTGGAATCTATTCAGCAATTCCTCAGTTATACAATATTTCTTGTCTTTCTTTAACAAACCGAAAAACGGCGCTGTTAGAGCAGCGAACTGAGGAATGAATTTTCTCCGCCAAGAAAGAATGCCCAAGAAGGATCTAAGTTTCTTCTTGGTTTTCGGTATCGGAAAGTACTTTATCGCTTCATTATGTTTGGGATTTGGCTTTAATTCCTTCCCATTCACAATGTGTCCCAAAAATAAAATTTCAGACTTGACGAACTGACATTTTTTGAAATTGAGCGCAAAATTTCCAAAGGTTAGAATTTCAAAAAGTTGTTCTAAATGAATGAAATGCTCATCGAAAGTAGAACTAAAGCACATTAAATCGTCCAGATATACTACAACAAAATGTCTAGTATCTAATCCAAAATATGAGTTCATCACATTTTGGAAGATACTAGGACTTGACTTTAAACCCATTGGAAGGACGCATAGTACATACTGTCGGCCTAAATATATAAAGCTTGTGGATGCGAAGGAATCTGGATGCAGTCGAATACCATAATATCCCATTGTAGCATCCATGGAGCTAAAGATTTTAGCTCCAGAGATGCGAGTGAGAATTTCATTAATAGGTTCGACCTGTATTTTAGGACTTACGACCTTTAAGTTCAGTAATCTGAGGTCGATTACAGGCCTAACACCTCCAGAAGACTTTCTAACGCAATGTATCGGATTGCGGTAACTGCTAGGATGTTCTTTAGCTATCCCCAACCTTATCCATTTATTCAACTCCTCCTCAAACTCTTTTTGCATAGCCTGAGGGATTGGATAGATCTTTCCGACCACGGGTTCTTGGTCTGTTAATTCTATTTTATAAGGTTCGCATCGAATGGGTTTGGGATATTCGCAAAATAAGTGCTTGAATTTAAGGAGCAAATTTTCTAATTTTAATTTTATATTATCATCTAAATCATCACGACTTTTAATGTATTCTTTGATTTCCAGTTCAGAAATCTCACCGTAATCTCTACATTGTTCGTGAGAAGAAGAAAGAATTTGGTTAGGTTCACGTAATTCCGAATTAGTATCTAAATGAACAAGGAGTATCTTTGGATAAGAGATATCCAAAGTTACTTCTTCCTCACTATTATTTTTCAAGATTAACTTTCTGTTATGACTATCCAAAGTAACTCTAAACTTAGCAAAGAATGGCGAGCCTAATAACAGCCCAGCTTTCATGTCCTTCACGACAAAGACTGGGACATTAAAAAGATTATCTTGTATGTTTAAGGTTAATTCAAGCAATCCCTTAACAGGAAAATTATCTTTGCCTGCAAACGCAGTTAAGTGTACACTTGGCACTGGTTTGAGTTTTGCCGAACGAAAGGAATTGTGTAGGTTCTGCCAAATATTATAATTTAAAAGATTTAACTCAGCGCCCGTGTCAAGGATACACTTAATTTGCATTTCCCCCACCTTGCAATCTATAGAAGGGGAAGGAAATATCTCGAAATCTTGTTTGGACATATTCTCTTCTTCCTCCTTTAACACAAAATATGTCAGTAATTTCAAGGAAGACTCATTTTCAATCGGCACATTTTCTTTCTCAAAAGAATAAAGTTTACTAACATTTTGATTCGGGGAGAGAAGTTGGTTGGAGCAGCCGTCGTCTCCCCTTAGTGACGACTGCTCAACATGTTTTCCGAAACAACTACCGGACTTATTGGTTCCGCAGTCACCGAAGGGTACGGTGGACGTAAAGCGGAAGTGACAGTAGTCACAACAGGTAAGCTTTGGGGAAACGAAGAAGTTACCATAGTAACGGAAGGACCTGGCATCATAACCGGTTTCATATTACCGAAGTTATACATGCCCGGTACCGTATATGGTACTGGTACTGGTACACCCCCATACATCGGAACCGGCTGAATACCGTTCATGGGTCTGAAGTTATTATTTCTATTTTTATCCCATCCTTGTTTTTGGTTTCGATTTCTTTTCCAGTTATTACGGTATGATCTTCCGTTAAAATTTTGAGATTTATTTCCGAATTGAAAATTAGAGTTATTCTCTCTTCCCCCACCTTCATTGCGAACCGGCTCGGTCTGTACCGCATTGTCGGTTCGATTAGAGCTATTAGGTAAAAAGAATGTTTTTCTAACCTGTGGTTTCCTAGGTTGAAATTTTTGATTGCCCTGATTTCCTAACGAGGGAGTTGGACTGCACTCTAATTCAGCTATTCGTAGCATTAAGTCTTGCACCGTGCTAACTGAGCCTAGTTTTAAAATTTTGGCTTCCTCCTCAGGAAGGCAGTCTAAAATCAAATCTTTCAACTCTTGATCTGAAGGCGAAGTTACAATTGAATTATATTTTTCCACAATGTGCCTCACAAAACCTAACAAGGAAGCATGCTTCGACTTATCATACCGCAACGAGTAGAGGTGGCGCTTTTGTGCCCTCTCTAGTCGTTCCGATATGTATTGAAGCTTAAAGAGCCGCACGAAGTCAGAGAAAGACTTAATTTGAGAAGAAACACTACGATACCAGATTTTAGCTGACTTTTCTAGAACGCGTCCCACTATATATATACGATCTCTATCCGTGAGAACGTACATACTCATCGTTTGTAAAAGATCATCTAGAAAAATTTGTGCTACCCCCTGAGTTAATTGACCGTCAAATTTTGGGAAGTGATGAATTTCTTTGAGATACGTGTCAGCCCCCCTTTTATAAGAAGGACTAGTTTCCCAAGGCGTAATCTTTTGATTTAACTCCAAACTCATTGGATTATCCTGATTGTTAATGACCAGATCCCTATGGCCACACTGATTTTCACTCATTCCCGCACGAGCCGATTTCTTTGTCTTTTTCACCCTCTTCAGACAATTAGCTCTGCGAGGTTCTTTGCAGCAATTTTCAGAGTCCGACAAAGAAGATGAATAATTCATGTCATTCTCGGTATCATTTGCTAAAATTTCATCAAGTTTGAATACCGGAGTTCTCGGAAGTGCCTTATCATCCTGACCCGATCTACGACTCTCCAAAGGAGTTTCAACTAAATTTAGGTTACCACGACTCTCGATCAGATGTCTCAAAGTTTCGGTATTTCGTTCACATCGCTCACGACTGTGACGATACGCATCAATTACATCTTTTTCCACTAATTGGATCATATTTGCTGCCTTTTCATTAGCGTCCCGAAGTTGTCTATGTTCCTCAACTTGCCTCTCTTTTACATTTTGGAATTCACTATTTAATCTTACATTTACTTTACTAATATCACATTTCAAAATTTCCATATCTTTAGCCAAAGTCTCAACCTTACAATCTACAATTTCGGCAGTTTCTTTACAAATTTTACTTGTATTTTCTAAGTCCGACCTAACCTTGGTAATTTCAACATTTAAATTATCTACTTCTTTACTACAAAACTCTCTGACATTTTCTATAGTTTGACCTAAATTTTGGTTACTCTCGTCCAGTTCAATTCTTAACTGTGACACCTCACGTTTCAAATCACGTTTAACAGCAGATAAATCCTCCTGTACCGAGGAAAGAGATTCTTTGATCGTAACAATATCTACCTTTAAGTCATTCGTGTTAGCGTCTATTTTATCATTTAACTTGTTTATGCCGGTATCCATTTTACCGCTCATGACAGACATTTCTGTTCGCAAATCACCGCTCATTACAGACATTTCTGTACGCAAATCCTTGATTATTCCAATCAATGTTTTAAGCAATGGTCCCCCACCAATTTCAATTTCGGGTACACCCTTCTTTTTCGGATTTTGCACCACAGGTGGTTCAGTTTCTGTATCTAACGCACTATCCAATTTACAGTCGAGACAAACCCATTTATTGTTCGTAGTACGTAGCACTTCCTGTTCCTCCTCAGGAATATTTAAACAACGGATATGGAACCATTGGTCACATGTTTCACAGCGTATAGATACACTGTCACTTGAATTGTACTTGTTATCACAACATTTAAAATGTTCGGTAGAACCATCTACACTAAGACTTTCTTCACTCATTTTCATGAACTGGGTCACGCGTCTAATAGCTCATTATCATCAATCCACTCATTACTTCACATACTTATCTCAGTTTGGCACACAAAACAATAATTATAAAAATATTAATACATATCCTAACACAAATTATCAACTAAACAAATATCCTGGCTGGGTCGCCAATTATAACAAATCGTTTTCAGGGTATTGAAGAAAAAAAATCAAGGTTATAATAGACTTATTTATCATCAGAAGTTTCCAGATTCTTGTTTTGTGGCCAACCAAGAATAAGAGTCAACATTGTTTAGCTTAATTAGTACTAAAAAAAATAAGATTTCATAAATTCTAATTGTATAGATTATTTTTGAAATTATAGAGCTGAATTTCTATGACTATTTATTCGTGCCAATCGTTAATTACAATATAACAGATTTAAAAAAAAATTAAACATTTGCCTCCATCGTGGTATCTCAAAGATACTCTATCAACATTTTATGAAATTATGTCATCATAATGGTTTAATATATTCAGATTATCAGACATGATTCTCAACCTTAATACATATAGGAAACTCTTAATACTAACACAAAATTTGCGATCCATCCTCTCTACTTCTATATTTATAAATAAACATCTCAATTGAGCGTTCGTTCTTTATGGTATCCCTGTCGTATATCAAATGAAATACAAACATAGGCCGTATCATTACTACTACAACGTCATTCTTTTAACTTAACGTGAATAAGTAGTATTATTACTTCACATTAGCCTATTCATCATTTTTCATAATATATACAGGGTGGTCGTGCATGAATGTCGGAAAATTCGTGAGATGAATCTACAGGTAAAAACAAGCAAAAAATGTCATATGAACATTGGGTGAATGCGGCTTCGTTTGGACGCTAGAGGCGTCTGAAATGTCACCTTCCGAGGCGGCAATTTGCAATATCTCAAGAACGGAGAGAAATACGAATGTCGGGTCAAAACATATCAAAGGAAACCCCATCCGAAGAATCCAATTATGCATAAGTGGTGGCGAAACAGTGGCGGCGCTAGAGGGGGACACAAAGAAAGTGAATGAAACATGGAGAAAAGTGAACAATTTACACTGAAAAATTGTAGGAGGGGATGTTACTTGGAATATGCAACAACAAATGTTAATGAACAAAGGCAACAACGGCTAGTCTGTAGTGACTTTGTGGGAGGCGGATTGTAGCAATACAGTATCTTTGCAATGGTGAGAAATAGGAATGCCGAGTCAAAAGATATCAAAGGAAATGCCATCCGAAGAATCCAATTATGTATAAGTGATGGCGAAACAGTGGCGGCGCCAGGGGAAGCATAAAGAAAGTGAATGAAATGCGGAGAAAGGTGAACAATTTACACTGACAAACTGTAGGAGCGGATGTTATATGGAACATGCAGCAACAAATGTTAATGAAGAAATGCAACAATGGCTACGCTGTAGGGACACTATGAGAGGTGGAATGTTGAAATACAGTATCATTTTAACGGAGAGAAATAGAAATGTCGGGTGAAAAGATATCAAAGGAAATCCCATCCGAAGAATCCAATTATGCACACGTACTGCGGAACAGTGGCGGCGCATGGGAGCTGCAAAGAAACTGTTAAACACTCTTAGTGATGAAACGTGCAGATCGTAAAATACACGTATGGAAGATGAGACCCAGTGTACTGTAAAAACAAGAGGTATTGTATTTACCATGGTAAACATAATGCCATTCTATAGCAGCTGTTCAATATGTCCTCCTTGTTCTTCGAGACAGACAGTTACACGATGGCGTAAGGATTGTCTGACTGGTGCCAATATCGCTGGCGTTTGCCGTAATGTGGCAAATGCAGCACATACACGCTGGCGAAGATCTTCAACATCATGCAGGAGCCGTGTATACACGAGACTCTTCACGTAACCCCACAGGAAAAATCTAGGGGATTCAGGTCGGGTGGACGTGGGGGCCATGCTTGTCTTCCGCCACGACCTATCCACCTGCGTGGAAATGTTTTGTTCAGATATGCACGAATGGCGTGACATGAGTGGGCAGGGGCGCCATCATGCATAAACCACATACACTGTCGTGTCCTCAGTGGCACATCTTCAAGCAGAATAGGTAGGTTCTGAGTCAAAAACCGGAGATACGATATTGCTTTCAATCGCTGTGGTAAGATATGTGGTCCCACAACGTTGTCGCCAATAATACCAGCCCACACATGCAATTGAAAACGCTGTTGATGCTTCGTCTCTACAATTGTATGCGGGTTGTTGAGTGCCCATCGATGGTCATTGTGGAAATTTGTGATGCCATCCCGTGTGAATAATGCCTCATCCGAGAACAATACCTGTGTTAGAAAGGCTGGTGATACACGCGGTATAACCAACGACAAAAACGTCGTCGGGTTTCATAGTCACCATCGTATAACGCATGCGTTCGTTGTACGTGGTATGGTCTGAGATTATTACTATGCAAGATGCTTAGCACGACTTGATGCGAAACGTGTTCCTGCCTTGCTATTCGTCGGGTACTAATACTCGGGTTCCGGGTCACATGTCGGAGTACCCTCTCTTCCAGGGGGGTGTTCGAACGCGTCGTCGTCTCGGAATGTCTGTGTTGGGAAGGAATGACCCAGTGTCCCGCAATCGCTGATGAATACGAATAAACATCCCCGGTGCTGGAATTTGTCGATCTGGGTAGCGTTCCGCATATAACCTACGTGCTTCTTCTGCATTACCTTCCGCTAAGCCGTACATCAAATGCATATCTGCTATTTCGGCGTTAGTGTATACTACCCTATTCATTGTGGTGCATTACACATAGCGCTTGTCAACATCAACACTGTTTCACACGACACAAAGTAAACCACATTCACATACACATGGATTACTGCCAAGCCTGTAGAGTGTAGCACAAAAACGCTTGTGCTGTTACTGTCATTGCCCCATTCAGTACGAATGAACTGTGCGCTGTCCTCTGCACCTTCGATGCGAACGCTCTCGTTACCCACGCTTTCACTACTCCTATAACTAACTCTACTACGCGACGCTCTGCACGCCCCCTTGTTCCACCTACTGTAGCTATGCGCCCTCTGTCATCGGACATGTATCATACAGTACACCTAGAGTTGTATTCCTTTTCCTGATTGCTTTCAAATAGTTGTCTTTTCACCAATTTCAACTTTCCTCCATGTTTCATTCACTTTCTTTGTGCTTCCCCTGGCGCCGCCACTGTTTCGCCATCACTTATACATAATTGGATTCTTCGGATGGCATTTCCTTTGATATCTTTTGACCCGACATTCCTATTTCTCACCATTACAAAGATACTGTATTCCTACAATCCGCCTCCCACAAAGTCCCTACAGACTAGCCGTTGTTGCCTTTGTTCATTAACATTTGTTGTTGCATATTCCAAGTAACATCCCCTCCTACAATTTTTCAATGTAAATTGTTCACTTTTCTCCATGTTTCATTCACTTTCTTTGTGCCCCCCTCTAGCGCCGCCACTGTTTCGCCACCACTTATGCATAATTGGATTCTTCGGATGGGGTTTCCTTTGATATGTTTTGACCCGACATTCGTATTTCTCTCCGTTCTTGAGATATTGCAAATTGCCGCCTCGGAAGGTGACATTTCAGACGCCTCTAGCGTCCAAACGAAGCCGCATTCACCCAATGTTCATATGACATTTTTTGCTTGTTTTTACCTGTAGATTCATCTCACGAATTTTCCGACATTCATGCACGACCACCCTGTATATATAACGTGGAAAACACTGCTATCAATGAAGAATGAAATATTTACAAATGTATAGTGAGTGAAAGAAAAAAAATCTACTCGACAGGTTCAAATATTAGAACGCCTTTCCAACTATTATTAATTTAACTTATTATTGTTTCTGTTCATAATCAGTTAAGCTTGAAGAGGGATGGATACGCGTAAGGAATCATATTCTAATTGGGTGAAGCAAGTTGAGACATATTCCAACGTTACTAGTTTCGATGAGGCAAAATATATGTTTAATGGATTGGATAGGCACGTAATTATAATCATGACACGTTCAAAGTAAACATCTACCTACAGAAGGGAAAAAAAAAAAAAAACGTTGCACGAAGTGATAGTTTTAGAAATAATGATATTAAATCCAAAGGTATGTTCGAATAAAATTTCACCGGATCAGCACAGACCGATATCAACATCAAAGAATACGTTAATTTTCTCTTAAATTTTTCCTAACCTACAATACTAAATATATGTTGCGAAAACAATGTGACAAGACATATGAAAGAGAATTTTAAATTACGAGCATATTACGAAATACTATGAAAAAGGCACATCACTAAATAATAAAGCGCGTTCAAAGTACAATTTTTCCGATTTCACACATATTGCGCATGTAGAAATGTATTACAAATCAATATTAAAGAGCACACGATGAAATATGGAAAGCGCACATACAAACTATATTACGAAATAATATCAAAAGGACACACGGCAAAATATGGAAAACACGTTCAAAGTACAATTATTACCGGCTCTACACTTACGATATACTTTTCCCTAACCTACACGAATGTATTTAAAAAAAAAGAAAGGACACAGTAGTATATATATATATATGAAAAACACCCTCAAAGAAATTTCATCATCATTAACATTTACCAATGACATACGTTACGGAGCATTTAATATTCTAACATAAACCGTCAAGTTATCACAAGTGCGTTCAAAGTGAAGTTCACCACGGCAAAAACAAAATATATCACACGACAAAACAAAAGGCACATATTAGATCCGACATCACGGACAAAATTAAATTTCCTAACCTAATCAACATAACTATTATGGTTCACACATTCAAATTTTACCTAACCTAAACCTACAGCAAATATTTCACAAAATAAACATCATCAAGGGACATACGTTTAACTAAGCTTGCCTAACTTAAACGTTCAAAAAAAAAAATCTCAAAGTACATTACTATCTAACCTAAACATTCAAAATCTTACAGTACATTACTATGGAAGAGTGCTTGCAAAGTAAAGTTTTACCGTATCAACACACAAGATTTTCAGGTTCACGTATCAAGTACATAAGATTTCATACTTCGATCATACATGCTTATGGCATGCAATTATAAGTACATGAGTGGACTATGACAATGAGCTTGAAAGACGCGTAACGCTTTTCGATTTAACTACGCATAGTAATCTTGAAGCACTTCATGATTGAACAAGGAAAAACAAAGAAAAGATATTACCAGTTCGGAAGTTCCACAGGTTATGCAAGTCCAATCTTTCAGTTCAATAGGCAGATTTCGTATACCCACTTCTTAAACTTCAAAAGAATTGATGCCACTGGATCACCAGTTCGATACCCTACAGTCGTAGGAGACCGTCCGTGTGGCCCATTGTCGTCAACTTTGAAGAATTACATCCCCCTTGCCATCACTATACCTCACCAGTAATGGCGGAGATGGTATTTGGCGGCCTTGGGCCTAACGGTGTTTAAATTAATTTTGAAGTCAGGCTCCTCGATTTTCTTTTCCTTTTCTTTCTACTTATTCAGGTTGACCAAAATATTAAAATTTAGACAGGGTTGACTTCCAGAACTGTTTTAGCTATCGAATTTTCCGAAATTTAAAGGAGCCTAACTCAGACCGCCTTCTGTATTCTTTATCTCATGGTGGTGAACTACGTCATCTTTCTCACAATACCAGACCTTTATAAACGTGTTTTCGATATTAGATATGTGACTACGATTGAAATAATATTTATAGCCATTACATGTCAATACCGACACTTAGCCTTCGAAACAAACTGATTTATGCATTGTACTAAAATATCCGGATTCTATAGCTTTTAAATATGATAAAAATTTTAACTCACCTATATTTGCCCGGTTTTATTTACGCGGTTGTCATGACACTAAGTCGATCCAACTACGAGCTTGTCCGCCATCTTAATCAACAACGATTACTTGACAGCGATTCGAGTGCCCCCTTGTGATGATAGCCAGGAGTACCAAATGAACATCAGAATGAACAACAAATGAATGATGGGCAGTATGACAACTGAACAACTACACTGATTTGCATGTCAAATTGATAATAGGCAGCATGACAACTGAACAACTGACAGAATTATATAAGATAAAGTAAAGTATAAATTAAATGTCACTATATAAGCATATGAATGGAATTAGTGCAGTAACGCGAGCAATTGCAGAAAAGACAGTTCGAAATTTAGTGGTAAATTGTTGGTGTGTTTGCATCTTTCATATAAGACTAATCACCCTTTGCACCATTTATTTCATTGGCAACGAAACAAATTAACGTCAAAACAATCTTTAGAAACATTAGGGCGCAGTATTACAATACAATAACCAACTTTAACACTGCGTAAACCACCGGTAAACATTAAAATACGGGAACCAACTTAAACAGAAATGTAACCGGTAATTGGTCGGTTACAAGTGGATACTCTAGACAAACAATATACAGATAACAGATCAAGTCGTCGAACAAAACGATAGCCATTGACAATTTTCTTTATGTTGGTGGATGTTGTGTCTGGTGCCAATGCGTATGTCTTCCATCAAGTCTACGCTAAGTCCGCAATGATGACAAGACTTGATTTCATGAAAACGTTGGCAAAAGGACTTATTAGGCCTCACATAGAACATAGATTGTTCTTCGGACATCTGCCACAAGATCTGAGTTTTTCAATCAAGAGTATACTACAGCTTGAAAGTGAGTTTCCCACCATCGCGCACAAGGACTTGAAGAGGAAAACATAGTCTTCTCTCCACTGAGTTGTAAGCGGAAAGCAGAGATATTCGTGTTAGCGGTTTGACGGTACCGATTTCCTTGCAGTGCAGAAAGATAGATATAACTGCCTACCCGAAGAAAGTACATGCCGTCAGAAAAGTTAGTGCGGTACTTTCTTTGCCGGCAAAACGTATTTCCTTTACTTTCGCCATTACATAAGAACTAAAAATAAGTTTTATTCATATAAGAACTAAAAATAAGTTTTATACATATAAGAACTAAAAATAAGTTTTACTTATTACCTTTTCACTACAAAAATTGTAACAGTAGAACTATAACAGTACCTTCGTTTAAGTTTAAAAAAGCTAAAATTCCAAGTTTTTTCTCCGTTTTTAGTGTATTTTTTATTCTTGGTGCATCTATAAGAACAGTGCATTTTAAATTAGTGTTATTCTGACTACATAGAAACGGAGAAAAAATCGAATATTTCCGCAATTACAATTTTAGAATAAGAATGAAAGCATTGTTGCAAATTTTGACTGTTTTCTTTCTCATTGTTTTAAAAACATAAAGCTTTTAACATCGTGAAATTACTGCTTTATTTTTCTATAAGCAACTAAGATATGTGGGATAGCATTTTCAAAAATATGCAATAAAACTACTATTCAGAAAATGTGAAACAACAATGCGGTCTGACAGACCGTTCCATAGTAGTTACGTGATAATTTTCGTTCATAGTACTTAAGGGTTAATTTATTTTACTTTATGACCGCTTGCTCGATACAGGCACACTACTATTCTACTGAGACTCAAACAATACGTATTTAGCCATATCACTCCCACCAACAATCAAGGGCTGCGGTCACTGCCTATCCTTTGGCAACCCAGACATCTTACGTGTTTCCTACTCCATATGTTTCAATTAATTTAATAAATCTCCATGCGATACATTTGTAAACTACGATTGTGAGATTTTTATTTAAGGTTAAAATAAATATTTAATTTGTTATTATTTTTAGCTAATGAGTTCTGTTTGACAAAAGAAGGAAATAAAATAGTGTGAAAGCTGGAACATATAGTATGTAGGTATGTATGAATCTGTGCTCTGCAAATGTGCTTGTAAGTCTTCAATCTTAGAACATTCTAGTGTACCTCTTAGGATACATCTGTTTTTGCTCTTGTTCAAATAAATTAACTTTCGCTTCAGATACTGATCCCAGACCTTCTTATCTGGAGCAACAGAAAGTCGAACTACGTGTGTAGATAGAAGCAATAATTGTGTCCCGATAAGATCACGCTCTGTGTATATGTTTTACGCTAGACTCTCTTCCATTCACTTATCACAATACTTGTTTCTGTTTCCATCGTTTCTGGAAGTACGAGTTGTAAATATACACATATGCGTTTCTCCAATTGTGATCAATGCCTCCCCTGATTTCAACCCACCTTCTGCTCTTTAACTATGCCATGTGACAGGCAGGTTACTGTAAGTCGACGCGACTACACAAACGAAAATGTCAAGGTTGTGCCAGAGCCAAGAAGCACTGTGTAAATTTACTTGTGTGTTTATTCCCACGCACGACTCACCTCCTCTTTCCACTCCCCTTACGTTTCTCCATCCCGTAAGCAGGGCACTGCCAATTGATGCGGTATGCGTAATATTTACACACTGTTTTTTAGTTAAAGTGTGAGAGCACCAGGAGGCAGCTAATTCGGCAGAGCATACACACGGTTTACACAGATTCTCACATTTTTCTATAATTATTGGGACCGTCCCGAAATTCAGCCAGGAGGCCCAGAGGGTCGCCACGAAGCCCTTGTAGGCTTAAAAATGGTTGGCACCGGAAAATGTCCCAACAATTTTTCCGGTCCGAACTGGTAAGGTGTTAAACCATATGCAGGTACCAGCAAGGATAGGAATACCGGAACACACACACTTACACACACACCAACGCACGGTTTACGAAGAACTTAATCCCGCTGGAGTGGCCAACACACATGGTTTACGGATAACTTCCGATTCCTGTTCCGACTCCTATTCTGATTCCTGCGGACATAGTGCGGGCAAGAAATAGCCTTTTACGACCTGTATTTCAAAGACTATGGCACAGTTAGTTATTGCAGTAGAACAAAGTATAAAAATAAGCACAGACGCATGCGCAGAAACATTACAGACAACAACAAGACTATGAACGACCATGACACTATCTGTAGTTTTTTTTTACACATTATATAACATCAGGGATATACTCGTTCTCTTTTTCGAGCACTTTTTTGATTTGAAAGAAGACAATGTCAATTTAGTAGAGCAGAGAGTAAAAAATAGCACCATTAACAATATAGCGCAAGTCTAGTTATTCACACACAAACACACACACACACACACACATGATTTACGGAGAACTTAATCCCGCTCCAGTGACCAGCACACACATGGTGTACGGAGAACTTAATCCCACTCCAGTGACCGACACACACACGCATACACACATACACGCATAGCACTATTTTGGTATCTCTAACCTCTTTGGTTATTTCCAGGTGATGTATTATTTTCCTTTATCTTGAAAGAAAGAAGATTATATTGAATATATTTGAGTTTCCCAATCGAACATCAGAAGCAGCACGTACAGCTTGTATTTGAGAGGATATCTGCCTCCTATATGTAATATCTATTGGAGTTACATCGTGAAGCAAATCATTCAGGAATGCTGAGTTATATTCTGAGATAACGCATTGAATTCATCGAGATATTCTCTTATATTGCATATTCGAGGAGGAGAAAACACTTTGTTAGACAAATCAACTAACGAAGACGTATACACTGTGTAGTATAAGCAAAAGTAATATTTACGTTCTGAATACAGTCATAATCTGATTAACATAGAAACTGTACACAAACAGAAAACAGAAATTAAGGAAACTTCGCATTAACAGCGATAAAATTGGTACTCTCTGTCACAAGTTACAAGCATTTTGTCTGATCAAATAGCAAGGGTTGCCACAGAACATTATGCTTATCTATGTCTGGTCTCAAAAAACGGGATGTTAAGAGCGAATCTGGAACTGAAGGCACATACAACACTTAATATATGAGATAAGTTTTGGGAAGAAAACATAAGCCGACTATAGCCACATTTAGAACTGGAAGAGAACGTCAGATACTATACCGCTTCGTACGTACGATATGAGATCACGTGGCGCAAAATCGATACCGTAACGTCCTACTGATCCGATGTGGAAAGCGGTGAATTCCTTCCTAGAAGATATAACTTTAAATAGGATAGTATGACTTATTCAAAAATAGCAAACCCTAATTCGAATTTGAAATTCTAAATTAGCAATTTCATTGCTGATAAATGAGTGTGTGATGAGTTTTAGCCTAGGAATTTTCCAGATAATTAAAACGAGGGGAGATAACATTTTATAAATTGAGTGTTTTTTCGGGCAGTAAAATCAAATTTATTCGCCGGAAAATACCATGAGACCTTGGTAAAATTAATTATATGTATTCATTTTAGGTGTGTATTTATAGTATCCGTTCTGCCGATGGAATGACAATTTTAATGCGAATATTTTATAGAGTTCACTATACTGTAGTGCACTTCCTTCCGCCGTTCTTGTACGCCACAGACAATCCCACAATAAGTGTTGTTATAAGGTCAACTATAAATATGTCGAAATTTGCTTGGTTAACAACATAGCATCGGACTTCCGAGTGCTGGTACTCTGCCAACGTAGGACAGACTAACAAAGGAGGGAACAGGACATGGGAATTTTAGTAAAACACATCAGGAATAAATACACAATGTCTTACGTAAGTTGACAATTGAATCAAGTACAAGTGTAGAATGTTGACTTGTTTTGATTATCGTTACAGAATATAGTAGGATGGTTCGAAAAAATCATTTTTCTATTTCCCAAACGCTATAGCGTGCAAAACTTGCCGTTGGTATAGACAAGAAAAAATCCCAAATTTAAAAGATATTTACATATTTCTGGTCCATTATCACCATTGAAATTTGAAAAATCCGGTAAAAAAATTAATTTACAATATTTTTAAACGAATAAATAATATACAACGAGGATCATATATGGCCTAAAAGTTTGTTCACGTTTGTGAAAACAATGTTAAAATAAATAAACTATATTTATAAATCTATCTGCGAAATAAGCAAAATTTGAGAGTTTAACACTTTTTTTATTTTCTTACAAAGCAAGTAAGGTACGAACGCTATTCACGACGAGGAAGTGACTGCACTTTGAGTTCCACTATCCATCCAGCCATCCAATGATTAGGGTGTATTATTTACTACTGTATTAATAAGTATATAATTTTAAATAGTTAGTCCCCTACAAATTTTCTTTTTCCTCTTTATTTTTGTTCATTAATAATGACTTTAATCTTTCATTTGGTCCGGGTTAGCGGGGACTCAGTGATATAGTGTTCACTTCTGGTGCATGTTATCCTTGCTTCGATCCCAGCTCGTACGAAGTGGGTTTTGTGATGGACAAACGCCGTGTGTATGGGTTTTGTCGGGATTATCCCGTTTCCTCAAACTTTGTTCGTTCCAACATTTCACTCATTTCTCATCATCACCGTCCCCTTGAGCCTATCCGGCATAACGGTGGGACGTAACAGTTAAATATTTCATTTTTGATTTTTTTCTGATTATGCGAAAATGTTGGCATGGATGATCTTGACAATAGTGTGGCTCTGATGAAGCCGTCTGTAGGAAAGTGTAGGCACACTCTACCAGTTATTGAATTTGAACCTCTCAGTTGTGTGATTTGTGAAGTAGACAGGCATATACTCAGCGTGGACGAACTGTATTTACTGGACATATCAAAATTCATCCAGTTAGGGCACTGCTCTGAAGACTTTTCAGTTCGTAACTCTGGCCCTTTTTCACATTCAAGATGACTCACTACAGCTAATAGAGGTCTGCGGCTATATATTAGAGTGGAAAGTCCTTTAAATAATGAGGCAAACTGATACCGTTATCTCAAGTTATATATGCTTATGTGGTTTAGAACTGAGTTAGGCAACAATTTGACAGAAAGTCCATAACGTGTTTACTACAACATTTAGAAAACTCCATATTTTGCCAGAATAGCTGAAATAATTTGTAGAGTTTGCTCATCCCGAAAATTTGCTTTTAGTGACTTTTAGTGATGGTCATTGATGACAGAAGCCATTTTCAGGAGCTTAGGTACAGACGAGTTTTGAAGCCAAGGAAAGCAGCTTTTAAATGTGATCGTATTAGACATATTTGCCACCAAACATGAACTTTGTAGCTAAAGATTACACCGAATTAATATAATTGGATACTTGAAATCTTACTTCTCCCTTGTTAAGACCATTTACTAATGAAGATACAGGAGACACTATGCTAGTTACGCCTTTGAAGAAGTCCCAATGTCAAACTCATGCTGTCAGCAGATGAACTTGTGACGGAAGGTTTTGGTATAGTGTGTGGACACAATGCTACAGACGGCTTCATCAGAGCTACACTATTATCAAGTTCATCCATGCCTACATTTTCGTATAAACCAGAAAAAAGGAATAATGGTATATTTTAAGTTTCATGTCCCACAGTTATGCTGGCTAGGCCAAAGCATACGGCGATGATGAGAAATGAATGAAATGGTGGGATAAAAAACTAGGAGGAAATGTGAGAATCCCGAGAAACCCATACATGGTGCTTGTCCACCACAAAACTCACTTCGCGCGAGCTGGGATCTATCCAAGAACCCCATGCACAAAAACTTAAACCTCTACCACTATGCCACTGTTTTCCCACATAAATCAGAGTTTAAAGCCATTAGTAATGGACACAAATAAACGGGAAATTTATAGGGGGCGAATTATGTAAAATTATAAACTTGTTAATACAATAATAATACACCATAATCATTGGATGGCTGGTTGGTTAGTGGAAATCCAAATGCAGCCACCCTTCATGGTGAGTAGCGTTCTTATCTTAGTTGTTTTAAGAAAATAAAAAAAATAAACTCTCAAATTTTGCAAATTTTAGACAGTGATGTGCGATCAGAAGATACTATATAAATATATTTTATCTATTTTAAAGTTGCTTTTACATACTTAAGAAGCTTTAAAGCTATATAGGGTATTCATCCTATATTCTTCAGTCCTTTTAGAAAAAATATTAAAAATTTATTGTTTTTACCAGATTTGTTTCTAATTTCTACGGCGATGCGGTACCAGTAAATATATAAATAAAAGTTTCCCTTTCCTGTTTTTTCTTGCCTATACCAACGGCAACTTTTGTGCACTATAGCGTTCCGGAAATAGAAAAATATATATTTTTTCGAACCACTCCAACATATAGACCACAAACAGTTGTCTAATCACGTGGCTACAGCCGAGACAGTTATGCCGGTACGATTATAACAGTGTACGCATTCTCACAAACCTCAAAATCTATCCACATTAACATCTAATTTACTTAATAGCATTTCTGTTTTAGATATAACTCATCCATCATTGAAAATAATTAATATTTATTCATTATACGCCATCAATTAATTCTTTAAATCGTCGTGTTTCGTTATATGCATATATCAATACACATTTATATTATATTTACAATAAATTACTCGCATAACAGCAGAAGGATGATCACTTAATTACAGGAAGCCAATTGATTAATACGACACCGCAAACACAGTAATATATGAAAAAACACGCTACCTTATAAGTACATGCATCCCATTTGTTATTTGTGATTAACTAAAGGTATTATATTTTTCCTTATATGAAAGATATCAGTAAACAAAAGAGAAGACAATCCAATTACGGAATCCTCACCAATTCCAAACTATTTTATCTAGAACGACATATTTATATCGTCATTCCTCTTGAACGACATGATTATGCACACATCTATTTCTATTTCAATCACTAATTGCAAAATAAAACAGAAAATAACAATTTACCGAAAGAAAAAGAAAATAATCTGCTATAATTTCTCAACCATTAGCGTGAGAGCAACGGTCGTGCAGGTTCATTTTAACCCAACTTTAACAACAAAATACCAGAAACAATGGATTAAATGCGATATTGACAATAGATAATTAATTTTGGTTATCGAGAAAAATAAACATAAGGGTGCATGAAAAGATAATCTTATACTGTAATAGAGATCAAATCGTACATTATAACACAGCACTAAATTTAATTTCGGCTACAGTCCCCTGCTAGTGAATGTTTTCGATACTTGGTAGCCAATAATAATACCTTGATTTACGTTGCTGACTTCAGTCCTCTAATCCAAGTAAACTGGGTTGTATCTCAACACTCATGATGGTGCGACATTCGAGACGACAGCTTTGGAGAAACGAAAGGAAAATAGATAAACGTCTCTTAGCCTGTTTCATGTCAGTCCCGCCCACACTAGCATAATAATCTTCGTGGATTTGTGAGGAATTGTCCCGAGGTACTTCAACAAAGTCTCTAGAAATTGTGAGACATTACACATGGAGATATTTGACGTCGTATTAAAATCAATTAACCCTCTAAAATTAAAACCCTTCGATTGGTTTTGTCTGACGAGAAAGCACTAGTTGGAGAATTCTTGGGTACATGAAGTATCAGAGTTCTAACTTAGCATTTCTGTACTAAGCTAACTCTTCTTGAGATTAGTAACAGGAATTCCCAACGACTCGTTCTGCTTTCAGAGAATGGAAACGCAATAGCCTCATTTTTGTTAACGCGAATATGTATGATCTAACCGATATGAATTTTTCCCCCGGTTTTGTTAGTGAGCGTAGCTGTAGCAGTCGGATAATATGCTGTTTAATAATAATTTAATTAAAACTCAGTTTAAAACTCAACGTACACGTGGGTTATACAAATAGATGGTTTGGTTTAACAATATTCATTAAAACAAATGAGTATTCCAATAATTCCAAAATTAATATTTTGTTTTAAAAAGTATACTAGATCCGTGCGCATAGTAGAATAATAACATTTATAATTTGTTTAGTTTATGTATGAGTTTTAAATTAGTCTATTATGCGATTATTTCTTGATTTATTGCAACGTAATAGAAATATTATCACCTTGTGACCCAGCCATGTAGATAGATGAAGGAACTCGTGAATATGCTAAGCATTTAGTGCAACAAATAGTGCAAACAAAACATTAAGTATATTGGTTTCTTAAAAACCATACTTGTTTTAGAATTATTGGAATCAACATTTAGTACTCCTGTAGCCCAGTAGTTAGAGCGTTAGATTCATGTCTGCGTGGTTCTAGGCTAGATTCTAGTCTAAGCACCACGACCGAACGAACGCCGTTCATTTTGCACACATAATAAGTAACATTATTCAATTCCCCACCAGATACTTATAAAATGGCATTGACCAGCAACTAACACAAGGCAATTACAATATGTATTGAATATTTGAGTAAAATGTGAATAATATGAACTACTTGTGATATTGTTCTAAGTGTTCGAGGCTGCATAATGATCGTGCTTTGGTTTTTGTGGTTTCTAATGTCACGTGCTCTAATGATGTCACTGCAATATGTATACTTTAGTACTCCCCGGTTTATTCGAATATTTGCGTGGTCATTAGCATGCAAGAATATTTCATCTTCAACCACCGGAGCCAGGTACGTAGGGGTAGTACGCAGTGGTAGGAAAGAGTGCAGAATCGACGACGCACAAGTTGTACGTAATGGTAGTACGTAATGGTAATGGTTATTTCAAATAATATCGTGATTTATAAGAAGTAAAGCACTTGAATTTTTAGTTGTGAAAGAAAAAATAAACTAGTCTACATTGGCAACTTCCGTCAACACCAATGAGTCACATCAAATCACGACTAGCCACTCC